>NC_133530.1:39723941-40061892 GCF_048544455.1 Silene latifolia
ATCCAAATAAATAAAAAACCCAAAAAATCCAAATAAATAAAAAAAACCCAAAAATCCAAATAAATAAAAAAACCCAAAAACTCCAAATAAATAAAAAAAAACCAACAAATCCAAATAAATAGAAAATCCAGAAAATAAAAAATCCAAACATATCAAAAACCCAAAAAAATCCAAAAAAATCAAAAAATCCAAAAAAATCAAAAAACCAAAAAAATCATTCATTTCTCTCTTCCTCATTCACCACCACCCACCACTATCCCACCCGACACCACCCACCGCCCACATCCACCACCGCCGTCGGTAATTATATAAACTCCTTTTTTTTTTCCAGATTTTGCGTCTCGGTTTTTTTCGTCACTTTTTTTTTTTTTCCAGATTTTGTGTTAAATTAGTTGTTTGGGGTCGGTTTATTCCATTTCTTAATTTTTGTTAGTTTTTGTTGTTATTTATTCTTTTCAAATCTATTCTTTTCAAATATTTAAAACCCGAAATTTTTATTTAAAAAACGTATAATATGGACTAAAGTTATACAAAAATGAACCAAAGTTATACAAAAATGGACTAAAGTTATACAAATATGGATTAAAGTTATACAAATATGGACTAAAGTTATACAAATAAGGACTAAAGTTATACAAAAATGGACCAAAGTTATACAAAAATGAACCAAAGTTATACAAAAATGGACTAAAGTTAAACAAACATGAACCAAAGTTATACAAAAATAGACCAAAGTTATACAAAAAAAGACTAAAGTTATACAAAAATTGGACTAAAGTTATACAAAAAATTGGACTAAAGTTATACAAAAATGAACCAAAGTTATACAAAAACGAACCAAAGTTATACAAAAATGGACTAAAGTTATACAAATATGGATTAAAGTTATACAAATATGGACTAACTTTAGTCCATTTTTGTATAACTTTGGTTCATTTTTGGATAACTTTGGTTCATTTTTGTATAACTTTGGTTCATTTTTGTATAACTTTAGTCAAATTTTTTGTATAACTTTAGTCCATTTTTTGTATAACTTTGGTTCATTTTTGTATAACTTTGGTCTATTTTTGTATAACTTTTGTTCATTTTTGTATAACTTTAGTCCATTTTTGTATAACTTTGGTTCATTTTTGTATAACTTTGGTTCATTTTTGTATAACTTTAGCCCAATTTTTTGTATAACTTTAGTCCAATTTTTGTATAACTTTAGTCTTTTTTTGTATAACTTTGGTTTATTTTTGTATAACTTTAGTCCATTTTTGTATAACTTTAGTCCATATTTGTATAACTTTAGTCAGTTTTTGTATAACTTTAGTCCATTTTTGTACAACTTTAGTTCATTTTTGTACAACTTTAGTCCATATTCGTATAACTTTAGTCAGTTTTTGTATAACTTTAGTCCATTTTTGTACAACTTTAGTCCATTTTTGTACAACTTTAGTCAATTTTTGTATAACACTAGTCTTTATTTGTATAACTTTAGTCCATATTTGTATAACTTTAGTCCATTTTTTGTATAACTTTAGTCCAAAATTGTATAACTTTAATCCAAAAAAAATAAACTTTAATAAAAGAAAAAACCAAATCAAAACCAACAATACTAGAAAAACAAAAAATCCTTATCTAAAAAAAAACCATAATAAGTAAACATTGAAAAAAGGCCAAAAAAAATAATACTCGAACCAAATTCTCAAAAATTTATATATCGTGTGTATAACTTTAATGCACGCAGTGTATAACTTTAATCGACAATATGTATAACTTTAGTCATAAAAATTGTAACTTTAATGTTTCAAAGGTATAACTTTAGTCATAAATAGTATAACTTTAATGTTTTAAGGGTATAATTTTAGTCGTAAATAGTGAACTTTTATAAAAAACAAAAAACAAAAACAAAAACAAGTCAAAAATAAACCAAAATAAAAAACAGCCCTTAACTAAAAAACAAAAAAAAAACGAAAAAAAAATACAGAAAAACAAAAAAACAAAAACCAAAAACAATATATACAAAATCTGAAATAAATAAACATAAAAAAATAAAGGCAAAAAAACAAATGAAAACAAAAGACCAAATAACAATGACAAAAACCAAATAACAATAATAATAACAAAAAACCAAATAACAATAATAAAACCAAAAAACCAAATACCAACTAACAATAATAAAAAACAATAAACAAAACAAAAACAATAAAAAATCAAATAAAAACACTGACTATTGAAAACACAACAAACAGAGAAAAAAAAAAAAAAAAAAAGGAGGTGCTGAGGAGAGGCGGAGGGAGACGGAGGGAGACGAAAAAGGGAGGTGATGAGGAGACGCGGAGGGAGACGAAAAGGGAGAGCAGGGCAGTGAGGGATCTGGCGGCGGTGGTTCGCAGTGGAGGCGGGAGGTAAGGTGTGAGGAGGTGGAGGTCGAAATGGTGGCGGTTGTCGGCTGAAAAAAAGGGGGCGAGTGAGGAGGTGAGGGTGGCTGTGTTGTTGTTGTTGTTGTTGTTGTCGTGGAGTTGTTGCGGTGGAGGGAGGAGGGAAGGCCGGCGGGTGGAGGTCGAAGGGTAGAGGGGCGGCGGGTGGAGGTCGAAGGGTAGAGGGGCGGCTGAAATGGTGGAGGTCGAAGGGTAGATCTGAGACGAGGAGGGTGGTTTTTTTTTTTTCAGTTTGGTTTTTTTTTTTTTCAGTTTGGTTTTTTTTTTTCAGTTTGGGTTTTTTTTTAGAGAGGGTGGGAAGAAAATGAGAGAGAAAGAGTGAATGTGAGAAATGAGAGAGGATGAGTGAATGAGGAAGTGAGTTGGGAGATTAGAATGTTGGAAGAGTTGTACAAAATTAGGTAGAGTTATACACAATTAGGGAAGGAGATTAGGGAGGGAGAATTGTGACCCTTCAATGAGATGTAATCTCATCCCTCCATCCCTTCCATCCAAGGGCTCTTATAAGGACTTAGGGCCTTATATGGTATGAAGGCCTTATAAGAACCCTTCTCTATATACATATATATATATATATATATATACATATATATATATATACATATATATATATACATATATACATATATATATATATACATATATATAATCAGGTTGTTGTGCGAATCAAAATACGGTGCGAACCATACGAACCGATATTAACACACTCATTAGTTACCTCACAAGCTTACAACAGTAACACAAAAAACCCCGATACATTTTCTCATCCTTTACCACCTGACTTCCATCTCTCTCATCCACTACCACCACCGCTACCGCCATCGCCACCAACCATCGGAGCTTCCAGACGACCGTCGCACGTCGTGCTCTGTGACCAAGTGTATCATTTCATCTCCAAATTTTGTCTACTTAAGCTTCGTCTCTTCCGCAATCCATCAACTTCCATAGTTACGTGTCCATATCCGCTCCATTATAATAAAAGGTAAGCTTTAATTCACACTTCTATTTCTAATTTAGTTACCAATTTGTATTCGAAACACTCGGTTTTACTAAAAAAATCCAATTCTGAAAATTATGGTTTCCTAAATTTTGATTTGAGATCGTTTTTCCTGATTTTGATTCGATGCTAGCTTAGTTTGTGATTTCATGGTAGCTTTGTTTTTGCTTTTCATGCTAGATACATTTATCTATGCTTGTACATACACATATTTTGTTGCATTTGTGAATGCTCTATAATCACGTTTATGTCTTAAAAGTTGATGCTAGAGCTTCCTCTAAATTTGTGTTTCTGGTTGAATAGAAATGAAGAAAAAGGCGATAGGTGATCCTAGTCCAAGTCCAAGCAAGACTAAGGACTCTCCTGCTAGGAAAAGAAAAAGAGATGATGCTTCCATTATTGTTCTATCTGAAGGTTAGTTTCTTAGCATTTCTCTTTGCTGCTAGTCAGTCTTTACCATAACATGAAATCATAGGTGTGACATGTGCCATTATATATGAACAGCTTTGAAGAAATTAAAGGCGAGAGGTGCGAAATATGGTGCAAGTACAAGTAAGTCTAGTATAGTTCCAATATCATCAAAGAGATCTCATGCTAGGACTGATATTGCCATTGGGAAGGGATAAAGAAATGATGATTCCACTGTATTTTTGAGGACCAGAATGTCACCAAAATTGCTGTTAACATTTATCAACCAATATATGAGTGACAAGCAAATGTCAGATATACAATCAATGGGTTTTAGGGGACAATGACTGATTAACACTGACATGGTGTAGATACCCGGTATCTGCTGAGACTCCAACAAACACCCGATGATTATCGAACTACAACATGTTTTGGAATCGCGGCGTTTGATCGACAGTTTGTGTACAACTTTACGTCGGAAAACTTAAAACGATTTCAAAAATAAAACATTTCAAGACATTTCAAAAATACCTGGAGTGTTTAATGCACGGCGACGGAGTCACAATGACACTAACTAGAGTCAAAACCGATACCGGACCAAAAACCGACTCGAAAATTCAAATGCCGACTCCAACGAGTCAAACCGAGTCAACCACAAAAAACAAACATTTCAAACCTTCTATGCTAAGATTTCCCGGATTTATGAATGGTCAAGTACCAAACATATGACTACAAATCCTAGGATAGAACAAATCATGATTGCGTTTGTTGTAAAGCGACAACACAACTCGAAGACCCGCGACGTGGCTCGCGCCTCTTTGAGCAGCCCAGGTGGCCACGTCGCTCAAAACTCACACAACCACTCATTCTCCTATAAATACCCCTCAAATGCCACCCATTTGAGAGTTACGCGAGTGTCCGCCTCCTCTTTTCTCCCTTAAAATTCTCGACTCGACTTCTAAAGTCACAATCCGACGCGTATTTACAACCTACCGATCATAAACACGAGCCTTACACATTGTTTGGTACCGTCATCGTGCATTAAATCACTTGACCTACCACTTCGACCACTACACCATCACTATACTTTTAAAAACACTCTTTTACTTACCAAAACGGTTTTAAACCGAGTTTTTTCCGATCAAACGAGTTGTTACACTTATGTCGGTCACTCGCCATAACCAAACATGTAAGTATGAGGGTGTAAAAATCCTCTTTTATTATGTTTTCATTTGTTTCATGACTCTAACATGCTAAAACATGCATAACATGAACCAAAACATGGAATAAACGAGCCAAAACTGATTTTTGGTCTGAGGCAGAAGCCCCTTAGGTCGCCAACTGGCTCGCGCCTAAATGGGGTATTCAGACCAGAAATCAACCGTGTTTGTTCTCGTCATTTTCCTTAATCCATTTTTCATATTTGTAATCAGTTTTTACCATTTCAAGTATTTCCGAAACCTTTTTGTTTCATTTCACATGTTTTAACCATAAAACGTTTTTCACCCTTGGTTCCTCATACCATGACAGTTAAATCCGTGTTTCGGTGATAATATTTGGTTAATGACATTTAGAAGGTATTTTAAAGCCTTTTATTTCATTTCCTCACATTTTCAAACAAACATATTAGTCACCAACACAAAATCATCCTTGGTTCTACATACCATGCCGGATTTTAACCTGGGTACGATGACGAGTATCGACTAATTACATTCAAAATGGACTTAAAACAATTAGTCCATAATCATTTTTCAAAACTATTCATGTCAAGTTTGTCAAATCGAACCCGACGCCGAATATTATCAATTAATGATGATTATTCGAGTCTAGTTCTTCAAATCAACAAATGCGGTCTAAACGACCCTTTCAAATCAAACCGGGTTCAAATACCCATTTTCAACACGTTTTATAACGTTTTCTAAATAGTCAGAACACGGCATACAACTGTTGGCTAACCCGCGCCTCAAGCAGGCCTTTTATTTCTCATTTTCAAAACCAGGGGGAGGCCCCTTACACCGCCGGCTGGCTCGCGCCTCTTATGGCCGTCTGGTACATGGCCTGTTCCCTTCCAGCATTAGTCTAGGACGATCCCGACTCCGGCTAACCCGGATATAGGACGGATCAGATGACTATTCGATTACTCAAAACCATATTTGCAAAATGCCTTACTAAGACAAATGGATCATGTTATGCACCCTAAACCTAATACGGTAAATGAATGTTTAATTTCCGTCTTGCATGCAAATCAACCATTAATCCAACTCGACATCTTATACTTGATACTTGGATTAAATCAACCGACTTAGAAAGCTCTCACATGTTAGGTTTAAATCATTGGATGCGCATTCATGCATTTAAACCGTTTTATCAACTTTTGCATTCAACCAACCAAGATCGATCGGTGAGGCGCTACACGCGGGGCGGGATTGGGTGTCTGATTAAAGGGCTTCCCAATACGTACCTTCACCTCTTACTCATAAACTTTGGATAGTGGACGACCTTATCCAGGGCGTACGAGAGTCATTCTAGAGATATGATGCTAAAGAGGGACGATCTCCTTATCTTTAGTACCTATGTCAAACGCTGCTTTGTGCTTCGATTTGACCGAGGTATAAAGTGGAATTCGAACGGGTTCTAGGCATCCCACAAATGCGTGGTGGCGACTCCGAACATCTCTAATCGTTTCGAGACCCTTGCCGAGACGAAACCGACCGATATAAAACGATCCGGTAGAAAGCATCTTTACGCCGCCGAGCGTGGCTTTCAAAAGACCGCTGCATGTCCACAGATTGGCTTGGCGTGCAGGTGGCCCGTGACTACGGATTGGTAGGTGGCCCAAATTCACAGACCGAGACGTGGCCCATGCCCACAGATTGGCGACTCCGCTGGGGAAAACTAGGACACTTACGTCTTTGTGATCCCTAGATGGTGAGACTCGAACGAGGTCTTGGTTGGAATGCATTAATTGATATTACGGTCACGGTCGGGTTTCCTTGTCCGGGCCCACAACCTAACCCTTTTCGACCAGTTGGCTCGTTTCGTCGGCGTGAGTTTTCTCATCCCCGCGTTTCGAATCCCGATTGAGTCAAGCATACCGTTGACGTTACACATTTCTGTTCCGTCAAAGAGCTTTCATCACTTTCGAGCACGAGGCTAGGGCACCCTCCTTACACATTTTGTTTGGATTGGTATCCCTCTCGCAAATCGGGGTTTGATTGCTTGGTGTGTAACCCACCCTTCTAAGCCAAAACCCGTGTCAGCATGATGCATAATATAATGAACTGTGAGTGCTTATGTGCTATCTGATCATAAGTCCTTCCGTGTCATTTTCAACTTTCGAAAACAGTCTTTTCGCATCGTTATAATGGCCATTTCAAACCTCGGTCTTTCGCCGACCGATGCACGCCTTTCTAGGCCGTCGTAATGAATATTTTCAAACCCGGTTTTGTATAACCATTTCAACACGCCTTTCTAGGCCGTCGTAATGACGATTTTTAAACCCGTTTTTGTATAACCACTTCAACACGCCTTTCTAGGCCGTCGTAATGACGATTTTCAAACCCGGTTTTGTATAACCACTTCAACACGCCTTTCTAGGCCGTCGTAATGACGATTTTCAAACCCGGTTTTGTATAACCATTTCAAATCACCTTTTCACGCCGTTATAATCGCCGCGTCTAGACACGGATTTTAACCCGTTTCGCGCCGACAATGGCTTTATTTCAAAACCCGAGAAAAGCACACACCCTTTTCTCGAGACGCTTTCAGATCCCAAGGACCATACACCGTCCCCGAGACCTTTTCAAACATTTCAAACTCGATTTTCACAACATACAATTTTGAATTTCAAAACCGTCTTGGGAAGCAACACACTGTTTTCCGAGCAGACTCAAAATCAAACCATCTTTTGCAAATAAACTTAAGACAACCCTTTTCATCAACTGATCGACTTGCGGAGATCTCTATCTTCGAAAGCCGTCAATAAAAGCGATAAATGAATCTTTTTGGAAATTCCTATTTTCAAAAACTTCAGTCCACCATTCCAATTCCGCCTTGTGTATATCGAGTCAAAGCAAGCGTACTTATGGGTCTTTACTTATGAGTCGTCTCATCACGAGACCCGTCCAATGGCGTCACGCCGTCATGTTGGACTCGTGTCAAAGGATCGGTCAAACACCGTCACGTCATAAATCGAGTTAGCACCGAGGGACCACACACGGTCACCCCATCTTGTTGAGTCGATCTTCGTCTCGTCCTCTGTGTTGTCCGCATTCAGTCTTGGAACCGTGTCGGATTGAGTTGTAATGTGAGCCGTTTTTCTGCCTCAGAGCCATGGCCCCGTCTTCAACTTCGTCTGTCAACCAGAACAACAATGATAACAACAGAGATGTCACAAGTGATTAGCTAGCCAGCTTGCTTACCGCTCTTAAGGTCACTCTGGATCGCGTCGAGACCCGTATCGATGCCCTGGAGAACAAGGAAATTGGGGAACATAATACACCACCTCTGACTAAAACTGAGAAGAGGCTGAAACTCTTGGAAGAACAGCTCCTAGCCCGGGGTAACAATATCCATCTTGAGAACAACCGGAGGTTCGAACCTGTTGGGGACCAGTTACCTGACAACTTCACCCTGACTGATGTGCCCAAGTTCAAGGAAGTGGAGGACCCACTCAACCATGTCCGTGCTTTCAAAGACTACATGGCCATTAAAGGGGTCAAACATGAGCTCTTTACCCGGATCTTCCAATCCTCTCTCGAGCCGATTCCTCGCCAATGGTACTACTCCTTGGATCCGAAAAACCTTACTACTTGGGATGAGATCGCAGTTGAATTTGCCATACAGTATACCGACAATGTCGAGATTTAGGCCAACACCCGTACTCTCGAAGTGCTAACCCAAAACGACAAGGAAAGGTTCACTGAGTTCCTAACCCGTTGGAGGAGGGTGAGCACTCAGTTGGTCAGTAAGCCGAGTGAATCAACTCTGGTCGAGAAGTTTGTCAACAACCTCCGCCCGGTTTATGCCAACCTACTGAGGTATCAGAATATCAAAACTTTTCAAGATCTGCAGATTCTGGGGACACGTATTGAGGACGACCTCCGAAAGGGTGTCTTAGCAAAGACCACTGGCAGGGGTTATCAAGGATCCACCTCAACCGGATCTCGCCCTTACGGTCAGACAAACAAGATTGATGAGGTCAACCTCGTCGAACCATCTCGCCAAGAAAACCGAACGCCCCAGAGTGTTCACCAACATAGGGTCGACTTATGCAAGTGCCTTGAAAAGGCTCATGGACCAAAGGAAGTTACAACCGATCGGGCCCACCCCGGACCCGGCCGACGCCAAGAAATCCCGATTTTGGAACCCCAACGCCTCTCGCGGTATCATCGAGGGAAAGGGCATGATACCGAAAATTGCTTCAAACTCAAGCACCTCATTCAAGACATGATTGAGAAGGGAGATTTGCCTATACCCCCACCAACTAAGCCGAACAACAAGACAAATCCCCAGGGAATTCACGCCATCTCGACGATGAGCCGACCCCGGATCGCTCTCATCTCATCTTGCCGATTGACGACGAGGTGAATGTTCGGAAAAGACCCTTCGACGGAGTGTTCGTGTTCGATCTTTGCCACCATGCTCACTATGTTTCAAGCAAGTGGAAGAGGCCATAGCCACCTCTCCGAGAGAATCACTCGACTCGACGACGCCTACCGTCGACTCATCTTCAATCCGCCAACACCGCGTCCGAGGAGAATTCCCCAAGCATTCAAAACTACCCGCCCCCGATGGATTGCTCCCGCAACCATTCTCGGCATAGACCTCACGAAAATCACCCTCAAAATAACTACCCTCAAAATAACTACCCCCATAAAAATCGCCCTCACAAAAATAATCCCCACAAGAATTACCCACCGAGGAATACCCCTCCAAGGTATCCTCGGGACCCTGAAATTAACGGCATATGGCGGGATGATGTTGAGGATGTCTATATCCTCCCGGGGAAGGAAAATTGGACGAAGGAAATCGGACATCTCACCCGGTCCGGACGTCCCTATCAGAATCCGAGCGACTCAACGGTCGTTCCAACAACGAATGACCAAATCGTCCCAGAAGTGGACATTCAGCCAAAGGCCCCCGAGAACTAAATCCTGAAACAGCTCCAGAAATCAAAAGACGAAATCTCAATTTGGCAACTAATCGCAACGTCTTTTGAGCATCGACAGGCCTTGCTGCAGGCCTTGGGAAAGTTAACCGTGCCCTCCACCTCTTCCCCGGAAGAAATAGTGGCACACATGACGAGAGACGCCCGATCCGAGCAACCCGGTCGTCTTCTCCAACGAGGATATTCCCCTGCTCGAGCCAATCATAACCTGGCCCCGTACATCACCGTACAATGCCTCCAAAAGAATATACCAATGGTCCTCGTGGATGACGGTTCCGCCGTGAATGTCATTCCTCTCAAAACGCCCACAAAGCCGGGTATCAAGGAATCTGATTTAATCCCAACGAATCAAGGAGTACGCGCCTACGACGGCACTCGTCGCAAGGTCGCTGGGCTAGTCACTTTGACCGTCGCAACCGGGCCATTAGAAAGACAAACCAGTTTTCAAATGGTCAACATCGACGCGTCCTTCAACATGCTCCTAGGACGTCCCTGGATTCACGCCGTCAAGGCGGTCACCTCAACGCTCCACCAAAAGATCAGGGTCCCCTTCAACGGGAAAACGATCACGATCCCCGCTTCCCCAATCAAAGCAGTTATGATAAGAGGGGTAGCCTCCCAAGCCATTGAGGAGGACGACAATGAAATGTGGGGTTTCCAAGCCGTAAACGCCATAACTGATGAATTGGCAACCTATGAGTGTGACCCGTTCACCAACCTCACGATCAACCGTATCATGATGCGTCAAGGTTATTTCCCGGGTTTGCCGCTCAATCCACGGAAGGACCCATTGCCTCCCTTGAAACAGGCTAAGGTCCCCAACATTCCCTTTGGGCTGGGATACGAACCTACCAATGAAGACATCCAGGAAATGAACCTCCTAATCCGAAAGCGCAAGAAGCACGGAGTCATCCTCCGTCCATACCACCTGACTCTCAACGGATACTTTGTCCCCGAGGGAGAGTCTGAACTCTACCACGACTTTTCGGAGCCGATCTATGACTCTGTGGCAAGGGCTAGATACCCGGGAGTGGAAGTCTTCCAGGACTGCTACTTTATCCCCGACAACGTCAAAGCTGCCTCAACCGAGTCCAAACCGTCACCATTCCTTGACGGACAAGCTGTCACACTCCTATTTGGGGAAGATAACGTCAAACACCTCGACTATGAGGACATTATCAACATCGCCCTGAAAGACAACCAATTTGATCCAACCGCCTTGATCTCCGATCTTTCCCCGGAGAAAGCTACCCAGTGGCGGAGGAAAACCATCAAATGGACCGATCGCCAAGGCCGCATTCTCAAGATAACGACTGGAGAAGGCCCTATGTTCAAGGAGGGAGGTGAAGAAGGATCTGAGTATGAGTCTGAGTCGGAGTCAGAGTCTGTCATAGCTCCTAACACTTCTGATGTCCCAGTCAAGGTCCCCTTCCCACTGTTTTATCACAAAGTCGTGGCTGATTTAGAGGTTGAGTCTACTAGGGTCACCCCCACTCCCATGAAAGGTGACAACTTGGAGCCTGTTCTAGGGGCCACTTCCTCTGTCGTGTCGCCTCTGACTGACCACGAGATGTCTATCCTTTCCGAGCTATTCGCTCGTGTCAACTTAATGAACGCTAAGTTTGCTTATGACTCGTCTCAATTTAATCGCAATGCACTTCGAATGATTATGAGGAATTTGACTTGAGTGACTACCCACCTCACTTAGCCAAAGAACTTGACAAGCGGGAAACCAGAACCCCCATTATTGAGGAAACCGAGCCTATTAACGTAGGAACCGACAATACACCTCAAGAACTTAGGATAAGGGATAGGGACAACCCTGGACCCCTCGGAAAGACAACAGTTCATTGACCTCCTCCACGAATACAAGGACGTATTCGCCTGGTCTTACAGAGATATGCCTGGGATTGATAGATAAATTGCAGAGAACCGGATACCCATTAAACCCGGAGCTAAACCTGTGAAACAGAAGTTACGCCGGATGCGTCCTGAGTGGGCCCGAAAAATCAAGGAAGAGGTGGACAAACAGTTCAAGGCTGGGTTCATCAAAGTGTCTGAATACTCGGATTGGGTGGCCAACATTATGCCGGTACCAAAGAAAGACGGAAGAATTCGGGTTTGCGTCAACTTGAGGGATCTGAAAAAGGCAAGTCCAAAAGACGACTTCCCTTTACCACATGTTGACATTCTGGTGGACATCACTGCCGAACATGCTCTCCTATCGTTCATGGACAGGTATGCCGGGTACAACCATATTAAAATGGCTGAGGAAGACATGCACAAAACTACGTTCACTACACAGTGGGGTACATATTGCTACACGGTCATGCCTTTCGGTCTCATCAACGCCGGAGCGACCTATCAAAGAACCGCTACCACTCTCCTAAATGATATGATGCACAAGGAGGTAGAGGTATATGTCGATGACATGATCGTCAAATCAAAAGAACGGAACCGCCACATCAATGCCCTCCGGAAATTCTTCGCTCGTCTGCGGAAATATAACATGAGACTAAATCCTCAGAAGTGTGCATTCGGGGTCACCTCCGGAAAACTCTTGGGACATGTCGTTAGAAAAAGAGGCATTGAGATTGATCCAACCAAAATCAAAGCCCTTCAACAAATGCCTCGGCCTAGGAACGAGAAGGAGATTCGGGGATTTCTCGGTCAGGTCCAATACATCAGGCGGTTCATTGCCAAGCTCACTATGACCTGTGAACCGATATTCAAGAAGCTTCGTGCCTCCGATCACACCGATTGGGACGACGACTGTCAGAAGGCATTCGACAGGATAAAAGAAATCCTATCCAAACCTCCTGTCCTCATGCCACCTCAACCGGGGATTCCTCTATCCCTATACCTGACTGTTACCAACACAGCCATGGGAGCAATGCTAGCACAAACAGTTGGCAACGAGGAGCGAGCCATCTACTACATCAGCAAAAAGTTCATTGAGTACGAGACGAGGTATAACCAGCTGGAAAAGACATGCCTTGCCCTAGTATGGTCAACAAAGAAGCTGCGGCATTACATGCTCAGCTACTCGGTCCACATCTACTCTAAGATGGACCCGGTTAAATACATCTTCGAAAAACCTGTACTAAACGGAAGGCTGTCTAGATGGACACTCATGCTGTCCGAATTTGACCTCAAGTTTGTACCCCTCAAGGTTATCAAGGCAAGAGCAGTCGCTGATTTCCTGGCGGAAAATCCCGTCAACGAGGATCCAACGACCGACACATGGTCACTTCCTGACGAGGACATCCTTTGTGCCGACTCCGACGCATGGGACCTATACTTTGATGATGCATCTAAGCTGAGAGGCTTCGGGGTAGGAATCCTTCTAATATCACCAGAGGGAGAACATGTTCCGATCTCGGTCAAGCTAGACTTCGCCCTCACCAACAATGCCGCTGAATATGAAGAATGTCTCATCGGCCTGCAAGCAGCCATCACACTTGGCATCAAGAGACTGAGGGTCCACGGCAATTCCTCACTAATCATCAATCAGGTATCCGGATCATGGAAAATCCGATCTGACAGCTTAGCTCCCTATCGAGCAAAGATCAATCAAGAGGCCAAGTTCTTCGACCAAGTCGACTACTTCCACTTGCCGCGAGAGGAAAATCAATTTGCTGATGCCCTGGCAAAACTTGTCGCGCTCGTCAATATATCCGACGACATGACATCAATGCCCCTATGTTTCGAAAGACGGAGCGAGCCAGCTCACATTTGTGCCATTATCGACGACGAGGAAAGCCATGATGAACCTTGGTACCAAGCCATCTTCAATTACAAAACCAAAAACGAATTCCCTCCCAACTCTGATCAAAGAGGACAAAGAGCCATCCGTTTACTTGCATCACAATTCGTGATAAACCAAAATTAACTCTACAAAAGAACACCCCAAGGAATTATCCTCCTTTGCATTGACCATCACAAAGCCAAGAAGGTCATGGGAGAGGTTCACGACGGAGAATGTGGCCCTCACATGAGTGCAATGATGCTTACACAGAAAATCACGCGGCTAGGTTACTACTGGACCACCATGGAAGCCGATTGCCGTAACTACGTCAAACATTGCCATAATTGCCAAATCTTTGCCAACATACAACACATACCACCATCCCTTTTGTACACAATGACGTCTCCCTGGCCTTTCTCGACCTGGGGCATCGACATCATTGGGAAATTCAACCCGATAGGCACCAAGGGGCATTGCTTCGTCCTCGTCGCCATCGACTACTTCACCAAATGGGTGGAAGCACAGTCATATGCAGTCTTGACCGCCAAACAAGTGGCCAAATTCATCCTAAACAACATCATCTGCCGATATGGGGTACCCCAAGAAATCATCAGCGATCAAGGCTCTCACTTCCGGGCGGAAACTCAAGCTTTACTGGACAAATACAAGATCAAACGACATCGATCATCCCCCTACCGTCCCCAAACTAACGAAGCGGTGGAGGCAGCGAACAAAACTCTTGTCACCATTATCAAGAAAATGCAAGACAACTACCGCGATTGGCCGAGCAAACTCCCATTCGCACTCTGGGGATACCGAACCTCTATTCGAACACCGACAGGCGCCACACCCTTCTACCTAGCATACGGTATGGAGGCGGTTCAACCGGTAGAGTTAGAGGTCCCTTCTCTACACATCCTATTAGAGAGTCAAGTCCCTGAGGCGGAATGGACCCGTCGAAGGTACGAACAACTCACTCTTCTAGACGAACGGCGACTCAACGCCTTGCACAACGTCCAGCTATACCAACGACGTATACAACAGGCATTCAACAAGAAGGTTAAACCTCAAAACATCCGGGAAGGCGACTTGGTCCTCAAGTCAGTCCGAGCACCATTACCCGTCGATCCGAGGGGAAAATTGAAACCCAACTGGGCCAGGCCATACCTGGTCAAGAAAATACTTTCGGGGGGCGCAGTGAGACTGAGTGACCTAGATGAGGAGGACTTTACAAACCCGACCAACCTAGACCAACTCAAGAAATACTATCCTTGAACCCTATCAACCAACAACCTAGCCTAGTTTTGCAACTAGCATCGACCTCAACCCTTTTCAAGTCAAGTTCCTCAATATGTTCTGATTTGAAATTGTATGTTTTATCGAGTCTAAGCTGCGGCACCTTGCCTGTTTCGAATGTCCTTTGATCCGTCAAAGGCAACGTCCATTTGCACTACAAAAACGAACCCCCTGAACTACGAGCATGGTTTGATTTCACCTCTTCAGGTGAATACGTAGGCAGTCCCTCTTATGCCTGAGGGATACAACCACAAAACCCAATTCAAATTCACAAAATATTTCGAACTACGATCATGGTTTGATTTTACCTCTTCAGGTGGATACGTAGGCAGTCCTTTCTTACACAAGAAGGATACAACCATTCTCACAATCAAATAAAATCATTCCCATACAAAAATCCCTATCAAAAAAAAGAGAAAAGGGAAACCATTCCCTTTCCCACAAAAATACAAAAAATGAGCCTTTCTCCCTTTCCACAAAATACCACTTTCCCAAGTGCAAACGTTTAGGACGATTCAAATCGAATTGCCTTTACCAAATGGACGGAAGAAACAAGCGTTCACCATTTTCGACACGAGCAATCCTCTTATTTAATTAATAATAGGAAGGATTACAATTTCAACAACAAATAAAGCTCGACGAGTCTACAACTTGTCAAAGCTAAGGTGTCAACGAACACACCTCACATAGTAAAACTAGCACAAAACACACAATAACTAGCTAGTACAACATAATAAAAACTCACAACAATAATACAACATAATAATAAGACGGGTAATGGAGGTCTTCACTCTTCCATTCTACCCTTGCCTTTTCCCTCGGGGTACATCTTCCCCTTGTTCTTCTTGTTGGCCCGCCTAGCATGGACTGCTTCCTCGGAACGGATCTTAAACGGGTCTAAGATGGCGACGGCCTCCGGTCTAGCACAAGACCCCATATTCGACCCAAGACGAGCCAATGCACGACCCACCATACTCTTGGGGCCGGAACTCCTCCTCTTCGGTGGTCTCATCACGTCGGGGGTAGCTCCATCGACATACTCCTTGAAGAAGGCACGGTTGGCCTTGCCAACCTCTCGATACTTCAAGTCGACAACCTCGTCCTTACGAAACTTGGATCTCGCTTCCAAGAACGGAGCACGTGACCAGTTGACATAAGCGGGAGTCATCCATGTCGGGGCAGCGGGTTTTGGCACCTCTCAAAGCGGCCGAGTGGCCCACCACCTTTAAAAGAACTCCACAAGCTCGGAGTTCCGGAAAAAATTCTCTTGGAAAAGAGTATCTTGAGCGGGCACCTTTTGTTGACGCCCCATTTGCCTCATGAGCCTTTCGGGATATATGAAGGAAACAACCTTCAAAGCCACCACCATCAAAAAACGAGGACAAGCACCCGAAGCAGGCAACCCCGTGAAGGACCTCAAGTGCCACCACGGCACCACCCAACGGATATGAGGACCACCCTCCTCCGCCAATCTTGCGGCCCAATAGGCCTCGGTGGAAGCAAAACTATCCGGGTACAACTTCTTCCTCATGGTAAGGTGACGGAAGGAATAAGAAGAAGAATCAACCGGAGGCTCTACATACCTTAGCCTCTCCAATAGTCACACTTGGAGGATCCTTGGCGATCCGAAAGAGGGAGCTTCTCCACAAGAGCCTTCCTTGTCCAAAGCTTGGATAATCTCTCCAAGCACCAACCATGATGGATCTCTACCATGCTCCATTTGCTCAATCACATGGATGAGGGTCATGCTACCATGGCATCTTGGCCCCTCCTTCTTCAAGACATCAACAAAGAGGTACACATGGACAAGGCAAAATGCAAGAGCCCTTCTCCTAGCCACCTCCGAGACATTAGCATCTAATCGGTTTGAAAAGATGTTAATAAGAGCCAACATATCCACACCATGTGGAGCAAGAAGAAAGTTGATTTGGCTTTTTGATAAGCCCAACATGGAACGGAATTTCTCCTTGTAGCACAACCGAGTCGGAGGAAGCACCGGAACACAACCCGGCCACCCACCAATGACTCCAACTTCTTCGGCAAGAGGACAAAGCTCGCCTTTCGGGAAAACATGCTTCAAGAAATGAAGGTTGCACCTTGACTTGACGAAGCACCAACAATTGACCGACTCCCATGCAAACGAGTTGATGCTTTTCGGGAGGCGACAAATCCCGGCACCATTGTCGCAATACGGTCTCAAAAGCATCCATGAAATATTTTTGTGGAAGAAGAAGAGGTTTTGTAGAGATGTTTTTGTGTTTCGGATGATGAAACAATGAAGCGCAAACGTCCCTATTTATACAAAATGATCAGCGCATTTTTCAGAAAAAGGGGAGAGCAGCTTCCATCGCCAAGCTGCTCGCGCCTCTTTGAGGCTCCTCCAGGATTCCCGCTGTTGACTTGTCTCTTTCAACATGTGTTTTCTCCTGACACCTCAAACCTCCCGCCGGGAACCTCACGCCTCTTCGGGATGATTAAGGAAATTTTGTGTTTCCTCACACTCACATTTCCTTGTTTTCGCGTTTTACGAAATCCGACACGGTTTCCATGACGCAGCTTTAAACATACGAATTTTTCTTTCTTTTTTTAAAAGGGGGAAGGGCTAGTCGCCCCGATCCGCGATGGATCGTTTCCATGTCAGTCGAAATGCCGAAATTTTTTCGCTTTTTCGCAATTTTCCGGCAAAAATCAAAATCGAAAATTGATAACACGACATCAATTTTCCTCAAAATTCAAGCACTCACAAATTCGAGTCTTGACATCAAAAGCCAAATATACTCGCAAAAATCCTTTTCTAAAATTTTTTCCTGACGGTTTGAGTTATATATTTTTCGAGTCAATTTTCAATAATTTCGATGCAATTTAATTCACGACACGAGTTAATTGCTCAAATTCTCAAAACAATTCCTTTTGAATTCCAACCACGACGATTTGTCACGGAATTTTTAAAATTTCAAATTTTAACTTCAAGTTATCTTGGTTAATTTTGATTTTCAAACAAATGCTTTACGTGTTTTCAACCAAATGCTTCTACGTGTTTACGTTTATGCGTATGTGCTATCTGTTGCCTGTTTTCTACAGCTAACGATGCAGGAACTGGTGCAAAGCAAAAGGAGAATCAACAGTTGACAGCGCTCCTCCGAAACACAACACAAAAAAGCCGAAAAACACAAAATAAAGCACAATCCAAAAACACATATATACAAACCGCCTCACGCAAAATGTAAATATGTACAAACAAGAGTCCAAGACACGGACAAACTACAACAACTACTCGACGTCTCCCGCCGGACCAGTCCTGGTCTCACTAGGAGTCGCCGCCAACGCAGACACCACTACCAGCTCAGACTCCCTCTCCGGGGAACTCTCCAGCGTCTCACGCTCCATCCCGACGTGAAGCTCCTCCGCTGCAGCCAACTGAGCCTTCAGAGAGGCAATCTCCGCGGTTCGACTCCGCAGCTCGTCCTCGTGACGCCTCAGCTCCTGGTCCCGACGAGTGATCCCCAACCCCTGGGCCTCGACCATCGACCTAGCTGCCTCCAACTCAGCACGGACTCGAGCAAGCTCCGCCGGATCCGCAGCACTCTGCAAAACACAATAACAGATCCTCAAGATCTAAAAACATGAAATACAACACCAAATACACGAAATACAACACACAAAACGTACCTGAGAAAGCCGAGCCTCCCTCATAGCTAGGTCACCAGCAAGCGCTCTCCAGCGGTTAGCCATCCGCCATAAGTTCTGGTAACTAACAGCCGTCACCTACAAAACAAAAATGTCCTTCAAAACAATGTAAGGCAAAGTATAAATAGAGAGAATGTTCAAGTTAGGAACTCACCCTCAGAACAGTCAACCTCCACTCCATGCCGGCATCAGCCACCTCGGCTACCGCGGGCTCCAGTAAGCGCAACTGAAGCTCCTCACCACCCGGCCCCTAAAAAGTGGTCTCCGTCGGGAAAGCTGGAGGCTGAGTCCTCATCAGCGGGTCGACTCCTTGCCATTTGGATCCACATCAAAGATGACAAACCCTTCTATCAAGGGAGGCAACGAAAATAAAAGAAAAGAGGGAAACATACCTCAATCGGGTACCAAGCAAGCCTCGACAACCGGAAGGTGCCGTGGTCGGCATCCCACAACAACAGCTCCTCACCTCCCCGACCGTGACGGTGCTCCTCAACCTCGTCAGGGGTCGACTCCTGGAACAACACCCTAGGCGGGTCAATCGGCACGACGAAAGTCTCGGTAAAGCAGTGGCGAACTAGACGCTCGCCTAAGTACCAAACCGACTCAATCGCCATCTCCAGGTACAGACGCAGAGAGCTGCGAGGCTGCAAACGCTCCCTGATGGCAGCCGGCACACCCGTGTAGTGCTCCCAAGGCCGCCCAACAAACTGCATCCAAAGCAAAGCTATTCAGCTAACTGGGGGCTTCATGAGCTACCTAATCATCCTATCTCTATCTATTTCTATAAAGGAGAAGGGAAAGAAAGCGGAAACTTACATCAGCAACCTGAAGCTTGTTCACACGACGCTTTCAGTCCTCGTAAGTCGACTTGGTCGACTTCTTCCGAGACACCGTCCAACCCCTTACAGCAGGGTAAGCCGAGGGAACACCGTCTGTGGTCCCCGGATGCAGAGGAGTGAAGTAAGCATACAACCAAGCCTGTAATCAAACACAGCAAACACAAACTAGCCAATTTCTCAAAAATTGCCAAAATCAAACTAAAAAAAACACCAAAAAGCGCTCGTACATCGAAAATAAGGCCGGGACCAACCAGAGCAGGAGCACTGCCCGCTCCCACTGTCTCCGGACGCACCGCCGCGTGCAAGTACCGGGTAAAAATCGCCAAAGCCGGCGTAACCCAGTCAAACCGACCCAAAGTGTCAAGGTCGGCGAGGAGAGGAAGCACCTTGGTCGACAAGCGCTCACCCTTGTCACCAAAGTACGTGGCACCCAAGAAGTACCACAACCACAACCGCGCCTCCTTCGCGTCGGCCTCAACCTCTGCCTCCAGGCTCGCCAACGGTGCCGGAACAACACCTGCCACCCTCTCAGTGAACTGGTCCTTCACGTAGGAACTCGCAATCAGGTACGGAGTGACGTCGGAAGGCTCCGACAAAGTAGTACCGATCAAAGCAGTGACCGCAGGAGAAGACACTCTCTCCGGTGTCGCGGTAAACTCAATAGGCAGCTCGCCACAAGGAAGTCCGGATACCATGGCAAAGTCCTCTAAAGTCACGCCGACCTCCCCAAACTCCATGTGGAACGACGACGTCGTGTCCCAGTACCAATCCAACATGGCACGGATCAAACACAGGTTCGCCCTAATCGAGGACCTGTGAATGTCCCGCCAAGCGGCCACCAACGGCGCAAATGCCGACCTCTCTATCAACGCCCTCGACCTGGTTCGGAAAACGTCGTAAAGACCCAAGCAGGTAGAAAAGCCCGAGAAAGTCCTCATGGTGTCAATCTCCTGAAATAAAAAACAGACAACTTCAGAATGCCTATTTAGGCTCGACACTTCAAAAATGACAAAATTCAGCCAGAGAATGCGACTCACCATGCCCTCGTGAGCACGGTAGGAAAGGTGTCGGTCCAGTCGAAACAACAAATGGCTACCGTCAAAACCCTCGGCCCACTCAGGCGCCTCCCGTAAAAGCAACCCCCGCGGGGCCGTAACTCGCCTGGCTCTCCAGCTCGCGGCGTTAGCATCGTCCTCGGCTGTCTCTGCTCTCCGCCTCTTATGACCGCGAGACTCAATGTGGTGGATAGGGCCCAACTCAACGACCCTGTTGACGTCCCGCAACGTCCGCCTAGTTGCCCGAGGACGTTGATGCGTGTCTTTTATATAAGGTTTTCACCTCATTTTTACACGCATTTATGTGCTTTTTATGTAGCATCTGGCTACAAATACCCCCGAATATTCTTCTTTGGCCCGTTTATTGTATTTTGCAGGAATTGACCAAAAGGGAGCTAAATCGAGCCTTAATTGTCCCAATTGTATGCATTCATGGAAAATAAGAAGCCGGAGCTTGGAAATCTAACGCTTGGAAGACGCGTGAGCTTAGTTCGGAAGAAATTCAAGTCCTAACATGCCTATATAGCTCGATCGAGTGGTTCACTACTCGATCGAATGCTCTATATACTCAGGATTGGTCGATCGACCAGTTTAAGGAGCCATCGAGGAGTTTTTGCAAGAGCTGCTCGATCGAGTGATTTGTATCCCCTCGATCGAGTGGTTTGGTGATGATATTGCTCGATCGAGTAGATTATTTCCACTCGATCGAGTGGTTTCGTGTGCTTTAGCTAATTTCCGCCTAATCATATTATGGGCTTTCGTAGTTAGTCCATAGATTAGGTTTTAGGATGGATTTCTAGTATAAGACTGGAGAAGAGTAACTACGTTACTCATCTCTTCCACACACACGTTAGTTTGACTCTATTTTCTTGTCACTGTTCTTTGGATTTTGCCTTTCTTTCACTTTTGCTACTCGGATTTGGGATACGATTGGTATTGTCGCTCTACTGTTATTCTTAATTTCACTATTGTTTTTAATTCTCCCCTTTTTCTAAATTGTTATCATTGCTTCAATTGAATTGTTGTCAGTTTTATCATTATGTCTAGTTTTAATTATCTGTTCGTTGTTATTGATAATTCAATGGTTATGAGTAGCTAATTTTCTTATGCTAAGACTATAGGGGATCCGTAATATGAAGGGAGAGTAATCGATTCATTAGGTTAATGCCGGTACTGTCTTTGTTGGTTAAATGCTACAATTAACTGTATCTTTCTAATTGAGTCGACGCAATTAGACCTATAATTCCTAGTGGTCCTTGACCTGGGCCGAAAGGTTGGAAAAGGTAGACTAGTAGCGAACAATAGAGTATTGCAGTGAGGACGAAAGTTAAGCTGTTTACACTTTAGGGTGAATTGAGGACCGAAAGGTGACGTTCGCTACCCCTTAGACCGTATTTGCATTGATCTGAGACCTAGATTACTCGACCGGATGATTATGGTGAACCGTTTGTCTTAGCTATTTTTCTCTATCTGTTATTTCCTCCCTTTTATTTCTCTTCTCCTTATTCTCTTAGTCTAGAAAATCATGTTATAAACCCCCAATTTGGTTACCTTGACGAACTTAGATTTAGCTGGCAGATTCCTACCTCCTTGTGGATTCGACCCGACTTCCCTAGCTATATTAGTTAGAGCCAGTTGGTATTTTTGACAGGTACGCGACAGACGTGTCAAATTTTGGCGCCGTTGCCGGGGAGGTGGCGCAAACTTGTTGCTTTAATTAAGTTTGTCTCTCGTCTCAGGGAATTTATTCCTTGAGGCCGATCTCATTTCTGCAAAGTTTTGGTTAGTTTGCAGGTTAACTTTTGCTTTGAAAGTTTATTCGCCAAGATGCCTACTATTACGGAGCATAAAGAGCCATGTGGTAGATGTGGCGCAGAAGGGCATGATCCTATCTTATGCATGGAAAGTGTTGAGCGCGTTCTTGCCTACCAGAAATACAAGCAGGGAGTTCCTTTTTCCCAGCTGTATGAAGAAATTAAGAATGATTCTACCCCTTCTACGCCAATTACCACAACCTGGTCTCTCCTTCGCAAGAGAAGAAATTGCCGAATTAAAATCCATCATGTTGAGTATGTCAAAGATGTCACGGCAATCAAAACGGTTATATCGAATTGAAAGAACAAGTCGCCAGCTTAACACTCGCGACAAACCAAGCCAAGCTTCTTCCGCTTTGTGATCCAACAAGGTCGGTGAATTTTCAAAATGACCTTATTCATGAAGAAGACGAGGTTCTGATAGCTGATGATAACTCAGATGATGCTCTAGATGAGTTTCTGAAGGAAATACTTGCTGCGTGTGCTGTGACCACTCGATCGAGTGACTCTTCTAATCGATCGAGCGGTTCTAATCATCCAGTCACTCGATCGAGTGAAAATGGCGGTCGATCGAGAAGCACAGAATTCCAAGTTGGTCGATCGATTGACAATCTTACTCGATCGAGTAACTATGCTGATGAAATCACTCGATCGAGTGATAAACATGGTCGATCGAGTGAAATAGGAAAAGTAATTGGTCGATCGACTGATAAAAGTACTCGATCCAGTACTTTAAGTGGCGGAAATCCTAATTCACTATCTAATACCGCCACAGTGTCATCTTCCCCTGCTGTGGAGACGTCACGTATTGACAAGGGTAAAGAAAAAGTTGCGGGACCGCTCATCGCTACCAGGGTACCCTTCCCAAGTCGTCTGAAGGACGCAAAGATCGAGCAACAGTACGGTAAGTTTGTGGACATCGTGAAGAACCTCCAGGTAACTGTCCCTTTTTCCGAACTTGTTACTCAGGTACCCACTTACGCTAAGTTTATGAAAGATATCGTGACGCGTAAGAGAAATTTGAGTGAATTTGAGACGATTTCATTTATGGAAGAGTCTAGTAATTTGTCATTGAATAAGGCCCTTCGAAAATGAAAGACCCTGGCATTTTCTATTACCTGTGTCATAGGCAATATGGTTATTGATAAGGCCCTTTGCGATTTAGGTGCCGTGTTAGTGTCATGCCCCTTCCCGTCTCGCAAGAAATCAAGATGAGTCATTTCAAAGTGACTAACATTACCCTACTGCATGGCCGATAGATCTGTTAGGAGGCCCTTAGGTGTCTTAGAGGACGTGCTCGTGAAAATAGGCAAGCTTTATATCCCAAGAGATTTCATTGTTTTGGATATAGCCGAGGACACTCGACCCAAATTATCTTAGGAAGACCATTCCTTTGTACAAATGGGTCGTTATTGATGTCGACAAGGGCGTCGACTCTTGCAGAGGGGATGACGCTATCACATTCAGTTTGCCCAAGATTTAGCCCACCCAATGATAGAGGACACTTGCTATTCGGTCGATATCATTGACGAGTCTATTTATGACTTCTGGTCGGGTTCTTTTATGAAGGACCCACTAGAAGCCCTTATGCTTTTTGATGAGTGTGCGAGATAGCCCGGACATTTATGACGCTGTTGGATTTGCTTGTTGAGGATTTAGATGAGCATGAGGGAGAACAGGTGGAACAAATGATTAGCACTCTTTGCTCCATTGAGGTAAAGGTACCGGAACTTTAGCCTCTCCCTTCTCATCTTAAATATGCTTTCTTAGACGATACGGAGCAATATCCAGTCATTGTTAGTGCCAAGCTTAGTGATGATCAGCTGACCTCCTTGTTAGCTATGCTTAAGAAAAACAGGAAGGCAATGTGCTATTCACTGGACGATATCACGGGGATTAATCCCGATATTTGTATGCACAGGATAGAGCTGGAGGAGGATCACAAACCTTGCAGACAGTGGTCGGCGCCAACCGGAAGATGCAGGATGTTGTGATGGCCGAGGTAATGAAGTCGCCGGATGCGGTATTATTTATTTTGTCGGTAATTCTAGATGGGTGAGTCCAAGATGCTGGTGGTCCCGAAGAAAGGAGGGACAACTGTAGTTAAGAATGAGAAGAATGAATTAATACCTACTCGAGTAGTGACTGGTTGGCGGATGTGCATAGATTACAGACAACTGAATGCCACCACTAAGAAAGATCACTTTCCCCTTCCTTTTATTGATCAAATGGTAGAAAGGTTAGCTTCTCATAAATTTTTCTCGCTATTTAGACGGGTATTCGTGGTTCTTTCGATCCCTATCCACCCGCACGATCGTGCCAAGACTACATTTACCTGTCCTAAGGGCGTTTTTGCGTATCGCAGAATGCCTTTTGGTTTGTGCAATGCCCCTGCCACCTTCCAAAGGTGTATGATGGGGATATTTTCAGAGTATATTGAGTCTATCATGGAAGTCTTTATGGACGATTTTAGTGTCTATGGAAGTGATATTTCTAACTGTCTGTCTAACCTTGAGAAAGTGTTGCAGCGCTGTATTGAGGTTAATCTTGTGCTGAACTGGGAGAAGTGCCACTTTATGGTCAACGAGAGAGTTGTCGTAGGGCACTTGGTTTCGATAGGGAATAGAAGTTGATAAAGCAAAGGTGGAAGTGATTCAAAGAATTACCACCTCCCCGTTAATGTTAAGGGGGTGAGGAGCTTCCTTGGTCACGCCGGTTTTTATCGCCGGTTTATCAAGGATTTCTCCAAAATTGCTAAACCACTTACACAGCTTGCCGCTAAGGATGCCCCTTTTGTGTTTACTCGATGCTTGTCTTTCTCGCTTTAACAGTTAAAGCAGGCTTTGGTCTCTGCACCGATCATACAGCCTCCCAACTGGGACTTGCCGTTTGAGATCATGTGTGATGCGAGTGACTATGCACTAGGAGCGGTGCTTGGCCAGAGGAAAGACAAAACCCTGAATGCTATTTACTATGCGAGCCGAACTCTGGATGAGGCTCAAGTGAAGTACACTACCACTGAGAAGGAGCTGTTAGCTGTAGTTTATGCCTTAGAGAAGTTTCGTACTTATTTAGTTGGGTCAGAAGTCACTGTTTTTACTGACCATGCAGCTTTGAGGCATCTCCTTGCTAAGAAGGAGGCCAAACCACGGCTACTGAGATGGATACTCCTTCTTCAGGAGTTTGATTTGCAGATCAAGGATAAGAAAGGAGCTGAGAACGTTGTAGCTGATCACTTGTCGCGACTGATGCGACAAGAAGGGGAAGATTCTCTACCCATTGATGATTCTTTTCCTGACGATACTTTGATTGCTGTTATATCGTCTATTGTTAACCAAGAACCTTGGTATGCAGATATAGCTAACTTCGTTGTCGCAAGTGGCAAGTCACGCCGACCTTTCTCATCAAAAAAGAAGCGTTTTACGTATAACGCTAAGCAAGCATTTCCGGAATGATCCTTACTTGTTTAAGGAATGTGCCGACGGTCTCTACAGATGGTGTATTCCGCAATGGGAGACCAAAATAGTCCTGGAAGTCTGTCACTCCTCTTCATATGGTGGTCACCACGGTCCATCGCGCACCGTGGCTAAGGTACTTCAGTCTGGTTTCTACTGGCCTTCTTTGTTTGCTGACGCTAAGTCTTTTGTTTCAGCTTGTGATGCTTGCCAACGATCAGGGAACATTTCGAAGAGACATGAGATGCCACAAAACGGCATCCTAGAGGTTGAGGTTTTCGATGTCTGGGGCATTGATTTCCAAGGACCGTTCCCATCCAAAGAAAGGTAACAGTACATCTTAGTAGCTGTAGACTATGTGTCAAAATGGGTTGAGGCAATTGCTTCACCCCATTGTGATGCTAAGACCGTGATAAAGATGTTTAAAAAGATCATATTCCTCCGTTTTGGTGTCCCTAGGGTTGTCATTAGTGATGGGGGAATGCATTTTAAAGAAAAGAAACTAACTTCCATACTGTCTAGAGTTGGTGTCCAACACCGGCGAGGTTTGGGGTATCATCCCTAAACTAGTGGTCAGGTAGAGGTCTCTAATCGCGAGTTGAAAGAGATCTTATCTAAGGTAGTTTCTAAATCACTTTAAAGACTGAGTCTTAAGCTAGATGACACATTATGGGCTTATAGAACTGCCTTTAAGACACCAATTGGTGCATCACCTTATAGGTTAGTTTATGGGAAATCGTGTCACTTACCTGTTGAATTGGAATGTAAGTGGCAATTCGTGAGCTTAATTATGATCCTAAGTTGTGTGGTCAGAATCGTCTTTTGCAGCTAGATGAATTGTAAGAGTTTAGGCTTAATGCCTATGACAGCTCGTGCATTTACAAGGAAAAGACGAAGAGATGGCATGACAAGAGAATCCTACCTCGGGAGTTTCATGTGGGGCAAAAGGTGTTGCTGTTTAATGCCCGGTTGAAACTATTTCCTGGCAAGCTGAAGTCCAGATGGAGTGGTCCTTATACGGTGACAGCTGTTACCAAATTTGGATCTGTGGAGCTTGAAGATTCCGAGGGTCATAGATTCAAGGTGAACGGCCAATATGTGAAGCATTACCATGAGGCGAGTGAAGCGGACAATCGTGTTGAAGTCTTGCGCTTCGACGAGCTCGATGCGCCAGTTAATTGATGCCGGAAAGGTTGTGCGGGACCTCTTAAACCAGCGCTCTCCGGGAGGCAGCCCGGACTGTTTTATTGCACTTCTGTTGAACTATTTATTTTCCTTTAGCCTTACGTTGAACTTTAGACGCTGTTTTAGGAACTTCCTACGTTGTTTTCTTGCTTTTATGCGTGTTTTGCAGGTCAAAGTACTCGATCGAATGATATTGTGCTCGATCGAGCACTTTCTGAGGCAGCTATCACTCGATCGAGTGATATTCTCCTCGATCGACCAGAACCAGACTCGCTCCTACTCGATCGAGTGGTTTTTCATTCGATCGAGCCCTTCCAATGCAGCAGTTCATTCGATCGAGCTGTTCCAAGTGCTCGATCGAATGGTTATGACCTCCAGTCGCTGTTTTACGTCTATGGAGCTACCGCTTGACTTTCTTTGACCTCCCATGTTCATGGTCGGTTTGGGGAGGTCCCTCCTTACGACGTTTTGTAAGTTTTCCGACTCCATCCACTTCTCCTTTTCCTTTCAGTTTGCATTTCTTTCCCTGTTTTTGGTACAATGAGGGCATTGTACGGTTTGGTTTGGGGAGGTATGCATCCATATCTGTGTCTGCATGTTTTCTTGCATTTCTGCTTCCATGTTTATTATTTGCGCATGCATTGTTGTTTGTTTTACTTCAAAAAAATCATAAAATTTCAAAACATTTCAAATTTCATGTTTAATTTTAGGTCGGAACGTTTGAACATTGACGCTACTTTGAATCCTTACTTGAGCCCTGCATATTCTTGACATTCAGTTGGCGTGATTATGTGCATAATCTACGAGTTTTTGTTTCCTCCTTATCTGAACGAATAGACATGATTCATTATGTCGGCAAGCTACATTACATTCTGAGGTTAGAGCTTTTTAAACTGGTGACATTCATGACCGGTTTCATTTAGGATGTGAGTAGTACTCTCTTTAAGACATGTAACATCAATTTGCATAAGCATGAGTCTGGTCTTCTTAATACCTGTATGCATTCGGTCTGTGGATGGTGACACGTGTTAGGAGAGGCAGTCCCCTTTATTTCATTCTACCCATGAGCCTCACATAGCCAAATTGCCTTTTTGTCCTATCAACTACTTTGTATAATACTTCCTACCCTAGCTGAGCTAGTAACGAGTAGTTCTCGGAATGTTTTACTGCAATATGGTTATTTTATCCGATTTCAGAAGATGGTGGAAGAATTGAAGGGAAAGAAAGAAAGAAAGAAAGAAAAAAGAAAAAAGAAAAAAAAAATTGTTGAATTGAAAAAAAAAAAGAGAACGAAAAAATGCGAAAAAGGAAAGAGAAAAAAAAACAACAATAAATGAAGAAAAATTACATATGAAAAAGAATGAGAATTGTATAATGATTCACACTCCCATGTCTTATCTATATTTTATGGGGAGTTGACGACCTTTGGTGTTTGTGAGCTTAGTGCATAATTTTGCACCGTTTCATCTTGCTGTCATGAGTACGAAGTTGGGATGCAGTTTATATTTGGATCCGTTGTTACTAGCCTGGCTATTAACCCCACATATCCAAATTCATTTAGCCCCTTTTTACCCATTACCTCACTTACCCAAATGTAAGTCCTCGACACGTGTCTTGGTCATTAGTATGGTTGGAATGCATATGTACGGTTGTAGAGACTTTATTCATGATTAACTGCATGCATGTTCTTATAGGTCGAGTTAGGTGAGTGTCTTACTCCTTTCTATCTTTCACATATATACTCACCTTGTGCCTAATTTTGAGTGACGAGCGACCCGTGAGAGTCCGATATATTTTGAGTCTTGCAAGGTCGACGGTTCAGTAAGCTTGAAACATTAATTTAACTCGTTTGCACTTTTCACTGCCACTTTGTCATGTTATTGCATTAAATTAGTTCTAGCGGGTGATTTGTAGCCGATGCGTTGGTCCCGTTCCGTTGTTCACCCTTAGTTTGCATTCATATTTGCTTGGGGATAAGCAAAGGGTTGGTTTGGCGAGATTTGATGCGTGTCTTTTATATAAGGTTTTCACCTCATTTTTACACGCATTTCTGTGCTTTTTATGTAGCATCTGGCTACAAATACCCCCGAATATTCTTCTTTGGCCCGTTTATTGTATTTTGCAGGAATTGACCAAAAGGGAGCTAAATCGAGCCTTAATTGTCCCAATTGTATGCATTCATGGAAAATAAGAAGCCGGAGCTTGGAAATCTAACGCTTGGAAGACGCGTGAGCTTAGTTCGGAAGAAATTCAAGTCCTAACGTGCCTATATAGCTCGATCGAGTGGTTCACTACTCGATCGAATGCTCTATGTACTCAGGATTGGTCGATCGACCAGTTTAAGGAGCCATCGAGGAGTTTTTGCAAGAGCTGCTCGATCGAGTGATTTGTATCCCCTCGATCGAGTGGTTTGGTGATGATATTGCTCGATCGAGTAGATTATTTCTACTCGATCGAGTGGTTTCGTGTGCTTTAGCTAATTTCCACCTAATCATATTATGGGCTTTCGTAATTAGTCCATAGATTAGGTTTTAGGATGGATTTCTAGTATAAGACTGGAGAAGAGTAACTACGTTACTCATCTCTTCCACACACACGTTAGTTTGACTCTATTTTCTTGTCACTGTTCTTTGGATTTTGCCTTTCTTTCACTTTTGCTACTCGGATTTGGGATACGATTGGTATTGTCGCTCTACTGTTATTCTTAATTTCATTATTGCTTTTAATTCTCCCCTTCTTCTAAATTGTTATCATTGCTTCAATTGAATTGTTGTCAGTTTTATCATTATGTCTAGTTTTAATTATCTGTTCGTTGTTATTGATAATTCAATGGTTATGAGTAGCTAATTTTCTTATGCTAAGACTATAGGGGATCCGTAATATGAAGGGAGAGTAATCGATTCATTAGGTTAATGCCGGTACTGTCTTTGTTGGTTAAATGCTACAATTAACTGTATCTTTCTAATTGAGTCGACGCAATTAGACCTATAATTCCTAGTGATCCTTGACCTGGGCCGAAAGGTTGGAAAAGGTAGACTAGTAGCGAACAATAGAGTATTGCAGTGAGGACGAAAGTTAAGCTGTTTACACTTTAGGGTGAATTGAGGACCGAAAGGTGACGTTCGCTACCCCTTAGACCGTATTTGCATTGATCTGAGACCTAGATTACTCGACCGGATGATTATGGTGAACCGTTTGTCTTAGCTATTTTTCTCTATCTGTTATTTCCTCCCTTTTATTTCTCTTCTCCTTATTCTCTTAGTATAGAAAATCACGTTATAAACCCCCAATTTGGTTACCTTGACGAACTTAGATTTAGCTGGCAAATTCCTACCTCCCTGTGGATTCGACCCGACTTCCCTAGCTATATTAGTTAGAGCCAGTTGGTATTTTTGACAGGTACGCGACAGACGTGTCAGACGTCGCTCCCTCGAAGAAACCCTCCTTCCGGAGGTACTCGCCTCAGCCCCAGTCTGAGCTCTACCGGTGCTAACAGCCCCAACAACGGGCTCCTCACGCTCCTCGACGGCCCCTGAGGCCCCAATACCGCTCAGAGGTCTTTCCTCCTCAGTAACGTCCTCCACAACCACGACGGGCGTGCTAACCGGAGTACTAACCGGGCCCGACCCGAACAACTCCTCAAAAGTCGCAGTAAGAGACTCGGCCTGCCCCGAACACTCTCCTACAAACAAAAAACGTCAGCCGAAATTTCGGCATTACGACGGCATGAAATGGATAAATCCAAAACACAAAAAACACAACCTACAATACAAAAACAAGGGGCAATCCCGCCCCAAACCATTCACAAAAAAAACACACAAAAACGACTCTCCCCTCTTTTCAAGCAAAAGACGAGTCAAAACCACAAAAACGAAATTTTAAGACCCATACAAGGTCCGCCAACAACCCAAAATACATTCCCGACACAATGGAGATTTTTCTACGGTTCAAAAAGGCAATTCATACGCTAATTTGAGTCCAAACCGGTCAAAAATTAAAAAACGACCGCAAAAAGGCAAACGTGATTTTATCACGCCTCAAGGTGACCTAAAATACCAATAAGGTCCATTTCAAGGCAAACTGACTCGATTCAAGCCCAAACAGGTGCTTATTTTGTCAGACGTAAGATCGTCACATAAGGCAAAAATCCAATTTTGCCCACAAACATCCAACGAAGGTCCTTAGATGGCAAACACGGGTTTTCCCAACTACAATGCAGCCTAGTGGGACCCACTACCCAAGCAAATAAACTTGGATTTGTGAAATGAAACGGTTTCTCGCCTCATTCACGTTTTTCGAGCACAGGGAGCGGGAACGGGGACCAAAATGCAAACTAAAAGCACCCCTATGCTCCTAAACAGGTTTCTAACCTAATGCAAACATCAATTTCACTCGAAATTGGCTCAATCAAAAACGCCCAATTCGATTTTTAGGGCAAAATTTCGCCCTAATTCAATCAAGCTAAAAATCAACAAATTTGAATGGATTCAAGAGGAAATACTTACCTTGAGATGACATTGTTGATGAAAGGCAAGAACTCGAACACGCAAGAAGGTCCCTTAATGGCGATTTTGCGAGATTTTGAGGTTGGAGATGAATAATCATCCGCAGCTCAACCTCGCGTCTTTTTAACAAAAAATAGGGAAGCCGGCTTCCATCGCCAGATGGCTCGCGTCTAAACCAGGCCTCTCCCTTGCCTCTTCAGCGAAATTTGGGCTTTGGCCCAATTTCCACACAACAAATTCGGATTTTCATTGACGATATTGAATGTCGTCATTTCCTCAAAAACAAACAAAACCAAATAGTGAAAATTCAAATTCGCTATTTTCAAAAAATTTCAAGCAAACGGCGATCAAAACCGCCAGCTTCAAAAATAATGGCGAAAATTCAAAATCGTTATTTCCTCAAAATCCGAACGACGACAATTAAAACTGTCAATTCCAAAAATAATAGCGAAAATTCAAAAACCGCTATTTCTCCAAATTGCAAGCAACGGCGACACATAAACCGTCACTCCGATCAATAGTGAAGATTCCAAATTCACTATTTCCATCACATGTCAACGGCGGCACATAAACCGTCACTTCGATCAATAGTGAAAATTCCAAATTCACTATTTCCATCACTTGTCAACGGCGGCACATAAACCGTCACTTCGATCAATAGTGAAGATTCCAACTTCACTATTTCTGTCAAATGTCAACGGCGGCACATAAACCGTCACTTCAAGCGCAGTAGCAAACTCAAATTTGCTATTTTCCTTCAAAATTAAAACAAACGGCGATCAAAACCGCCACTGCAAATTCAATCAAACGAATGGTGAAGATTCCAAATTCACTATTCCTTAAAATACCAGCAGGGGGCTTCCTCGCGGAACCCGCTAATTCCAAAAACAGTGATAGTGAAAATCCATACTCACTATTTCCCCAGCGACATCACGAGTTTGCTACTTTCAAAATAAGCCCATTCGACGCGGCTATTCCCATGGTCCATTAACCGACCGTTATCATTGGCTGGCGAGCCTTTCCCGCAACACATCAAGGACACATCCCGAAGATGCCTCGGGTACATTTCCTTACAACGGCTAGCGAGCCTTTGTCCTCAACCTTTCAAGGATACATCTCGAAGATGCCTCGGGTATATTTCCTTACATTTGGCTGGCGAGCCTTTGCCCGCAGCACATCAAGTATACATCCCGAAAATGCCTCGGGTACATTTCCTTACATTTGGCTGGCGAGCCTTTGTCCGCAACCTTTCAAGGATACATCCCGAAGATGCCTCGGGTACATTTCCTTACAATGGCTGGCGAGCCTTTGTCCGCAACCTTTCAAGGATACATCCCGAAGATGCCTCGGGTACATTTCCTTACAATGGCTGGCGAGCCTTTGTCCGCAACACATCAAGGATACATCCCGAAGATGCCTCGGGTACATTTCCTTACAACAGCTGGCGAGCCTTTGTCCGCAACCTTTCAAGGATACATCCCGAAGATGCCTCGGGTACATTTCCTTACAATGGCTGACGAGCCTTTGTCCGCACCCTTTCAAGGACAGATCCCGAAGATGCCTCGGGTACATTTCCTTACCAATGGTTGGCGAGCCTTTGTCCGCAAACAACCAAGGACGTATCCGAAGATGTCTCAGGTATGATTCCTTCTTATGGCTGGCGAGCCTTTGTACGTAGTCTAACGGACTTTAAACGACCCGGACGGACAGTCGACAGACTCTAAACTGTTCCCGACGACATGCCCTTGACTCGTACCCTCGAGTCGCCTTGGCGTCGCCCTTCCCGACGGCAGGTCCTTGGCCCGAATCCTTTCGAGCCGCCTCGACGTTGCTTGGGTCTCCAGGTTATAATCTTCGATTGACCTGGGGGATCTTTTTGACTTTCGCCCTGTCCAAGCCTCAGTCAAAGTGAGGGCTCTGTAGATACTCGATATCTGCTGAGACTCCAACAAACACCCGATGATTATCGGACTACAACATGTTTTGGAATCGCGGCGTTTGATCGACAGTTTGTGTACAACTTTACGTCGGAAAACTTATAACGATTTCGAAAATAATACATTTCAAAACATTTCAAAACATTTCAAAAATACCTGGAGTGTTTAATGCACGGCGACGGGGTCACAATGACACTAACTAGAGTCAAAACCGACACCGGACAAAAACCCGACTCGAAAATTCAAATCCCGACTCCAACAACGAGTCAAACCGAGTCAACCACAAAAAACAAACATTTCAAACCTTCTATGCTAAGATTTCCCGGATTTATGAATGGTCAAGTACCAAACATATGACTAAAAATCCTAGGATAGAACAAATCATGATTAGGTTTGTTGTGAAAGCGACAACACAACTCGAAGACCCGCGACGTGGCTCGCGCCTCTTTGAGCAGCCCAGGTGGCCACGTCGCTCAAAACTCACACAACCACTCAATCTCCTATAAATACCCCTCAAATGCCACCCATTTGAGAGTTACGCGTGTGTCCGCCCCCTCTTTTCTCCCTTAAAATTCTCGACTCGACTTCTAAGGTCACAATCCGATGCGTATTTACGACCTACCGATCGTAAACATGAGCCTTACACATTGTTTGGTACCGTCATCGTGCATTAAATCACTTGACCTACCACTTCGACCACTACACCATCACTAAACTTTTAAAAACACTCTTTTACTTACCAAAACGGTTTTAAACCGAGTTTTTTCCGATCAAACGAGTTGTTACACTTACGTCTGTCACTCGCCATAACCAAACATGTAAGTATGAGGGTGTAAAAATCCTCTTTTATTATGTTTTCATTTGTTTCATGACTCTAACATGCTAAAACATGCATAACATGAACCAAAACATGGAATAAACGAGCCAAAACTGATTTTTGGTCTGAGGCAGAAGCCCCTTAGGTCGCCAACTGGCTCGCGCCTAAATGGGGTATTCAGACCAGAAATCAACCGTGTTTGTTCTCGTCTTTTCCCTTAATCCATTTTTCATATTTGTAATCGGTTTTTACCATTTCAAGTATTTCCGAAACCTTTTTGTTTCATTTCACATGTTTTAACCATAAAACGTTTTTCACCCTTGGTTCCTCATACCATGATGGTTAAATCCGTATTTCGGTGATAATATTTGGTTAATGACATTTAGAAGGTATTTTAAAGCCTTTTATTTCATTTCCTCACATTTTCAAACAAACATATTAGTCACCAACACAAAATCATCCTTGGTTCTACATACCATGCCGGATTTTAACCCGGGTACGATGACGAGTATCGACTAATTACATTCAAAATGGACTTAAAACAATTAGTCCAGAATCATTTTTCAAAACTATACATGTCAAGTTTGTCAAATCGAACCCGACAACGAATATTATCAATTAGTGATGATTATTCGAGTCTAGTTCTTCAAATCAACTAATGCGGTCTAAACGACTCTTTCAAATCAAACCGGGTTCAAATACCCATTTTCAACACGTTTTATAACGTTTTCTAAATAATCAGTACACGACATACAATCGTTGGCTAACCCACGCCTCAAGCAGGCCTTTTATTTCTCATTTTCAAAACCAGGGGGAGGCCCCTTACACCGCCGGCTGGCTCGCGCCTCTTATGGCTGTCTGGTACAGGGCATGTTCCCTTCCAGCATTAGTCTAGGACGATCCCGACTCCGGCTAACTCGGATGTAGGACGGATCAGATGACTATTCGATTATTCAAAACCATATTTGTAAAATGCCTTACTAAGACAAATGGATCATGTTATGCACCCTAAACCTAATACGGTAAATGGATGTTTAATTTCCGTCTTGCATGCAAATCAACCATTAATCCAACTCGACATCTTATACTTGATACTTGGATTAAATCAACCGACTTAGAAAGCTCTCACATGTTAGGTTTAAATCATTGGATGCGCATTCATGCATTTAAACCGTTTTATCAACTTTTGCATTCAACCAACCAAGGTCGATCAGTAGAGGCCGCTACACGCGGGTGGGATTGGGTGTCTGATTAAAGGGATTCCCAATACGTATCTTCACCTCTTACTCAGAAACTTTGGATAGTGGACGACCTTATCCAGGGCATACGAGAGTCATTCTAGAGATAGGATGCTAAAGAGGGACGATTTCCTTATCTTTAGTACCTATGTCAAACGCTGCTTTGTGCTTTGATTTGACCGAGGTATAAAGTGGATTTCGAACGAGTTCCAGGCATCCCACAAATGCTTGGTTGCAACTTCGAACATCTCTACTCGTTTCGAGACCCTTACCGAGACGAAACCGACCGATCTAAAACGATCCGGTCGAAAGCATCTTTACGCCGCCGAGCGTGGCTTTCAAAAGACCGCTGCATATCCACAGATTGGCTTGGCATGTAGGTGGCCCGTGACTACGGATTGGTAGGTGGCCCAAATCCACAGACCGAGACGTGGCCCATGCCCACACATGGTACTCAGGTTTCTATATTATTGGTTGGTTTCCAACTTCAACACGTGTTCAACATCTCTTATGGATTAAAAACTTCTATTCAACGAAGAAGATATTTACCTAGCTACGGGTATTCCCATGGGTCCTACTGAAGTAGAAATAGCCAGCTTAAATGACCCGAATGAGGAGTGTTTGGAACTGAGAGGTGCTTGGTTAAAGCAGTTTAGTGATAGTCACAAAAAGTTAAGACAACAGAACTATTTGATTTGATGATTACCCAAAAAGAAGGTAGGGATGACTTTAAAACAAACTTTATAGATTTTATAGTCTCAACTTTTTTAATGGGTATTAAAGGTTCTCATACAAGCCTTCAGATTTTGAAGTGTCTTAAGGATCTTTCTTATGTTCAATCATTGAACTGGTGTGGGTTTACACTCAAGCAACTAACTAATAGTGTAGATTCTTGGAAATGAACCAATTGTGACACTTCCAATTTTGGAGGACTAATCATGGTTTTGGTTTTTATCTATCTGGATCGAGTTAAATTCATGAAACGATTCCATGAGTCTTCCCGACGTTGGCTTCATGGTCCAAAAATGATATTTCAAAACAGATGAATGATGAGCATAAGGTAGGGTTTGGGAAGGGAGTTGTTCAACCTCTTATAGTAAAGCCTAATGTTGATGGAGAAAGTAATCCTGGCCTATCACACGCCACAGTTAGGCCTTCTGTTCAAGAACCCAAGGACCCACCTTCCGGGTCTTATGTTCAAGAAACTACGCACACCCCTTTCAGGCCTTCTGATCAAGCACCTGAGATGATGAACAAGCTGAAGAAGGGGAGCTATATTGTTAAGAAGTTGGCGGATACTGCAACCGGGTTTGTTATTGCTTATAATACATTCTTGGATGTCCTGACTGAAGCTAAAATAGAGCGGCCCGATTATGATGTTGTGCGGCAGATGGCGCCCATGGCAGAAGCATTGGATCAAGGATATCATTCATCTCAGCCAAGCAAAGATGAAGTCAATCATGTCCAGGGGAAGGAGAAGGAAGCTAAAACGGCTTCTGTAAACAGGAAGGGGATTGAAAAAGGCGGTGATGAATGCAAAATGACTGCAGGGATTGAAGATCTAGCCTATGATCCACGTAGTGAATTTGCTAAGCACAAATTCTCAACCAAAGACGAGTTATGGGCAGCCCTTGTGAAACTTGAAATTGCTTTGGTAAACACCTCGATAGTGAAACCAAGGAGACTGTAAGTGAGGTAAGAAAGGAGAGTGTAAGAGTGGTAAGAAAAGAGACTATAAGTGTACCTGACAACTCAAAGATGTCTCCTCTTATTTTAGTGGAGTCGGAGTCCTAGGAACCTGAGGAACTTGTGCCACTGAACTTTGAAAAGCAAACATCTACATCACGATAGTTTACACCACCTCCAAGGTTTACACCTCCTTCTTTTCCGTCACCTCCTATTATTACGCCACCTTCTTTTAAATTACTTAGTTCAGAGTCGCCAGAAGGTGACTCTCCACAACCACCTCCATGTGAAAGATCACTACAAGTGTCCCCTCCTGGATCACCTCTCTGTGTCACATGTCTTTTCCTTACCACCAGAGCGAGAGCCAGTTATTCCTTCGTGTCATGGATCTCCACCAGCTGAGATTATGCTACATAAGAGGAGTAGAGTACCTACTAAGGTGTTTAGACCACCTTTTCTACAAAGGAATGTTAGTGTCGTGGGGGACTTGAATCAATGTGAAAAAGAAGTATTGGAGTATGTTTTTGGGGAGTCGTTTGATGACAGGTATGCAGCTTGTAACTAGTCAGGTTAGATACTTTATTTTTATCTTGTAGATACACTTCTACTAAATTTTCTATTTACCCTTGTAGTTAAATTCTTTTCAAAAACGACATCCATTCACTTACTCGGGCAGATTTAAAGATTATTGATACGAGTAGAGATGCGGTCTCAAGGGCTGATTTCTTGGTGCTGAATAATGATACGAGTAGAGTTGCGGTCTTAAGGGTTGATCTCTGGGTGCTCAATACGAGTTAATTACATGAAAGTCGATAATAAGTTTAATGCATTCCCGTTAATTATTTTGGGTTGTTAAATAATTTGCGGGAATGATTAAATGTATTTCGAGCTTTCGTTGAATGTGTGAACCGTCATTGAGCACGTTTAATGTATTCCTAAGGCTGATTCCACACGGACCAAGAAGAGTTGCTGGCACACGGTCCAATGCAAGCTAATAAAATGTTTATCTTTTATTTACTTATTGCTAATAACGTATTCAGTAAGCTTATAATTGTTTTAGGCTTTTCAATTTACTTGCTTTTATGATTGTAATTAGTGAAGGAATGATGACAACTCTCCACTGACCTAGGAGTTTCGACTATGGCCATTATATAAGGCTATGAGTTTTTCAATAATAATCAACCAGAAATTTAGAAAGACTTGTTTTCAGTTGAAAATTGCGGCGACAAATTCTTTGTTTTTATGCAACGCGTTTTGAGTAAATTCACGATCATTCTCAATAGGTATTGAGCTTGGTCCCCATTGTTATTGTTATAGGTCTAACAATATCAAATATCCTTATTACTTTGTTTTCATTTATAAATCAAAAACACATAAAAAGTATAGGTTCGAAATTACTTTTAGACAGTCCATACAACCGTGCAAATCATACAATTTCGACAATCAGACAGCTTCAGCGACTGTCCAGTTTCATAAATTTCGCTGCCAAATCATATCATATGGATTCCGCTGCCAATTCGTATCAACTATACTCTCTGGTGAGAGAGTGTATGAGACGGTTACATGTATGTGGTGTCACATGTTGAACAAGAGTGAAAAATCAAAATCACGTGAATCACCGTCAAGGTTCTATATGCCTCTTAGAAAGTGTGACGTAAGTGTCATTTCAGTCTTTTAATTCTTATTCTTATTTCTTATGTTATTAAAATTATTCGTCTTGCGTATAATTAGAAACTTCTCTAAATTATTTCAGACGAGAAGGGATTTTGATGATTTTGCAGGAGCGGCTCTTGTGAGTATTTATTAATGACTATGTTAATTATTGACATGTGATATTTGTTCTAGCTAAATTTTATGACTTTTTTCTATCTTCAGATTTTTGTTCCATGCACCTACACGTAGCAATTCGTGTTTTTTTAATTTCCCCAAACAAAAGTTACAAGTCTTACACCATATGGAGAAACATTCCTTGGACTATGCGGATCATATTGAATATGGAGTATGTGTTTCAATGTCATCAAATGTGTATGGAGTAATTAGTAATGTTAAGTGGCAATCAACACTGTTTTTTCTTTTTCTATCTTTTTTGCTAGAGGAAGTATGTGACTAAGTACTTGAGAAAGAAAATGCCTAGTATCGAGAATGTATATGGGCATACACTTGAGGAAGTTCCTAAATCAGTTATTGGTGTTGGTGATGAAGCTGATAGTGGGATTTACTTGCTCCGCTTATTAGAGACCTACAAAGGCTATAAAAAAGATAGTTCGAGTGATCTACATAATGTTAGTTTATTGTTAAAAGTGTTATATTAACTTTACCCGTAGATAAACTGTTTACTAAGAAATCCCAAGCTTGAATGCCAAATGATTGGATGTTCTGTTCTATTTTGTAGAAGCAGCAGCTCAAAATTTTCGGTGCAAGGGTTTGCTACCAAATAGTAACTTAACTGGAAATCGCTTCAAAGACAAAATTTTATATGTGCCCGTGCTCTCTGTTCACATGTTAGGTAATAATACATATACTAATGTATTACCTATACTAATTTTGTACTTGAAAGTTGTAGAAGTTTTGTTTTACTTTATGCCCATGATTTGCTTTTTATGCAGATCTTCACGTGAGGTTGAATTTCAAGGTTGCGTTTGATGAATGTTAAAACAACAAATTCATGTCTTCACATGAGGTGGACGGAAGAAATTTGTCAAAGCCTTGTTATAGTGTCTTTAATCTTTGATGTCTTTAATGTTCCTAAGTTTTCCTCGTTTATGAATGGTTCATATGTTTGATGTGGACGTTTTTGAAATATGACTTAGTTCTGGCCTTCTGGATATGTGATATATGACTTCATTCCAAAACTAGTATTATGATTCCTTTGTATGCCCAGTGAGAATGCCGCTTTTGGCCTATACGCTTTGTAAAAACTTGTTAAAGTTATGTTGATGATATTCTAATGGAATTCCTTGTTTGGTTGCGGTCTCATTTTTTTCTTTCTTCATGAACTTTAAGCTTATCCGAAAGAGAACATAGATGAAATTTTATTGTACGCGTAGCGCGCCGCCTAAACAAAACCCTAAACCCTTTCTCGTCCCACTTTAAGGTGGGTTTTATGCACTAGATACGTCTTTAGCTACTAGGTACGTTTCAAAAGAGTCATAGGTTCATTTTAAATATATAATAGGTACGTTTCTTCTGAATAACCCCGTTCCGATAATACGGGAAAGGGTTTAGGGTTGGATTAGGCGGCTCCGCGGTAGCGGGCCGCCTAATCCAACCCTAAATCCTTTCCCGTTCCGTTTTAGGATACTCGGCCCCCTCGTTTAATCCCTTTACCTACTAGGTTAGTTTCAAAAGAGTCCTACGTTCATTTTAAATATATAGTAGGTACGTTTCTTCCGAATGACCCTTTCCCATCCCGTTTTAGGATACCCGACCCCCTCGGAAAGGGGGTTCACCCTTCCCCTTTTAGGGCTCAGTTTACGATTCTTGTTCCGATAATAAGGGAAAGGGTTTAGGGTTGGATTAGGCGGCCCGCTACCGCGGAGCCGCCTAATCTAACCCTAAACCCTTTCTTGTCCCATTTTTGGATACCTCGCCCCCTCGTTTAATCCCTTTACCTACTAGGTACGTTTCAAAAAAGTCCTAGGTTCATTTTAAATATATAGTAAGTACGTTTATTCTAAATAACCCTTTTCTAATAATAAGGGAAAGGGTTTAGGGTTGGATTAGGCGGCTTCGCGATAGTGGGCCGCCTAATCCAACCCTAAACCTTTTCCCGCCCCCCTCATTTAATCTCTTTTACAGACTAGGTACATTTCAAAAGAGTCTTAGGTTCATTTTAAATCTATTGTAGGTACGTTTCTTCTAAATAACCCCATTCCGATAATAAGAGAAAGGGTTTAGGGTTGGATTAGGCGGGTCCGCCGTAGCAGGCCGCCTAATCCAACCCCAAACCCTTTCCTTTCCCGTTTTAGGATACCCGACCCCCTCGAAAACGGGTTCACCCTTCCCTTTTTAGGGCTCAGTTTACGGTTACCGTTCCGATAATAAGGAAAGAGGTTTAGGGTTGGATTAGGCGATTCTGCTGTAGCGGGCCGTCTAATCCAACCCTAAACCCTTTACCATCCCGTTTTAGGATACCCGGCCCTCTCGGAAAGAGGTTCACCCTTCCCCTTTTAGGGCTCAATTTACGGTTCCCGTTCCAATAATAAGGGAAAGGGTTTAGAGTTGGATTAGGCGGTTCCGCGGTAGCGGGCCGCCTAATCCAACCTTAAACCCTTTCCCGTCCTGTTTTAGGATATCCGACCCCCTCGGAATGGGGTTCACTGATGTGACTCGTAGTTATGCATATTTATTCACCTAACTAGCCTCGTTCCTATGCTTTCTAGCATACATTAGGTTTGTTTCTTATCTTTAGCTTCCTATTATGCATATTCTATGAGGTTTTGTGCCCTTGATAGGAGAGGAGTGCTAGCCTTGCTTAAACGAAGCAAAACGGAGCTAAATTGATCGCATCTAACGACCAAGCAACAAGGAGGAGACCAATACTAAAGGCCTAAGTCAATAAAACAAGTAAATGGGCAATGATGAATGACCCCCACGACCTCTAAATGATCCCCACGAGTTAGGGGGCAACCAAATGAAAGAAGAAGCAAAACTGCCCTTCAGGACGAGCGTCCCAGAAATAGGACGGGCGTCCCAATGAGAAGGACGGGCATCCCCAAGCTCATCCCGAGCATCCCAAAGTCAGGACGGGCGTCCTTCAGTGCTGGATGAGTGTTGATAGGGTTATTTTCAGTTGTTGGCCTATTAAAATAAATCCTAGATTACTACTAACATATAGCTAGTGGGAAGAAAGGGTCGAATCAACAGGGAGGCGAGTTTAATTGTTCTAGTTTGTTTATATTTAAGTTTGTCTTAAATTAACAAATTTATTGAAGGATGTTTGTTTTCTAAAACTAATTGCGATGTAAATAAAAGGCAAATTAAATAATATTAAAGAGTCTAGGGATCAATTTCACAAGGTAGTCATCCGGGGGTGAGGTTTAATTCATCAAAAGAGCTAGTAACGTTGTTTAAGGTTATATGATAGTCGATTCAATATTCCCATTAGATCTAATTTAACATACAGTTGCTATCATTAAATTATCTCTATTCAGTTATCGCAACCTAAATTGATTCTAACCCGGTCAGTGAAAGTCTCAATTCGCTATACTAATCAATTAACCTTGGCCAGTAATTAACTAACTAGATGAAGGACAATAAACTTAACAACAATGAATACGCAATTTAACTAATAATTCATTAATTAATCCCCTTTCTAATAACCTAGATCCACATTCACCCTAAATTAGAGGTTTAGCTACGCATACTAGAAAGAACAACAACAACAATAATAATAGAAGACATAATTAAAGGCATAAAAGATGAACAATAAATGAATGATTAATAATAGAAGAAAGATGAACAATAATACCGTAATAGAGAGCGCTAGATCCGAAAATAAGAGCAATAAACTAAACTAAGAGTTTTGAGAGAGTTTCTAGGGTAAAATCTACGTAGCTAGGTAAAATAAAGCGTAATTATAACATAGGGTACGAATTGGGTATTTATAGTAAAACATAACCGACTTAAGGAAACTACGGAAAAACCCTGAAACTAATGTGTACTCGATCGAGCCTGAGTGCACTCGATCGAGTACATTCTCAGTTGATCGAGTTTGCTTGGGCTTGATCGAGGACTCTCCCTGTTTCAGCTCTTTTCTCCGTGTTACCTTCTTCACTTCTCTTCCTTTATTCTTCTAGATTCACGTGCCATGATCCGTGTATTCCTTCATACCCACTCCGCGGTGCTCATTTCATTCCCTTACTCCATAAATGCATCATTCCTGCATTAAACACCAAATAGCGGAAGTATTGACATTCTAGCATAAAAGGCATGTAATTAATATAAACTAGCACGAAAATCGTATCAAAAGTAACTAAGGGGAGGCATAAATATTTATATAATTATGACTCATCAATCTCCCCCAAACCATCTCTTTGCTTGTCCTCAAGCAAAGCAACACACAATACAAAAGGCAATCATACAAATGGCGAATAAAACTCAGAGCTATTATTGATGTACATACAAATCCCAAGCTATCCATATCTGTAACAAATCAATGACTAAGGTGTACAAATAAAACAAATCAAAGGAATAGGTAATAGAAAACACAGCTCAAGTCTCATGTCACCATACTATAGACAAATGTCAAATACCTTTCGATCTTGCAAGACAAATTAGTCGGATTCTCGCGGATTTACTCATGCACTCATAAGTATGGGTGATTTATATGTGAAGATAGAAAGAAGTAGAAGCACTCACTCGACTTATGAAACATTTATGCAATCTAATGTGATAGAAATGTCTCCAACTAATACACATTCACAATATAGATATAAAAGTACATGTATCAAGGACAATAGGGTGGCAATTGGGCAAATGGTACAGAAGGGGTTTGTGCCAAAGCACGTTATGGATATGTGGAGCTAAGACGGTAGTCGCATCGCTAAACAAAAAAACCAAATCTATGATATTAAGCACAAATGATCCCAACTAGAGAAAACATCTCAACTTTGACAACACATGAGAGACTATGAACTACTCTCCAACAATGCATTAGACTCTAGTAACCAACCTTCTGTTTCCTTAACAAATGACAGTGAAGCATATTTTTTCTTTCTTTTCTTTTCTTTTTCAATTTTTTTTCGAAATCTTTTTCTTTTTTCTTTTTTTCTTTTGCTTCATATTTTTCTTCTTTTCCAACATAAGGGACACAACACTTGCTACATAATTCTACAACACCCACAAATGACAATAATAGTCCCAACCCAACCATAGCAGCAAAATAGACATGATAAACAAGCAACTGCGACTGTCCCGACAAGGTAGACAAATTCTGGATTGTAGCTATTAGATGGGATATAAAACGGCTATAAGGGTTAAAACGGGCTAACAAAACAAGGCAATGTATGGCTTATTTGAACGGTAAGAACCGCCTATCCTCATGTACTTAATCATATGAACGTGTAAAAGTTAAGAAACTAATGTCACACTTATGCAGTTTGATATTACATATTCCACAAGGAGAACCACACTCAAGCCTATTTCACAAATGAGTCCAGTTTATTGATTTTCCTAGCCTAAGAAGCTCTATAGACCTCCGAATTTAAGTAGTTTACCAACATAATTGTGTCAAATCTAATTAGTATAAGGTGATAAGTGCAATTTATATAGACTTTTTAGCCTCTTATTGCACGCATTCTATGCCATTTACGTCGCTTTGTATTGCAAAATGCCCCGAATTGGCTACTTTGGTTTGTTTTGTCTTAATTGCAGAAATGGACCTAAAAGTAATGGAATCATGCCTTAGTAATCCCACTTTGCATGCATTTTAAGGAGACTGAGATTTAGAGCTGAAGACGTACCTCGGGAAGCGTGAAGGAGGGTCTTAAGAAGCTGACCAGACGAGTTTTGATGCTGATCTCAGTAGAAGGTGCTCGATCGAGAGCTTTGGATGGTCGATCAAGCAGTTTGGCTGCTGCAGTTGGTCGATCGAGTAGATGCTATACTCGATCGAAAGGAGCTTATTTGGAAGTGTTCGATCGAGAGCCTCAAGTGCTCGATCGAACAGTTTTGCTGGAGAAGTCCTCGATCGAGTTGTCTGAAAGGACTCGATCGAGTGGTTTGCTATGTTACACGAGTTAACTAATCTGTGTTAGGTTTATTTTGCTAATAAGAACGCTCCCCTATATAAGGAAGTGTTTATTAGGTCTTAAGTACGTTTTTTTACATTCTACTTTTCTCTAATTGCTGCTGAAACTTTTCCTTGCCTCTTTTCTCTCCGGATTTAAACTTTGTAATCGCACCTTTCTCTTTAATCTTAATTCTTTGTTTGCTCTCATTAATTATTCTCTTATTTTAGTTTATTCTTTATTATCATTCCTTTATTATGTCTATTATTAGTATGCTTATCGTTATTATTGTTGACTGCATTAAAAACATGAGTAGCTAATTCCCTTATGTAAGGATTAGGGGAGCCATGGTAGTGGTGTGACGATGTTGTGAATAGACTAGACGATTTATTTGTGAGAATCTGTGACCATAACAATATAACTGTAACATATTTAGTTGAGTGCACACTGCACGCTTCTAAATAACTTTAATCTGGTTAAACTCGCCCCTGGACCGAAAGATTGGGGAGAACAGACCTGCTATGAACAGTATACTTTTGACATCCGACCAACTTACATAAATCTGATCGAACGAAACCTATACAGAGGCGTGGCGGGTGAAGATCCGCGTAAACATATGGAAGTTTTCACTGACTATTGCTCTACCATTCCCGCCACTAAAAGAGTGACCCAGAATAAGATTAAGGAAGTCTTTTTTTCTTTCTCTTTGACCGACAGAGCCCGTGAATGGTGTGGGAAATATCGGTATACTTCCCTTAAAATTTAGGATTATAACGAAATTATAATAATGAAATACGAGTCATAAATGAAATTATATAAACAAAAGAAGAGATTAAGAATCAACCTTTGGTCCTAGCAAAATGGCCTAAGAACAATATCAAAATGATATTCTCCTAATTGTTGCACCCAAGATACTCCGAGAAATGCCTCTCAATTTGCTAGAATGATATTCCCAAATTCACTAATTAATTTTAGGGTTTTTGTGTTTTTGATGATGAGAGAAAATTAGGTTAAAAGAAAATAACCACAAAAATGATCCTCCTCTCCCTCATATAACCGAAAATGGGGAATCAATAAAGGGAGATATTTTTCTTTCCTTTTTCCTCTAATTCGGTTTGACCGAGCCTCCAAAAATTGAGGATAAAATCCTCTTATTTTTAGATGTTATCTTAATGTATAAAAATGTGTATCTTTTATAAATTGTCAATTATGTCGACATGTATGAATAAGTCCACACACAACAGCTTGCAGTCGATTTATTAATACCGGTCTGTCAACATTTACACTGACAATATCGTATAATATATACATTCATTATAAATATCGCATATTTATAATTTACTAATTAAATATAACCGATTATGTTTAATTACGAATTAACATCTTAATTCGTTTAAGCTAACATTATATACATTAATTAAATATAACATATTATATTCAATTTACGAATTGACAGTTAATTCGTCTGAGCTAATATTATTTAATTGTATTAAATAATTGTCTCATCATCACATTGACTAACTGTTTAGTCAATTACATGGGCTAACCTTTTAGTCATAATGCATCAACGTGATCATAATCACATCTCTCAAACACATTCTTTTGGTGTGACTTTTAGGGACCAGTTGATCACCGCCATCAGTATGATAATAACGTCAAACTTCTAGCCAGCCAACCTTTATTAAGTAATCGTTAATCAACTGATAAAATACTAAGTATACCCTTGTGAACCTATAAGAGATTTATAAATGTTATCACACTAATTGCGGAGGACACAATCTCCAACAATCTCCCACTTGTCCTCACAAGTGTATGTGCGATAACCGATTCTCATATCCTAAAATTTCTCCCACTCAATGTAAAACAATTTGCAAAATCCGTATTCACAAAGGTCGTATTTTAAAAGTGATCAATATCAAGAGTGGTTTCCCCGACTAGAGAGTAACTTAACTGATAAACGAATCATCATTCGAGCATGGCCATGCATTTCAGTTACAACTCCTCGAGTGGCCCTGAGAAATAACTAAACCTGATAAAGGTTGGATATTTTCTTCCACTCGAATCCTGCAGATATAAGCACAGTATGAAATGACCCAGTGACAATCTGCTTAGCCTCCTGTTACGGCAGACCATGAGAAAGAAACCAAAGTCACCCAAAAACTGCCTTAATCTCAAGAGACATTCGATAGTCAAAATAATCGACTCTAGGAACACAATGGACGTCCAATCCACGACCTGGCACCGAATGTTTTTAAACATTTAGGACTTCATTACGTTGTCACAATTTGTCCTACGAGGTATCGTTATAACACGCATCTGTGATTGATCAGCCAACTGTTTGACTTATAGCTCGTTGAACCCACCATCAATCAACTTCACAAAATAATAGCCAGAGTTATCAGCTCATGTAGGCGATTACGGACCAAAACAAATATAATGTTATTCAGTTCACTTTGTGGCGTTCAATGTTGTCAGTACAATCCACATGAAAAACAAAATATGAAATAAAACGATGAAGTTATAAATAGCATATGAAAAAGATAATGCATCGAATCCATAATCAACTAGTACAACTCAGGAACACGTTTAATTCCCATGGAAATAACGTGCCCTTCATGCTTATAATATGACAATGGTTTGGTGAGAGGGTCCGCGATGTTGTCATCCGAAGCAATATTGTCAATCACTATCTCCTCTTGCTCCACGTAATCACGGATCAGGTGAGCTTTCCGATGTACATGTCTAGACTTGTTGCTAGACTTAGGCTCCTTAGCCTGGAAGATGGCACCTCTATTGTCACAATAGATGGTGATCGGGTAATTCGAACTAGGAACTATCGTAAGTCCTTGTAAGAATTGACACATCCATATAGCTTCCTTTGCTGCTTCCGAAGCGGCATAGTACTCGGATTCAGTTGTAGACCAAACATTCCTTTTGGATAACCAATAAAGTATGTCTTGACCGATCACGGGCCGAGCTTATCCTCGTGTCTCCACTTGACATAAGCCTCGCAGCCCCAAACCCGAATAAAGGACAAGTTGGGGACCGTTCCCTTCCACATTTCATATGGAGTCTTGTCAACAGCTTTAGACGGACTTCGGTTAAGTATAAGAGCAGCTGACAAAAGAGCAAAACCCCATAATGAATCAGGTACTACCGTGTGACTCATCATGGATCGAACCATATCAAGTAGTGTTCGATTTCTCCATTCGAACACACCATTTAATTGAGGTGTTTCAGGTGCAGTTAACTGTAAAACTATTCCACAGTCTTTGAGGTGTTGATCAAACTCATTTGAAAGATATTCGCCACCCCGATGTGAACGGAGTGCTTTAACCTTTCTTCCCAGTTAGTTCTCAACCTTATTCTGGTATTCCTTGAATTTTTCAAAGGACTCACTTTTATGCTTCATTAAGTAGACATATCCGTATCTACTCAAATCGTCCGTGAAATTGATAAAATATCTATAGCCATCTCTAGCGGTAATTGACATAGGTCCACATACATCAGTATGTATGAGTCCTAATAGGTCACTAGCGCACATTCCAACACCTTTGAAGGAAATTCGAGTCATTTTGCCGATAAGACATGATTCACACGTGCCAAATGTAGAAAAATCGAATGCGGGAATAGTCCCATTCTCGACGAGTTTCTTTACACGTTTTTCATTTATGTGTCCCATTCGACAATGCCATAGATAAGTTTGATCTTTGTCACCAACCTTTAATTTCTTATTATTCATGTGTAATATATCTGTGGTTTGATCTAAGATGTATATTCCATTCATGGAAACTGCTTTGCCATAAACCATTTCATTAAAAGAGAAAATACAGCTATTATCCTTTATTGAAAATGAAAAGCCGTCTTTATCAAGTACGGAAACATAAATAATGTTCTTAGATAAACTGGGTACATAGTAACAGTTATATAAATATAACTCAAAACCACTTGGGAGTTGGATTACATATGCTCCCTTTGAGACTGCAGCAACTCTAGCTCCGTTCCCGACTCGCAGGTCCACATCATCCGTTGCGAGAGGTGTGATGTTTTTTAGGCCCTGCAAATGATTACACAGATGAGAACCACAACCAGTATCAAGTACCCAAGTTCCGAAACTTGCATGGTTAATCTCAATCATATGAATATAATATGACATACCAACAGGAGGGACGCGGCCTGCTTTTATGTCCTCACGGTACACGGGACAGTTCCTCCTCCAATGCCCAATCTTGTGGCAATGGTGGCACTCCACGTTACCGTCCTTGCTCTTTTCCTTGCCTAGTGAGCCACTAGTCTCACCAGGCCCACTCTTACCGTTTCCTGAACTTTTAAACTTTGACTTTCCTACAGTTAGGTCGCCGTGAGCCTTGCCCTTACCCTTATTCTTGTTGGAAATCATGAGAACATCTTGCTTCATGCTCCCACTCAATTTCATATCCTTTTCGGTCTGTACGAGAAGTGAGTGTAGCTCATGAGGACTTTTCTTCATGTCATTCATGTAGTAATTTGCCCTGAAAAGGGCAAAACCATCATGAAGTGAATGAAGCATACGGTCAATGACTATGCTCTCACTGATTTTGCAATCAAGTGCCCCCAATTTCTCGACATTCTCAATTATGTTAAGAATGTGTGGGCTAACCGGTTGGCCCTTCTGGAGTTTCGCATCAAATAAGCGACAGGTATGCTCATAAGTAACGATTCTCGGTGCTTTTGAGACTCATTAGTCAGCGTGGTGAAAATCTTGTTTGCACCTTGGGAAATGAACCGTCTTTGCAAATTGGTTTCCATTGCAAAAATGAGTACGTTCTTTACGCACCAGTCACTATAAGCAAGTGACTCGTTAGCTCCTACATTGGGGCCTGGGTTTGGCGGTATTGGCTCAGTTAAGTACTTGAGCTTACCGTCAGCAATGGCAGCATTCCGTAATGATGCCTCCCAGTCCGCAAAGTTGGATCAATCATTCTTCAGTCGTGTGAACTGATTCATGTGGTCCATGAAAGCTTTTAGCCAGGACTCGCGTCCAAGTGTGGCACTTGGCATATGGATTTCGTTATTTCCAGCCATTTGTTGTAACAGTATTATCAATATAAACGTATTCTACACTGCGAAAAGAAGAAAAATATAATAAGCATACTCATCATTATGATTTAAGTCTAATGCAATACTGTTATAACGCGAAGACTCAAGCATTTATACAATTGACCTCCCTCAAGAATTATATAAATGATCCCAAGACTCAATTATCTGTAAATTGATAAGCCAACCTCTTGGCTAATTCTACTATTAGAATTCTTGGTCGATAAATTTCTGTAAATTCTATCTATAGTCCATCATAATCACGAGAAACTCTTCGGATTATAATGTTGAGGTAAACTAAGTCAACACAAACTACTTACCCAACGTAGAAGGGGTCTTATGGAGAGTAAGGTCCTATATGCCTACCGACGAAGAAGGGATTCATAGCTGTTTGGCCTATAAAGACTAGTCTCAATTTCAGTTTTAGAGGAAGATCCCATCAACTTTATCTTAATTCATTTTAAGTGAACTAATATCTAGCATGCGAGAATGAATAAACTAAGGTGATGGCTTAAAAAGTGTGACATCTGTATGTCAATGAAAACTAACATCCAAACTATATGAGTCAGTTTTCATGCATTTTAGTAGTAGGTGGTTTGGTTTAGATGGAAAATGATGCACTAACTATCATGTGAAGAAAAGCAATAGGAATGGAAAAACGTAAAACAAAATAAAGTCCTAGTGTGGCCTATCTACCAAAATGAACATAAATACAATTTTGGAATCCATCCTTGGACCCGAGAAGCTTGTCTTGATGTTCCATCTTGGTCCATGTAGCGGGAGTGAGCAATCCAATCTCCATCTTTAGTCTTCTTTAAAATTACAATTAAAATTACAAAATAAACCTATTTACATTCTAATTTCAAAACCATAATACTTAAAGAAAATTAAAGGAGATTCGAGATCTCAAAATTACATAAAAATTATGTTTCCATCATTACGAAAACATAATTAACTAAGGCCACACTAGGTATTACAAATTACAACCGATTGCAAAAATACGTAAATAAAACCATTCAATGATTCATTCAACTAAATAAAAATGCATCAACTATAAATTAAACATTCAAGACATAATTCCTTAATTATGTAGAGTAATTTATCCAAACCACCTATTTAAATGATCAAATTATGTGACAATTCCTCAATTACTCACATTAATTTCAATCTTAATTCATATTGACCTATAATATGAATTAATCTAACATTATTTTAAACTTCTTTAAAATAATTTGGATATCTCAAATTTGTGAACTTTTTCACAACTAACAATCATACATTATAACTGTAATGTGTAATTAATATCGGCCAAAACAAAACAAACAAAACCCAAAAAAATCCTTTTTTTTTTCTTTTTGTTCTCGGCAAATTAGAAAAAAAACCAAAAAAAACAGTTTTTTTTTCTTTTTCTCTTGGCATATTGCAAAAAAATAAAAAAAACAGCCCCCTTTTTTTTCCGGCATTTTGCAAAATAAAAAAAACCAGCCTCTTCTTTTTTTTCTTTTCGGCATTATGCCCTAAAACAAAAAAAAACAGTTTTTTTTTCTCATCTATCTTTTTCGAGGAAAAAACCTTCATTTATATGAACAATTTTTTATAGTTGCTACTAGGACAAGATTGGCATAATCATCAACATTTAAATTAATTAAACACGATTCTTAAACAACAATTTAATCTCATGTATGCCAAAAACTATATAGCAAAAACAAATTATCATCATAAAACAAAAACAATTCCATTTACATTTCAATTTAATTTTTATTAAATCAAAACATCTACAAATTTATCATATTATCATTTTAACCTATTAAAACAACAATATTAATAAATCAAATGCAAACAAAACATCAAAAACATAAACCATCTCGGCTGAAAAAAATGATTCGACAATTTTTTTTTTTTTTTTTAAACGGCCGAAACCCTAATTTTTTCGAAACCTTTTTTTTTGTTTACATCATTTATGAAAATCATCAAAAATAATTTCGTGGCCTTGGCTCTGATACCACTTGTGGAAAATATCGGTATACTTCCCTTAAAATTTAGGATTATAACGAAATTATAATAATGAAATACGAGTCATAAATGAAATTACATAAACAAAAGAAGAGATTAAGAATCAACCTTTGGTCCTAGCAAAATGGCCTAAGAACAATATCGAAATGATATTCTCCTAATTGTTGCACCCAAGATGCTCCGAGAAATGCCTCTCAATTTGCTAGAATGAGATCCTCAAATTCACTAATTAATTTTAGGTTTTTTGTGTTTTTGATGATGAGAGAAAATTAGGTTAAAAGAAAATAACCACAAAAATGATCCTCCTCTCCCTCATATAACCGAAAATGGGGAGTCAATAAAGGGAGATATTTTTCTTTCCTTTTTCCTCTAATTCGGTTTGACCGAGCCTCCAAAAATTGAGGATAAAATCCTCTTATTTTTAGATGTTATCTTAATGTATAAAAATGTGTATCTTTTATAAATTGTCAATTATGTCGACATGTATTAATAAGTCCACACACAACAGCTTGCAGTCGATTTATTAATACCGGTCTGTCAACATTTACACTGACAATATCGTATAATATATACATTAACTATAAATATCACATATTTATAATTTACTAATTAAATATAACCGATTATGTTTAATTATAAATTAACATCTTAATTCGTTTAAGCTAACATTATATACATTAATTAAATATAACATATTATATTCAGTTTACGAATTGACAGTTAATTCGTCTCAGCTAATATTTTTTAATTGTATTAAATAATCGTCTCATCATCACATTGACTAACTGTTTAGTCAATTACATGGACTAACCTTTTAGTCATAAGGCATCAATGTGATCATATTTTCATACAATCACATATCTCAAACACATCCTTTAGGTGTGACTTTTAGGGACCAGTTGATCACCACCATCAGTATGATTATAACGTCAAACTTCTAGCAAGCCAACCGTTATTAAGTAATCGTTAATCAACTGATAAAATACTAAGTATACCCTTGTGAACCTATAAGAGATTTATAAATGTTATCACACTAATTGTGGAGGACACAAGCTCCAACAAATGGCTCACTGATCTTGATCGTACTGCAGCCGGTATTACTGACTGGGAGAGTCTGTTCCTTGCTTTTTATAAAAGGTATTTTCCTCCACAACGAACTAATCAGCGGGGAGGGAAAATTAAAAGTTTTTAGCAGACACCTGATGAGAACTTGTATGAAGCTTGGTGCCGTTTCAAAAGGTTGGTGAGGTCTCTTCCTCATCATGGTTACGATCAGTAGTTTTTATGCAACCAGTTCTACAATGGGTTGTATGATGACCACCGTGCTATATTGGACGCCTCATCTAATGCGCGATTTCAAAAGAACAATGACGATGACAAGGGATGGGGTATCATAGAAGAAATGGCTACCCATTGTGCTGAGTATGGGAACCCGAGAGGAGGTATTCGTACTGTCTCTTCAGTAGATAGTGCAGTTGTTACTCAGCTGGAAGCCATGAATGCCCGTTTTGATAAGCTAGAGTTGCAGACTGCTGGTGATCAACAAACGGTTCACTTGTTGACTAGACAAGAAGACGTTACTTGTGAGAGATGTGGGAGTAATGACGGTCACACTGCTGTTGACTGTCTGACTGAGAAGAAGCAGGTCCTTACCTTTCAGTAATATATGCAAGGCGGTTCTTATTATAATAATCAGAGTGGAGTCCATCCCAACTTGAGATAGACTAGTCAGAATGTGCTCAATCCCACCCCTCCTCCGCAGCAGCAACAAGCTTATGTTCCTCCTCACAAAGCTCAACAAGGCTTTCAAAAGCCTTCATCCTTTCCACCGTCGCATCAAGGAGCTTCTTCTAGTGGAGTATGTGAATTGGCTGAGTTGAAGTCGATGATCCAATCATTGACTAAACAGTTGCATATGAGTGACCAACAGAAAGAAGCGTCGATAAAGTCACTTGAGACCCAAATTGCTCAACTTGCCACTAACCAATCCATGAGGAAGTCGGGTCATCTACCGTCTCAATCTGAAAAGAATCCACATGAGACGATAAATCTGATAAAATTGCGAAGTGGTATTTCTTATGAAAGACCCTAAATGTCAACTGTTGAGGACATATCAGACTCGGAGAGTATTTTTGCTGATGGTGAACAGTCGTCCATTGACGAAACACTGCTGCATCCGAAGAAAGTACTTGATCGACTCATTTCTGGTGGTCGATCGAGAGGAATTGCTGGGAATAATACTCGATCGAGTGGAATTGTTGATTGATCGAGTAAAGCTGTTAATGAAGGATTAGATCGAGAGGGTGAAATGCCTCGATCGAATAAAAATGCTGAGAAAACCACTCGATCGAGTGAAATCACACCTCGATCGAGTAACACTGATAAAGAGGATTTCGATCGAGTAGCTGATAATGCTCGATCGAATGAAAAAGCTGCTGAAAGACCTCAATCGAGAGGTAAAAGAGACTGATCGAGTAGACATGATCGAGTTCGATCTTGTCGAGACATTGGAAGAAAGGAATAAGGGGTTAGAAATTCCGATCACGGTCCCCTTTCCAAGGAAATTGCAGAACAATAAGGCTAACCAACAGTTCGGGAAATTTGCTGAGATCCTGAAGAGCCTTAATGCAATGTTCCTTTCGCCGAACTGCTTACAGATACCCTCTTACATGAAGTTCATGAAAGAAATTTTATCGCGTAAGAGACATATAAATGACCATGAAACGGTGGCTTTGACTGAAGTAGGGACCGCCTTAGTTCAGAATAAGACACCACCCAAACAATCAGACCCGGGTAGCTTTTCAATTCCTTGTCATATAGGGACTCACTTGATTGACAACGCGCTATGCGATGTAGGAGCTAGCGTGAGTGTCTTACCTTTGTCTCTCGCTAAGAGACTCGGTTTGACCAAGTTTAACTGTACCAATATGACCGTTCAGATGACCGACCATAGTATATCACGACCACTAGGAGTAATAGAGGACATACCTGTGAAGATCGGGAGATTCTTTATTCCCGTAGACTTTGTGGTCTTAGACATACCCGAGAACACTCATACCCCTATTATTTTAGGGCAACCACTTTTGTTTACTGCACACGCAGTAATTGACATCGGGGGGAAGACCGTTACCTTCCAGGTAAGAGATGAGGAGTTAATATTTCATCAGTCCAAGTCTCGTAGGGATCCCATGCAAGTTCAAACTTGCAATGCCTTACCCTCTATTGACCCTGACTTAGACACTCCAGCTGAGAATATTGAATATTGCGCTGCTATAGTAACACCTTCGCCTCGGACTGAGAGCGACAAGGAGGACCATTCTGTTGTTTTCCTTGCTGCAGGTACAGACAGAGCGGGTACTGGAGATGCTATCGGTCAAGGTAAAGTTGAAGTCAATTCAAGTGATGAGAATGCCGCCAACGGAGATAGGAATGTCAAGGGGAAGAATAAGGTTAGGGCGTACGTGGACGCAAATTATTCTCCTTCCATCAGTTCGAGTACAAGCTCGTGGCGATCAAAGAGAATGGTCCGAGATGCTGAAGGGACCTCCTCCCGTCAGAAGCCCCCTTTTGGGCTACTACAGTGTTTTGGACGATGAGCGGGGAATGCTCCGTTGTATTAATTTATAATTTTGAATTTCCGATTGACATTTTAATTTCATTTTTAGACTGTTAGACAATAGCGTAGTTAGTTTTAGCGAAAACCGAATATAAACTGTATACTTTTGTGATTTGGTATTTGCGGAAAGTGCTTTTGCATGTTTCTATGCAGGTTTGGGAAAGATATATCGTATTGGGACATGTGCCATAGGAAAACATCTCGATCGAGTACTTTTTGTACTCGATCGAGAGGATTGCCCAGGAAAAGAGGTCGATCGAGTTGTTTCAGTCACTCGATCGAATGGCCTAAATAGAAGAGTTCTCGATCGAGGGAATATTTGTTCGATCGAGCTGAATGGATGATAAATTCCGTGATCGAGTGGTTTCAAATCACTCGATCGAGTGACTATGCTTATAATACGCAGGAATTCCCTCTTTTCAACTTCTATTTTCATTCTTACTTATTGTCTTCCTCTTTGCTATGCGATAAACCCCCCCAAAATCCCCAAATCCTCCATTAATCTCCTTTTTGTTTTACCAAAATCACCACCCACATTGTGCTTATTATTAGATTTTTGACATTTGCCCCTTATTCCCTCTATCAATTTCATCTTTGTTGTAACTTAATTGAAGAATTAGGGTTTGTTCTAAGTTGGGATTATTCCGATCAATTTCTTGTGCTTTTTGTCGATTTCTTTGCATATTCTTGTGGGTTATCAATCAAGTAAGTATTCCCCTCTGTTTATTGTTAATTTATTGCTTAATTTTAGACATAATTAGAGCATTAGGGTTTGATTTTCTCGAAAATTCATGATAATTAGGGGAAATCGTGTTGTCTTTGATTATTTGATTAATTTGAGATTTATTTGATTGATTAGGATGAATAGTAACACAATGACCTCGACTAGTTCTACTGTTACCCCATCCCTGATTGAGGCGGTGGTCCCTGTTGCTGCCACCATCGTTTCTGCTATTTCTACTGCCGCTGCCACTATCGTTACTACTACTGGTACTCTACCCTCTATGGTGACGACCCCTGCTGCGTTGTCATCGGCTGTCACAGCTGCTTACAGTTCTGCCCTAGTACCCCGCTCAGCTACTGGACTGGCTTCTTCTTCGGGTACTGGAGGGCGTGGTCGGGGTCGAGGATGAGGTACGCGTGCTGCTAGATGTGCCACGTTCTGTGCTGATGAATCCTTGGACCTGCATCCTGACTATCCAGAGGTACGTTTCGTTAACTCAATTCATCGTACCCGTTTTTATGATTTAACGCGCTGTGACTTTTCTTCTACTAAATTTTTGTGTCGGAACTCCCTTGAGAAGTTGGGAATTTACGAGCCTGTAGCCGAGATTTTGAATGGGACGGGGATGGCTGGGTTGTCTACTATGAGTGCCTTGACCTATAAGGAGATGTCCCTTGAGTTTTTCAGCTCCACTTTTTTTGCTACTGCCTACGCCACTGACCAGGCAGCTCGTGTGTCTCCTTCCGGTTGTTTAACCGAACTACGACCTGGACCTTAGCTGAGTTTGGTAGTAGGTTAGGTCTGTCTTCCCACAGTGAGTCGGACCCTCCTAGCAAGGTCCTACGTATACTTTGGCGGACCTTGCACAAACACCCTTTGAGGAGCACAGACTCGCTCATGTTCACCTCCCCCGGCCCGTTACTTTTTGCGTCTCATCGGAGGGACGATTTTCGGCCGTAAAGAGCCTGATGCGTGCATTTTATATAGGTATTGTGTACTTTATTTGCACGCATACCAATGCATTTTGTGTAGTGTTTGGCTACATATGTCCCTCGAATAGGCTACTTTGGTTTGTCTTGTATTATTTGCTGGTATGAACCGGAGAGCAGCAAAAATCAAGCTTAATACATGTCCCTATGCATGCATTTAGGAGATGAGTTGAGTCGGAGCTTGGAAACTACCAATTGTGATGCACAAAAAAATGAAAGCTTGTCCTCTTAGCTTTCCAACGCCACCGAAAACGCTCTGCTTGCCCAAGTAATGAAGAAATGGCGGTCGTTTGAAGTTCAGTGCGCGAAGCAGGAATTGTGCGCTAAAAAGTACTCGATCGAATACTATCTTGTTCGATCGAGTCCTTTTTCTACTCGATCGAATGATGCCTTTTGATAAGTGTTTGATCGAGTACCTAAAGTCCTCGATCGAGAGGTTTTAGCCTGGATTTGTTCGATCGAGTGATATAAAGTTGCTCGATCGAGTGACTAGCTTATATACTTGGGATTTTTATCCCGTGTTAGGTTTATTTTATGTTAATAATCAGTTTCCTATATAAAGGAAGTCGGGGATTAGGTTAGAAACATCTCATATGCTCTTAATCATACTGTTTTACTCTTAATCTCTGCTGCTACCTTGTTCTTTTGCCGGATTCTAAACTTCTGTAACCTTTCTTCTCTCTCTTTTATATTAATTCTCTTTTGCTTATTTCTTCATTATGTTTGTTCTTGCTTCATCTTTCTCTTTTGCTTTATTCATTATTATGTTTAGCTAAATCTCTTGCTAGGATTTAGGGGATCCAATGAGTTGATGCTAGTTCCTAATTAGGTTTGCAGATCTGTTGCTAAAATCACGTGTTTGTTGTTAATCATCGCATATAATTGCAATTAGTTGCTTGAGTCGACGCATCTAGCTAATTGATTTGGTAAGCCTTGACCTAGACCGGAAGGTTGGAAGGGGTGAGACCTGCAGTGAACATTAGGATGCTTTAGTGAGGGCGAAAGCTAAGCTAATAGTGTTTTAGGGTGAATTGAGACCGGAAGGAGATATTCGTTGCCCCTTAGACCGATACAAGTGACCGATCTGTGACCTCAGCTGCAATTATCTGACATTCATTGGTGACGCGACAATCCTAGTTCTCTCTCTCTCTATTGTTAATCCCTTTATTTTTATTGCTCAATTTCTTTTGCCACCTCTCTTAGTTTAGAAATCATACTCAAACCCCCGTTTACTCTTAGACTAATTTAAAACAGATAAATCTCATTTTTGCCTCCCTGTGGAGATTGACCCTACTTACCGCTAGCTTCTGTTAGTAGTACCTAGGTATTTATTTCTAGTACTTGACGACGGTATCAAATTTTGGCGCCGTTGAGCCCAACAACATTAATAATGTTGAGTTGTCGATTCTCGGGGCTATCTAAACATTGGTAGTGAGGGTCCCTTTGTTCTTAACATTGCCTATCTGACTGCTCAGTATTTTAATGCTGGTGGGAAGAAGAAGTCGGGCACCATTGTCTGTGGTGGCATAGCCACCTACCTCGCCCACTCTATCTTCCCTGACTTCCCTCGTGACCTGGCACATGTAGATAGAGACAGGTACCTAGATGTTTTCTGCCATGTTGGCAACGCTTTGGCTTGCTTCTGACCAGCGGACTTGGAAGATTTGTGGTTCCTTGTCCGTGACCTTACCTTATACCGACCTACCCCGTCTTGTATATTTGGCCACTGTGAGGGGTATTTTGCCTCCACCTTTGCCTTTCTACCACCTCCCACTCGCTCCACCTACCACTACTTCCGCTTCTAAGAAGCGGAAGAGACCTGAGACTGGACATGGATCCACACCGACCAAGGCTGGGCAGTCTTCCACGCCCACGACTACACCGATCCCTAATCCCACTCATTCTGTTACACAGCCGGTCTACCCGGCTAATTTTATTCCTCCTCCACCCTTTGAGGCGTCCGAGGTCATTGACCAAGGGCGTCGTGATAGTTTGCTTCTTGAGTTGCTTACCAGGCAGGCTCGTATAGAGCGGGACATTGCACTTACTTTGTTCCCTCTGTACGAGTATCTCTTGAGGAGAGGACTCCCCGTTCCTGAGGGCTGGCCACACCCTTCTTTCTACCGCTACCTGGCGGAAGGGTGCCCATAACCAGCTAGCGAGGCGGACACAGCTGAGGAGGAGGACGGAGAGAGCCCGAGCTGAGGAGGGGAGGAGGAAGGAGCAGGAGCGAGATCCTGACTTCTTGGTGGGAGAGGAGGAGGAGGAGCCTGGTGACGAGTAGCTGCTGGTGTACTCACTTCCCCAGTTTTCTGGCTGGTTTGGGGAAGTTCGTCATTTTGTATGTACTTTTTGCTCTTTTCTTTATTTTCGTCTCCTTTTTATTTATTGTTTTTTATTCATTTATTGGTTGTATTTATCCCTTTCCCATTATATATACTACTGGTGTATGCTGGAGGACAACGAGGGCGTTGTCCGTTTTGGTTTGGGGAGGGTATTGCATCCTTTAAGTCTGCATTTTGCATTTGTTTTTGCATTCACGTTTACTTTTCTTCTTGCATTTGTATTTTATTTCAAAATAATCATAAAAAATCCAAAAAAAAAAAATTTAAAATTTCTAAATTCAAAAAAATATTCACGTTTCATTTGGCATATAGATTGAGTGAGAACGGTAGATTTCTATGATGAAATTGCACTTTAACTTCTCATATCACTTGAGCCTTGCATCTAATTGGCAGTTATTAGTTTAGTTATGTGCATATCTACGAGTTAATGTTGAAAATATAGCTGACTGTGTAGACTTGACCTGATAAAATTGGCAACCTACTTTACAATTTCTGAGATATTAGAGCCATATAACTGGTGTCATTCATGACCAGTTCATGTAGGAATTGAGAGTAGTACTCCTTGCATAACATGTTCATCACTTTTGCACTTTTATGAAATTCGATTGCTTGTTGCTTGCGTACATTCGAGTTTGTGGTCGGTGTCACATGCAGGGAGGTGCTTACAATTTCCCCCTTTCTTTCATTTCCACCCATTTAGCTCCACATTAACCAAAAATAGCCTTTTGACCCATTAGCTACACCCAAATTAAACCTGCCAGTCAAGTTAGTTTAGTGTAATTTTTGTGGTATATTTTTATTGCTGCGAGTTGGTTTGTTCTCATTTATATGGAGTTGGTAGGAAAGAAAGAAATGCGGGCAGAAAAATGAGAAAATCATGGAAAAGGATGAAAAATACAAAAAAGGAAAATACAAAAAAAATGAAAAAAAAAAGAGAAAAAACACGTGAAGTCATAAGAAAAAGAAAGAAAAAAAAGAGAATTTGATGAAAAATAGACCGTATTAAAAAAGGGAAGTTTGTGACGGTTTTGCTCCTCCGTTTTATTTATATCTTTTTGAGGAGATTGTGTATTGGATAGTGGGTTTTGTGCCAAAGAAGGGCACTTGTGCTTGATTTTTAGTCAGCTGAGAATTGGATAGTCTTAAATGGTTATGTTAGGTGCTAGCTTGACGCTTTACCTCCACATTGCCATAATCTGTTTTTCCTTTTCTTACTTGTAACCTCACTCTCCCATATCTTTTGTAAGCCCTCGGCTGTGACGGACATTGTTGGTTGGAATGTATGTATGGTACTTGAATCGTCTATCATTTATTTTGCATGCATGTTATGTAGGTCGCAGTTTAAGTGAGTGACTGTTTTTCTCTTTCTTTCTTACACACACACACACATATATATATATATATATATATATATATATATATATATATATATATATATATATATATATATATATATATATATATATATATATATATATATATATATATATATATATATATATATATATATTCACCCTTTGCTTCATGAGAGAAGAGTGACCCGTGAGAGTCCGATTTTAATGGCGGTCTTGCAAGGTCGACAGGTCAGCTTATTTATAGACATCATACAACTCGTTTGCGTATTGACAGCTGTAGCTATAGCTGTTAATTTTTGATTGCATTAAATGGTTTAAGTGGACAAGTTATAGCTAGCTCTGACTTTTCATATCCGTTCCATTAGTTTGCATTTAGTTTACTCGAGGACGAGTAAAGGTTCGGTTTGGGGAGATTTGATACGTGCAATTTATATAGACTTTTTAGCCTCTTATTGCACGCATTTCTATACCATTTACGTCGCTTGGTATTGCAAAATACCTCGAATTGCCTACTTTGGTTTGTTTTGTCTTAATTGTAGAAATGGACCTAAAAGTAGTGGAATCGTGCCTTAGTCGTCCCACTTTGCATGCATTTTAAGGAGACGAAGATTTAGAGCAGAAGATGTACCTCGGGAAGCGTGAAGGGGGGTCCTAGGAAGCTAACCAGACGAGTTTTGATGCTGATCTCAGTAAAAGGTGCTCAATCGAGAGCTTTGGATGATCGATCGAGCAGTTTGGCTGCTGCAGTTGGTCGATCGAGTGAATGCTATGCTCGATCAAAAGGAGCTTATTTGGAAGTGTTCGATCGAGAGCCTCAAGTGCTCGATCGAACAGTTTTGCTGGAGAAGTCCTTGATCGAGTTGTCTGAAAGTACTCGATCGAGTGGTTTGCTATATTACACGAGTTAACTAATCCGTGTTAGGTTTATTTTTTTTAATAAGAACGCTCCCCTATATAAGGAAGTGTTTATTAGGTCTTAAGTACGTTTTTTTTACATTCTACTTTTCTCTAATTGCTGCTAAAACTTTTCCCTGCCACTTTTCTCTCCGGATTCAAACTTTGTAATCGCTCCTTTCTCTTTAATCTTAATTCTTTGTTTGCTCTCATTAATGGTTCTCTTATTTTAGTTTATGCTTTATTATCATTCCTTTATTATGTCTATTATTAGTATGCTTATCGTTATTATTGTTGACTGCATTAAAAACATGAGTAGCTAATTTCCTTATGATAGGATTAGGGGAGCCATGGTAGTGATGTGACGATGTTGTGAATAGACTAGACGATTTATTTGTGAGAATCTCTGACCATAGCAATATAACTGTAACATGTTTAGTTGAGTGCACGCTTCTAAATAACTTTAATCTGGTTAAATTCGCCTCTGGATCGAAAGATTGGGGAGAACAGACCCGCTATGAGCAGTAGACTACCTAATGAGGGCGAAAGTTAAGTTAGTAGTAGTCTAGGGTGGACAGCGGACCGAAAGGACCTTTCCCTTGCCCTTCTCACAGTAGATTTTTTAGGCTATTTATGACTGAGTCGATGAACTGCCATGGTGAACCGAAATCCTGACATACCTCTTTTATCTGATCACTTAACTTTATTTTCCTACTTTATTGCTCTTATCTTTACTGCTCTTGCCTCTAATCTCTAGTGGTTTAGAAAACAAAATATAAACCCCCCATTTGTGACTTAGATAGACGGACTTACGGATAGATACCTTGCCTCCCTGTGGAGATCGACCCTACTTATCACTAGCTTTTGTTAGTTATATTTAGGTATTTATTTTTGGTACATAACGACCGTATCATAAGGCATGTTAATACGGTCAAGACTTGAGTTATGAGCTTTGTTTTCATAAATAACGGGTCAAAGCGTACATGGATAACTATTTGAGATTCAAATGCAAAAACAATGCAATTTAACATCATTGTTATTTAATTCACCAAGACTCGACCTAAAACAAAGGAAAAACATGTTTTAGAACTTGAAATTTTTTAATTTTTATGGATTTTTGATTTAAATGCACACAACAATAAAGTAAATCACGCAACATAGATAAAGACTCCTCCCCCAAACCTAAATATCACAGTGTCCTCATTGTGACGCCTACATCATAGAAATCACACATATATCACCAGCAACCTAAAGGACACATCTAACAAGAGGGATGGGAAATAACTAGAGATAATACAATAAAAGTAGATACAAGGGAAGAGAATACCGGGTAAGAGCGTAGGAGTTCCCCCAAACCAGCTGCAAAAATAGGGGAGAAAGACCAACCGCGCAATTTCATCCAAGCCAGCTACAATTTATACCCAAAACATAAGGGTACTCGATCGAGCCCATCACCACTCGATCGAGTACTCATCCAACGGACCGTTTCCTGCATTTAAAAATAAATGCCATGCAATGCATAATCAATACAACTTAAAGCACGTAATAGTAAATCAAAAAGTAGCGCATGTGCTACACACAGACATAAGTAGCACCAATAAAAAGTCTTAGCAAATAAAATAAGCAACGAATAAATTGTCGGCTCATCAAACTCAAAGTCTAATATAAAATATGAGCAAACATGTCCATTGCTCTTCAAGTTATCATATTTAGGAAGGATATGGGGTGCTTCATCCGACATAGAAGCTTCATCAAAAACTTTGACATGATCCTCTCTAAAGATTTCGGCCTCTAAGGCATCCAGCTCAGCTTCTATGTCAACATCGTCATCAAAGCTGTAAACCGGCTCAGGATGAGGCTCATCTCCATAAATCAACTTCTCTATCTCATTTACTTCCTTTCTCCATGGTCCTGACACAGCAGCAGGGGCGTCGGACTGATTCCTGTCCAAATATAAAGCAAAGGAATTATGAATAGGTGGTTCAACAATAGTAAGCATATAACATGGAGCTACTGAACGGGGATGATTTAAAGCGTTATCAAGAACAAATTTAATAGTATCATCCCCAACTCTTAGTGTCAAACTACCATCCCTAACATCTATGAGTGCTCCCGCAGTGTGAAGGAACGGTCTACCAAGAATAATAGGTACTTGTGAGTCTTCGGCCATATCCATAACAATGAAATCAACTGGACCCTAAATCACAAAGGGCTTTATCTATATCTATACTACCAATATGACAAGGAATAGAAAAATTCCCTGGATCCTTTAGCTTTGGTGGTGAGTTAGCTTGCAATGCGGCTGCGCACTCCTGAGTGAATGCCACCATCTCAACTTCATCAAAAGACCGCTTCTTTGATAATATCTCTTTCAAAAACTTAGCATACGCCGACACTTAAGTTACCAATTCAGCAAATGGCACACTTACTTGAAGATTCTTCACTACCTCTATGAAGCTCCCGAACTGTTGTTCAAGCTTAGATTTTTGCAATTGGTGTGGAAAAGGTAGTTGAATTTTAATTAGCTCGGCTTCTTTCGCTTTAGTAGTCGTTTTAGAAGCACTGTCGTCAGTTACGGGATGTACTCGATCGAGCCTAGGGGTTACACGATCGAGGATCCTATTTTCTTCCAATGTTGTAGTTAAAACACGCGAAAATTTCAATTCTGGGGGGTATCCTCGATCGAGCCCGCTTGTACTCGATCGAGTACACACCGTATTTCTCGTGTTTTCACTTTTTTGCTTATCCCGTGTTTGATCTTTGCTTAATTTTTTCTCGGCATCACTTAGCTCAAGATTACCTAATCCCTTAGGATGCATGTAGGGGACCTCATCTTCATCAATGCTTACATCCGGGCTTTGATAAGAAGTACCGCTCCTCAGTGAAATAGCATTAACTTGTTCATGTGCATGTTTACCTTGAGGAGGAAAATTGCATGGCTTTTTTTGAAGGATTTTGAGCCTCCATTTGAGCAACTTGAGTATCGAACATCTTGTTATGAGCTATAAGTTCATAGATTTGAGTCGTTTGCTTTTGTTGAATCATGAAAGTTTGCTTCAACAAAGCTTTCATCTCGGCCATGTCATTACCTGGAGCTTGAGGAAGAGGTTGCATCTATTGAAAACCTCCTTGATTTTGCCTAAGAAAATTCCCTTGTGGTTGATTACCACGATTTTGGGGAATAATATATGCATTCTGTTGCGGGGCTTGAGGAAATACATTCTGATCTCTTTCAGGGAAGAAGTTAGAATAAGGAGTACCTTGCTTGAAAGACTGAAAAGCATGTACATGTTCAATTGTTCTCATACACTTGGCCGCAGTATGGCCATCAATTCCACATCTCTCACAGGACACTTCTTGTTGAATCATGGCATGAACCGTTTCTTGCTTATTACCCAAAGATTATGAGGTCTTTAACTCGGCTATCTGAGCAGTCAAGGCCTCCAGCTGTGCCGCAACAACATTATCTGAACCACCTCCTCTCTTACTACCTCTGGGGTTACCATACTCAGCAGTATGGGTAGCTATCTTATCTATCAATTTCCATGCATTATCATCATTAGTATTGTCCTGGAATCTCCCAGTAGCTGAAGAATCAAGTAGAGCTCTATGATCGGCATACAACCTGTTGTAAAACTGGTTGCAAAGAAACCACTTCTCGAAGCCATAGTGAGGGACTAAACGAACCAATCTTTTAAAGAGAACCCATGCTTCATTAAGGTCTTTAGTAGGACCTTGTTTAAAACTCGTAATCTGACTCCTTAGATTATTTGTGTTCTGTGGAGGGAAATATCTCTTGTAGAATGCAAGAGCTAGAGAATTCCATTTAGTGATTGAATTGGTCTCCATATCCAAGTCACGTAGCCATTCTGCTGCATCATCTCTCAGAGAGAAAGGAAAAAGAGTTTGTTTAACCTGATCTTGAGTCACCCCAGCAATCAAAGGAATAGAATAGCAATATGTGACAAATTTCTCCATGTGCTTGGCAGGGTCCTCACCAGCTTTTCCTCCAAATAAATTTCGCTCTACCAGGCTTATGTAAGACGGTTTGATCTCAAAGGTCACTTTATCAGTAGTAGGGAGCTTAAAGCCTTTAGGAATAGAATCAATGGTGGGTTCAGAATGACTTGCCAAGGTTGGCATCTTTAATGCTGTAGAAATAACGGGTGCAAAAACTAATGTGTCCTCTTCAAAGGACGAATCTTCTGCAAAAGTAAACCGCCCTTAGTCAAGTGTACTCAAGTCTTCCACTTGACTTACAATATTCGTCTATAGCGAAAAGTCTTCTTTGGCTCGGGATCAAAAGGTACACTTTTCGACCTGTTAGACCTGGGCATATAGGAAAACAACAAGAAAAATATCAAACTGTCTCAAGGAACTAATGATCTCTGAGACAAAAAGACAAAAATAAACAAAAACAAATAGAAAAATTGTTGCCTCCCGGGCAACGATGCCAAATTTGATAGGGTTATTTTCACTCGCTGGCCTATAAAAATAAATCCTAAGTTACTATAAACTGGTTGCTAGTGGTAAGAAAGGGTCGAATCCACAGGGAGGCGAGTTTAATTGTTCTAGTTTGTTTATATTTAAGTTTGTCTTAAAGTAACCAATTTTTAGAAGGATGTTTGTTTGCTAAAACAAATTACGGTATAAATAAAAGACAAATTCAATAATATTAAAGGGTCTAAGGATAAAGTTCACTAGGTAGTCATCCGGGGGTGAGATTTAATTCATCAAAAGAGCTAATTACGTTGTTTAAGGTTATATGATCAGTCGATTCAATATTCCCTTTAGATTTAATTTAACATGCGGTTGCTATCATTCAATTATCTCTATTCAGTTATCGCAGCCTATATTGATTCTAACTCGGTCGGTGAAAGTCTCAATTCGCTATACTAGTCAATTAACCCTGGCCAGTAATTAACTAACTAGATGAAGAACAATCAACTGAACAACGAATAAGCAATTTAACTATTAATTCATTAATTAATCCCCCTTCTAACAACCTAGACCCCCATTCACCCTAGATTAGAGGGTTAGCTACGCATACTAGAAAGAACAACAACAACAACAATAATAATAGAAGACATAATTAAAGGAATAAAAGATGAACAATAAATGAATGATTAATAATAGAAGAAAGATTAACAATAATACCGTAATAGAGAGTGCTAGATCCGAAAATAAGAGCAATAAACTAAACTAAGAGTTTTGAGAGAGTTTCTAGGGTAAAATCTACGTAGCTAGGTAAAAAAAGCGTAATTATAACATAGGGTACGAATTGGGTATTTATAGTAAAATAATGGACATGGGTTATTGCTCGTTGCGATGAGCGGGGCTTAGGTGGGCAAGCACGATGAGCGGGGCTTAGGTGAGCAAGGCTATGGTCTCCCACTGGCGGTTGGATTGGACATGAATGGAGCTGGAGAATGGTTGTACAGTTGGATTGGATTGCTTTGGTTGTTTCTTTGTATTGTCTTATTTTGATTATTCAGTGAGCTGACCCCGTTGTGTTTTATAAAACTGTGGTTATCCATTCGGGGATGGTGAGCGGGTTGTAACAGGTGATGATTTCTTGTTAGCCGCGGGGACGAGGATGCGATGTCATCACTTTGACTCTAGCTTCCGCTGTCACGAGTTTTAGATACTTTGTTTTGATGTATTAGGATTTATATTCATTTACTTTGGTTTCAGTTAAAATGATGTATTCATTAAACATTATACTTTAATAATTGTTCTTGGATAGTCACTTTTGATATACTTATCTTGGGAAACCGAGATGGTAGCACCGTTATATGCTAGGGTGGTCCTTGGTATATGGGGGTGTTACCAACTAATGGTTGTCTTGAGTCTTTCAACAGGATTAAGAAGGCTTTGATCTCCACACCTATCATCCAATCACCGGATTGGAACTTGCCCTTTGAATTTATGTGCGATGCAAGTGATTATGTGGTAGGTGTCGTTCTTGTACAAAGGAAGGATAAAGTGCTCCATGCAATCTACTATGCAAGAAAAACTTTGGATGAAGCTAAAATCAACTATGCCACTACCGAGAAGAAGCTTCTTACTATTGTCTATGTCTTAGACAAATTCTGCTCCTATTTGATTGGGTTCAAAGTCATTATCCACACCGATCATGCCGCCTTGAAGCATCTACTTTCAATGGAGGCAAAGCCAAGGCTTATTAGATGGATCTTACTCTTGCAAGAATTTGATCTTGAGATTCATGACAAGAAAGGGGATAAAAATGTTATTGCCGATCACCTCTCCCGCTTGAGGTTTCATGATAGAAGTATTCATATTCCAATTGGTGATTCTTTTGCCGATGACTCCTTGATGATGGTGGATGAGAATACACCATGGTTTGCCAATATTGCCAACTATCTTGTTGATCATGAGTTGCCACCTAACATTTCCTATCAACAAAAGAAGAAGTTCATGCATGATGCCGCCAACTATCTTGTTGGTCATGAGTTGCCACCTAACATTTCCTATCAATAAAAGAAGAAGTTCATGCATGATGCCAAGTTCTATCTATGGGATGATCCTATTTTGTTCAAGCATTGGTCCGATAGGTTGTACCGGAGATATAACAACCCGACCAACCACCGTTGTAACACAACCCCAATAAGATGAGATGTGTACCTTGGGCTCATTATTTGTCCTCACTTAAGCCCAAAAGCACAAGGCCTTGTTACTGAGTGGTGGTTGGAATCCTTTATAAATATATCACAAGCTATTTAATTTCCCGATGTGGGACAACTTTTCTCTCATATCTTAGGGTGTTACATACTGTAATACTACGGTTTTATGAGTCTTAGGGTACTCTATCGAGTGAGGCTTACTCTGTCGAGTGAGGCTTACTCTGTCGAGTGAGGCTTACTCTGTCGAGTAAGTATGGTTTTACGCAAAACAGTAGTCTGCCTGATGGCTACTCGATCGAGTAAGCTTGGCACTCGATCGAGTAAGGGTCACTCGATCGAGTAAGTGACTTACTCGATCGAGTAAGTCATCTTTTTCCTAAAACACTTTTGCAAACCTAAAATCACAAAAAGGAGAAGATCTAACTTACGTTACTTCATCTCATCGCATTATTAGCAAATCTCGGAGCTAGGAGTGTCGGTTTTCGTTGTTATTTATATCTTTGTGATCCTTGCATCGAGGGTAAGATTTACCTATAACTTTCATATCGTTTTGCTAAAGTTGGTTAAACCCTAATTGGGTGATTTGGGGGTATTTGGTGATTTATGTGATTGTATGTATGTATGTATGTATGTATGTATGTATGTATGTATGTATGTATGTATGTATGTATGTATGTATGTATGTATGTATGTATGTATGTATGTATGTATGTATAGGAGGAGGATTCGTTGAGGAGAGATTCTGAGTTAGCTGCTTGATCGTCTATTGTGGTGTTTAATTTCCAGGTAGGGTTTCCCTACTCGGTATTAATTACATGGAATGGTTGATATTGATGTTGTTAGTATTGTTGTTGTCGAGTAATTATCGTATTGGATTCTAATTTGGTGGTTGTTGATAGAAGTATTGTGATTACTGTATAAGTGTCTGTGATCTTCGGGGTACGTCCCTGGCTGAGTGGAGTCACTTGCGGGAGGGGCTTCACGCCCTTGATTCGCCTTCTGTGGAACCCGCCACTGAAGGGATGTTCACATTAATGAACATGGGTTTATCGCTCGATGGAGATGAGCGGGGCTTAGGTGGGAATGGCTGCGGTCCCCCACTGGCGGCGAGGAGTACCTGTTGCGATTGTTACACTGGCAGGGCTACACACTTTAGTGTGTAGTCAGTTAAGTGGAGATTGGAGATGGAGACTGGGGTTGTGTTGAGCTGTTTGAACTGTTTGTGTACTTGTTTCATTGTGGCATTATTTTCGTGTAATTAGTACTGACCCCGTTAATTGTTTTAAATACTGTGGTGATCCATTCGGGGTGGTGAGCAGTTGTTGAGCAGTTATGAGGAGATACGCTTAGGTCAGCTGGGATAAGTCACACGAAGCAGTCTTAGAGTCTTCCGCTTTTTTGGACTAGTTGTTTAGTACATTTGGATTTGAGAACGTTGTATTTAAGTTTTATCAGTTTTGGCTTTTGGACATGTAATCACTTTAAACTATTTTGCTATTTAAATATGTTTCTTCATTGTCATTTGATTATCATTGTCTCAGGTAACCGAGATGGTGACGTTCTCATACCTTAAGTGGTCCTGGTAAGGCACTTGGAGTATGGGGGTGTCACAAAGTGGTATCAAAGCGACGATCCTGAAACCTGTAACCAATGAAACTAATGAACATAAAGAGTCAAATTAAAATGAACCCGGGGTATAAGTTGTAGGAGCTAATGCAAAGGCTTGGGAGACGTCCTAAATTCGCGAACTTGCTCTACAATTTTGAACCGGTCACATGGGATACGTGTCGGGATCGTTATGTGTTATTCTTGTGCTTTGCATATCTATATAGTATCATGTGGTGTGAATTGGTGGGTGTATGTATGTGGAAAGTGGGAAGGTGAGATGAAGGATGATAGTTATGTGAATTGTCTGTTGGATGATTATAAAGCATGAAAGTATAATGTTTGATGTGTAATGTGGCATGTGGCATGTTAGATTTATGAGAACTGTTTTGTTAATATCTATATATATTGATGCGTAAGTACATATGTTGATGTTGTCGTTTTGCTAAAAGTATAGAATGTTGGGGGGTGTGAGTTGAACATGCGGGTAGTGTATACGAGTCTGCATGACTCGATCGAGTGGGGGGAACTCGATCGAGTAGGTGAGAGGCTCGATCGAGTGGGTCTGACTCGATCGAGTAGGTAGTTTTACGTTTTCTGGGCAGAAGCAGGTTTTTGGGTGCTCGATCGAGTAGATGGTGGCACTCGATTGAGTAGGGTCGGCTCGATCGAGTAGGTAGTCAGCTCGATCGAGTATGTTTTTAGCAGCTTCTGGTCAGGTTCTGGAGTCGAGGCACTCGATCAAGTGGAGGGGGCTACTCGATCGAGTGACCTCAACTCGATTGAGTGGGTTAAGGGGCTCGATCGAGTAGGTTCCATACAGGTCGTATGCGTGTTTGAGATATGGGATATGTGTTTATGTTTGATTTTCTCTTATATAGTTACAAGATGCCGCCAAAGAGAACCGCGTTGTATGCTAGAGCTGAGAGTATGACCGTTGATGACATAGTAAAGATGTTGGAGCACCACGATGCTCTCACAGAGGCTTTGAAAAGGGTGGGAAAGGATAGAGATGTTGATCCTTCCAAGATCAGCATTCACATATCGAGGTTCAACCCTAAGGAGTATAAGGGGACAGAGGCGCCAATATTACTGGATAATTAGCACAGAGAGATGGAGAATATACTCAATCTGGTTCATTGCCCAGATGAGCTTCGACTGGAACAGGCTGCGTTCTACTTGAGGGAGGCAGTTGGTGAGTGGTGGGACAAGGTAAAGGTGAGTGCTTTGGATATATATCAGAAACAGGGGTTACCTGCGATACCTTGGGATAAGTTCAAGAAAGCGATGAGGCATGAGTTTGTGCTTGAACATGTGCGTAGTAAGCTGAGGGAAGAGTTTGATGATTTTAAGATGACCTCTGAGATGACCATTGCTGAGTACTACCATAAGTTTTATGACAAATTTAGGTATGATGAGGAAATGGAACTGAGCCAAGAGAACTTGGCATTGAGGTTTGAGAAGGGGTTGACCCCCAAGATTATGGAAAAGTTACCGGTGGGAGCTCTTACAGATGTGAAGGAGGTTTATGAGCGTGCTGGGAGGGCTGAGAGGTTAGTTGAGATGACCAAGGAGAGAGGCTCTGAGAAGAGGAAAGCTGAGAGTGATGGAGGAGGTCAATCCGGTTACAAGAAGGGTGGCCATAACCAGGCAAGGGCATATTCACCGGGTTCGGGGTTTAGTGCTGGCGCTTCCTTTGGGCGTGGTTATGGGAGTGGTAGTAGCAGTTGGGGTATGACTTGTTTTAACTATGGCGATATGGGCCACAAGAGGCATGAGTGCACCAGTGTTGTGAGTGGGAGTTTCCAGAGACAGTCACAAGGGAGTTTCTTTCAGGTTCCTTCGCAGAGCTATGCTAGTAACAGGCCGGCTGGGTCGTGGAACAACAGGGGTGGTCAGAGTAACAACAACGTTGGGGCTAACCGCAATGGCGGTAATTCATACCAGAGACAGGCGGCGAACAACAACACCACCAACCATGGGTCGGCTGCTAAGCCGGCTTCCTCAGCTAGTACTGTCCATGGAGGTGGACAGAAGACCAGTGGCAAGCTATTTATGATAGAGAAGAAAGCAGCTGAAGATGATGCTCATGTTATCACCGGTACATTTCTTGTTAATGGAGTTTTTACTTTTGTTTGGTTTGATTCGGGAGCGTCACAGTCGTTTGTATCATCTAGTCATGCTAAACGGTTGGATTTGAGTGAGTATGAGTCTGTGAGAGAGGAAGTTGTTATACCTTTGGGTGAGTCTGTATCTTGTGGGCGGTTGTATAGAGGTGTGTCTATGATAGTTGGACAGGTTGATCTACCAGTGGATCTGTTAGAGTTTCCTTTGGAGGGTTTTGAGATGATAGTTGGTATGGACTGGTTGGGTAAGTATAAGGCTAAGATAGATTGTCATCAAAAGAGGGTTTCTTTGAGAGGTTCTAAGGGGATTAGTGTGTCTTATTGGAGGTTTGTTGTCAAACCCAAAGTCAAGTTAATTGCAGCAGTGACCTTGAAGTTCTATCTGAGGAAGGGATGCCCGTTGATCTTATACGATGTGAGAGATCATAGAGTGGAGAGTCCGTCAGTTGAGCAGATACCAGTGGTGGGAGAGTTTCCAGATGTCTTTCAAGATGAGATTCCGGGGTTGCCACCTAAGAGGGAGCTGGATGATCTGATAGAGAAGGGATACATTAGACCTAGTGTATCACCATGGGGAGCACCAGTGTTGTTTGTAAAGAAGAAAGATGGGAGCTTGAGGTTGTGCATCGACTATAAGGAGTTGAACAGAGTGACAGTAAAGAACAAGTATCCTTTGCCAAGGATAGATGATTTGTTTGATCAGTTGAGCGGTGCAGCAGTCTTTTCTAAGATTGATTTGAGGTCGGGGTACCATTAGGTGAAGATTAGGGAAGAGGACATTCCAAAAACAGCTTTTACATCGAGGTATGGTCATTATGAGTATGTTGTGATGCCGTTTGTGTTGTCTAATGTACCTACAGTGTTTATGGATTTGATGAACCAGGTCTTCAGTCAGTTCTTGGATCGGTTTGTGGTGGTTTTTATAGATAATATCTTAGTTTTTTCTAAGACTAAAGAGGAGCATGAGGAGCACTTGAGAATAGTGTTGCAGACTTTGCGAGAACATCAGCTGTATGCAAAGTTGTCTAAGTATGAGTTCTGGTTAGAGGAGGTTGCCTTTCTGGGGCATGTGATTTCAAGAAAGGGGTAGCTGTGGATCCTGCAAAGATTGAGAGGGTTACCAAGTGGGAAGCACCAAAGAATATGGCTAAGATCAGGAGTTTCTTGGGTTTAGCAGGGTACTACTTACGATTCGGAAAGATTTCTCCAAGATAGCTAGACCTATGACAACTTTGATGAGGAAAGAGAACAGGTTTCATTGGGATGAAGGTTGTGAGACGGCGTTCCAGACCTTAAAGGAGCGTCTGACCACATCTCCAATCTTAGCATTACCTGAAGGGAGTGAGAACTTTGAGGTGTATACAGATGCTTCGAAGAATGGGTTGGGTTGTGTGTTGATGCAGAATGGGAAAGTGATTGCCTATGCTTCTAGGAAATTGAAGCCTTATGAGGAGAACTACCCTACATATGATCTTGAGTTGGGTGTAGTTGTGTTTTCTCTCAAGATTTGGAGGCACTACCTTTATGGGGCGACCTTTAAGGTGTTTTCAGATCACAAGAGTCTTAAGTACATCTTCACTCAAAAGGAGTTGAACATGAGATAGAGGAGGTGGATGGAGCTGATTGGTGATTATGACATGGATATCATTTACCATGAAGGGAAAGCTAATGTGGTTGCAGATGCCGTGAGCAGGAAGAGTGTGCATTCTCTATGCACATCTATGTCTTTGATGAGGCTGAGAGATGAGGTGGGGAAGATGGAGATACATATGATCCAGAGAGGGGATGCTAGAGGGGATTTGACAGTGAAGCCGGAACTTTATGATGAGATTCGGAGAAAATAGGTTTGGATCCCAAGATTGAGGAGTAGAGAGTTGGAGTAGAGAAAGGGACAGTGTCGAGATTCTCTATTCATACAGATGGTAGTGTTAGATTCGATGGGAGATGGTGTGTTCCTACTGATGAGGAGTTGAAAAAGATAATCATGACAGAGGCTCATTTCACACCATACTCGGTACATCCAGGCGGTGACAAGTTATACAAAGATTCGAAGAAGACTTTGTAGTGGCCTGGGATAAAAATTAAACAGCTGAGTTCGTGGCTCGTTGTTTGACATGTCAGAGAGTTAAAGGGGAGCAGCGATGACCACAAGGTAAGATTCAGTCTCTTGAGGTACCTGAGTGGAAGTGGGAGTTCATTTCTATGGATTTTATAGTTGGTTTGCCGAAAATTCAGCAGGGTAATAACATGATATGGGTTATACTAGACCGACTGACGAAATCAGATCAGTTTGTACCAATGAAGGATAATTGGACCAAGATGCAGTTGGCTTTGGCTTATAGGAAGCATGTGGTTCGTTTGCATGGGGTGCCTATGGATATAGTGTCCGATAGAGATGCGAGGTTCATATCACGGTTTTGGAAATAGTTGTAGGAGATGATGAGGACTACCTTAAAGATGAGTACTGCATTTCATCCTACGACAGATGGCCAGAAAGAGAGGACCATCAAGACTTTAGTGGACATGTTGCGAGCTTGTGTTATGGATTTTGGTGGTAGCTGGGAGCAGAGGTTGGATTTGATTGAGTTTTCTTACAACAACAGCTATCACACCAGTATTGGAATGGCACCATTTGAGGCTTTATATGGGAGGGATGTAGGAGTCTGATCTGTTGGGATGATAGTGCTGAGGCAGTTGTTTTTGGACCACAGATGGTACAGAAGATGGTTGAACGGGTTAAGCTGATTAGGCAAAGGATGAAAGCGGCCCAGGATCGACAAAAGAGTTATGCAGATCAACATCGTCGTGACATAGAGTTTCAGGTTGGGGACAAGGTTCTTTTGAAAGAGTCTCCTATGCGTGGGTTCATGAGATTTGGTAAGAAAGATAAGCTGAGCCACAAGTTCATAGGACCATATGAGATCTTGGATTGTGTGGGTGAGGTTGCTTATCGGTTAGCTTTACCGTCTGCTTTGGATATAGTGCATAATGTGTTTCATGTATCTCAGCTACGGAAGTATGTTAGTGATCCATCACATGTGTTAGAGGTAGAGAACATCGAGCTGGATGAGTCTTTGTCTTATCTTGAGGTGCCTAAACAGATTCTTGATCGAAAGGTTAGGAAAATTAGACATGGTGAGACAGTGTTGCTTAAGGTTCTTTGGTCTAACCATCAGGTTGAGGGGGCTACATGGGAGGCGGAAGAGGCTATGAGGGAGCGGTACCCGTCTCTGTTTGATCAGGTATGTGTGGTTACGGGGACGTAACCTTGTTTCTTTTAGGGGGGTAGGAGATGGTCGCATAGAGTTTTCACATGTTTTGTGTTGGTTTTAGTACAGCTAGTAGTTGTTTTGAGTCCGGTTGAGTTTTGTTTTGGGAGTTTTATTTTTGAGTGTTGTTTTGAGTTTTGATGTTGTTGTGTCGGGGTGATGTTAGTGTGTTTTGTTTAGTTTGTGGTTTGAACTTCGGGGACAAAGTTCTTTTTAAGGAGGGAAGACTGTAATACTACGGTTTTATGAGTCTTAGGGTACTCTATCGAGTGGGGCTTACTCTGTCGAGTAATTATGATTTTACGCAAAATAGTAGTCTGCCTGATGGCTACTCGATCGAGTAAGCTTGGCACTCGATCGAGTAAGGGTAACTCGGTGATTTGCGACGGGTTTGTTAATGATGCGGATTAATATATAATGTTTCATCATCTTTTTCCTAAAACTCTTTTGCAAACCTATAATCACAAAAAGGAGAAGATCTAAGTTACGTTGCTTCATCTCATCGCATTATTAGCAAATCTCGGAGCTAGGAGTGTCGGTTTTCGTCGTTCTTTATACCTTTGTGATCCTTGCTTTGAGGGTATGCTTTACGTATAATTTTCATATCGTTTTGCTAAAGTTGGTTAAACCCTAATTGGGTGATTTGGGGGTTTTTGGCGATTTATGTGATTGTATGTATGTATGTATGTATGTATGTATGTATGTATGTATGTATGTATGTATGTATGTATGTATGTATGTATGTATGTATGTATGTATGTATGTATGTATGTATGTATGTATGTATGCATGTATAGGAGAAGGATTCGTTGAGGAGAGATTCTAAGTTAGCTGCTTGATCGTCTATTGTGGTGTTGCTTTCCAGGTAGGGTTTCCCTACTCGGTATTAATTACATGGCATGGTTGATATTGATGTTGTTAGTATTGTTGTTGTTGAGTAATTATCGTATTGGATTCTAATTTGGTGGCTGTTGATAGAAGTATTGTGATTACTGTATAAGTGTCTGTGATCTTCGGGGTGCGTCCTTGGCTGGGTGAAGTCACTTGCGGGAGGGGCTTCACGCCCTTGATTCGCCTTCTGTGGAACCCGCCACAGAAGAGATGTGCACATTAATGAACATGGGTTTATCGCTCGATGGAGATGAGCGAGGCTTAGGTGGGAACGGCTGCGGTCCCCCACTAGCGGCGAGAAGTACCTGTTACGATGGTTACACTGATAGAGCTACACACTTTAGTGTGTAGTCAGTTATGTGGAGATTTGAGATGGAGACTGGGGTTGTGCTGAGCTGTTTGAACTGTTTGTGTACTTATTTCATTATGGCATTGTTTTTGTGTAATTAGTACTGACCCCGTTAATTGTTTTAAAAATGTGATCCATTCGGGGGTGGTGAGCGGTTGTTGAGCGGTATGAGGAGATACGCTTGGGTCAGCTGGGATGAGTCACACCAAGCAGTCTTAGAGTCTTTCGCTGTTTTGGACTAGTTGTTTAGTACATTTGGATTTGAGAACATTGTATTTCACTTTTATCAGTTTTGGCTTTTGGACATGTAATCATTTTAAACTATATTGCTATTTAAATATGTTTCTTCATTGTCATTTGATTATCATTGTCTCGGGTAACCGAGATGGTGACGTTCTTATACCTTAAGTGGTCCTGGTAAGGCACTTAGAGTATGGGGGTGTCACACATACTCCCCCACTTAAAACACACAACGTCCTCGTTGTGCCTCAAACTTGACCGCAGCGAAGGCCAGAATCCTCCCCTCTTAGGCAGATGACCGGGTACTCCTAACCACTTGCCCACCACATGGTCGCAGGGTTGCTCTGATACCATTTATATTAACCCGACTAGCCACCGTCGTAACACAGCCCCAATAAGATGAGATGTGTACCTTGGGCTCATTATTTGTCCTCACTTAAGCACAAAAGCACAAGGCCTTGTTACTAAGTAGTGGGTGGAATTCTTTATAAATATACCACAAGCTCTTTATGATGAGTCATAATTATATACATATTTATGCCTCCCCTTAACTGCTTTTGATATGATTTCATGCTAAATTATGTTAATTACATGCCTTTTATGTTAGAATGTCGATACTTCCGCTTTTTGATGTTTAATGCAGGAATGATGCATTTGAGGAGCAAAGGATTGAAATAGGCATCACGGAGTAGGCATGAAGGAATACACGAAGAATGGCACGAGAATCCATAAGAATGAAGGAGGAGAAGTTAAGAAGAAAACACGAAGAAAAGAGCTTCTTATTAGTAGTGCCTACTTTGAAGAGCCATATCTCTAGTTATACAACCGATTTTCAAGTGATTCTAGGAGAAGGTGAAAGCTTATCTTCTTAACTTTCCAACGCCGCAAAAATCGCTTGTTTCTGACAAGTAACGAAGAAATGGCGGCCGTTTGAAGTTCAGTGCGCAAAGCAGGAACTTGGTTCCTCGATCGAATACACCTTGGGATTGATCAAGGAACCTCCATACTCGATCGAGTACACCTTGGGCTCGATCGAGGAACCTCCATAAACAATTAAAATTCGCAATGTCGAGAGTTGGGGTATCTGAGAATTGGTGCCTCGATCGAGTGCACCTAGGCTCGATCGAGGAACCACTAGTTTCCATAATATTCCGCAAATTTCCTTAAGTCGGTTATGACTACTATAAATACCAAAACTCGTACTCTAGGTTATTTTATGCATTATTTTACATAGGTTTAGCATAGCTACCTTAGAAAACTCTCTTAAATACTTAGTTTAGTTTATTTATTGTTCTTCCTTCCGGATCTAAACATTGTTATTTTACGGTATTGTTCTAATCTTTCATTAATTACTATTTCAAATACATGTTCATCTTTTATGTTCTTAATTATGCTTTCTTATATCGTTATTGTTGTTATTGTTATTAGTATGAGTACCTAAGCCTTTAATCTAGGGTGAAAGGGGATCTAGGTTGTTAGAAGGGGATTAAACTAATGAATTGATAGTTAATATCGCTTATTTGTTGTTGTTCATATTATTGTTCTTCATCTAGTAAATTAATTATTGGCAAGGGTTAGTTGACTAGTATAGCGAATTGAGACTTTCACCGACTGGGTTAGAATCAATATAGGCCACAATAACTGAATAGAGATAATTTAAAGATAGCGATTGCATGTTAAATTAGATCTAAAGGAATATTGAATCAATCAATCATATAACCTTAAGCAACATAATTAGCTCTATCAATGAATTAAATCACACCCCGTACGACTGCCTAGTGAACCTGAATCCCTATACTCTTTAATATTATTGTTATTCATCCTTATTTTACATTGTTATTAGCTGTTAGAAATCAAATCAACAAACCCGCTACAATTGGTTACCTTAAGACACTCTAAACATCAACAAACTAGATAATCACCGCCTCCCTGTGGATTAGACCTTGACTTACCGCTAGCTATCTTGTTAGTAGTAGTATAGGATTTATTTTGACTAAGGCAAACGACTGAAAATAACATTATCAAATTTGGCGCCGTTGCCGGGGAGGCAACAATTGTTCTGTTTGTTTCTGTTTATTATTGTCTTTTGTTTCAGGGAACTTCAGTTCTTTGAGGCAGTTTTATCTTTTCTTGTTGTTTTCGTGTATGCCCATGTCTAACAGGTTAGAGATTATACCTTTTGAACCCGAGCCAGAAAAGACTTTTCGCTACAGACGAAAATTTCAAAGAGAAGTAAGTCAAGTGGAAGAGTTGAGTACACTTGACTACGAGCGGTATACATTTGCAGAAGACTCGTCCTTAGAAGAGGACACACTTTGTAATACTACGGATTTTATAGGCTGGTACTCGACCGAGTATGGCCTACTCGGTCGAGTAGTGTGTGTTGTGTAGTCTGTTTGGCTACTTCCGAGGAATACTCAGTCGAGTATACTGAATACTCGACCGAGTAGAGGATACTCGGCCGAGTATACTGAATACTCGGTCGAGTATAATGAATACTCGACCGAGTAGAGGATACTCATCCGAGTATACTATATACTCGACCGAGTATCTGGTCGGTCGAGTAATATTTCAGCGGTTTGATTCGGGAGTAATTAGGGCGTTATATAATTTTATTAATCAGTTTCCTAAACACTATTTACCAAACCTAATCATCGTACGACGCTCTAATCACTCCGAATCTCTCCTCTGTGTGTGTGTGTGTGGATAATCGTAGCAATCGCATTCAATCCTTTATTCCTCCGTCGGTAAGTCTTTGTCCCCTTGATTGTTGGTGATTATTTTCAAGGGTTGTCTTTAACCATGTATTGGGGGAAATGGGGTTTTGTAATTAGTAATTGTGTTATGTGATTATTGTTTAGGCAAAGACTTTCTAGAGGTGTCGTTCTAGTTGCTTGATTCTCTTCACTGCTGTTGTTGCTAAGGTTGGGTTTCCCTACTCAGTTACTGTTAATTGATTTAAGATGTGATTGTATTGTGTATGCCCGTTTCTGCTGATCATCGGAGTGTTTCTGTTGTGATGGTGGTTGTGATGTTGTTGTGTTGGTTGTGGTGGAGTCACTTGCGGGAGTGGCTTCACGCCCTAGTTTGCCCTCCGTGGAACCCGTCACGGGAGGGGATGTGCACATTAAGGGACAGGGTTATCGCTCGTTGATGAGCGGGATTTTGGTGTGGATTGGTTGCGGTCCCCCACTGGCGGCGTGGGCTACCTGTTGCGATGGGTAGTCTGGAAGGGCTACCCACTTTGGTGTGTATTCGGTTACTGTGTGAGATCGGGAGACTGGGGATGGAAGATGATCAGCTGGCTACTTGTGCCTTGTCTGATTTTAATTGAGCAGTACTGACCTCGTTGTTGTTTTGTAAAATCTGCGGTGATCCATTCGGGGATGGTGAGCAGGCTGTGACAGGTAATGCATTTGGTGAGCTTGGGGCGGTCATGAGAGAGTCGTCACGCCAGATTTAGTATCACCATCATGAGTCTTAGCATTTGTTTTGTATTGGATAGCATTTGGATTTACATTTTTGGATTTTGGAACATTGTAACTTTTAATACCTTACCGTATCTTAATAATTGTGTTTGGGACTGTTGCTTTTGATATGTACTAACCTCGGGCAACCGAGATGGTAACAGCAGCCTTTCATGCTGGGGGGGTAGTCCTGGTAAGGTACCTTGGTATGAGGGGGTGTTACAAAGTGGTATCAGAGCTGACGATTCCGGCACCTAAAACAAATGAACCCAATGAACTTAGGAAGTATAAATAAAATGAACCCGGGGAGAGTTGTTTGGAGCTACCGCAAAGACTCGGGAGACGTCCCGGAGCCGCATTATGGCCCTCACGAACTCAAGCCGGTCACGGGGGGGAATGTGTCGTGTGTTTGTTTAATATATGTATGTGGTGTGTTGAAATCGAATGCTTGGAACATATGGTGGGAGGTGTAATGTATGAAATTTGGGAAGGACATTGAGAATTGGTAGAAAGGCATGATGAAATTGTTATGCGAATTTAATTGAAAACGGTTTCGGCATGAAAGTGATTGGCGCGTTACGTGTTTACTATGTGGTTTTCAAATTCAAGACGTAATGTGTTTTATTTTGGGTAGAAAGCATGATAGGATGCATTTTCGTACTGTTTGTAGCTCGTTTTTGTTGGAGTATGTATCCTCGACAATAATGCGATCACATGTTTAAATCTCATATTAAGAATACTAAAGGGAAAGTAACATTTTATTTTCAACTGATCCACATTAATCGGTAATGATTGGCTGACTAAAGTTTGACATTACTGTCGTATGGCGGTGTTGATCCCTTAAGGTCATACCTCTAGGGTAACACTCTTAATTCATTAATTCATTAATTAATTAATTGTATGATGATACAAGTTAATTAATTCCTTAAAATTGAACAAATAGTTTTGTTAGTGAGATTACGTATCTTATTGTAATTCGATTAAATAAGATTCGTTCTAAGTAATGTAAAAATGTTTTATTACTTAGGTTTATTAATTGTTTATGAAACAATTATAATAAGAATGAATGGTTTATTATAAATACAAGTTGTTGTAATTTATAATTCTATGACCCATTTTAAGTACTTGTAATTGTGAATTACTAGTTCATTTTTGTATGTGATTTATTTTGTTAATATAATGATTTTTAATAAGTTAAAAATGCATTATTTAATAACATGTCTAGTAACATGTCCAATATGTCACACTACACAAATTGAACAATTGACAATCTTAAAATGGACCCTTTTATCTCAAGGGTGTCGTGTGAGTGGAGGGAGTTGGGGAGTTTTAGGACTTAATTGTTGCTCTAATTGAGAATTAAACACAATGATGATGTCTCTAATAGACCTAATTACTAGCCCTACACTCTACATCTTGAGAAGAACAAAAATGAGCATGGATTGGGCATACTACCCAAGGACATCCGGCCACCCATAAGAAAAGAGAGAGTTTTTCTCTTTTTGATTATTCATTCATTCTTACACAACTCAACTTCTTACTCTTCTCCTCTTCTCTCTAAAATTGAGTTTTTGAATAGAAAACAAAGTTGTTCAAAATCTTATATTTAGATTACTAAAAGTAGTAAGAGAAATAAAAATAAGATTATTTTTAAGGTTACTATTTTAATGTATCTAGTTAATATATAAATTAGTATTAAGAGTGATTATCTTGGTACAATTCCTTAAGGAGTAGATCCTACCATTGGGTCTAAATTCATCCTTGGAGCTCTCGGATTTTTCGAAGACTAATTTGTTAAGAGACCAATTAGTATAACCGTGTGGCACCACCTTTGTATGTTGATGATTTTCTTCTTACTTTATTATTTTGTTATGCATGCATAAGATCTAGTTAGTTTATGACTAAACTAAAATTATAAAGTTATTAGAAATGTCTAATAAGAGATTAATGAAAGTAACAGTTTTGGCATGACTCGGCCGAGCAGGGCGGGTACTCAACCGAGTAGGGGGTACTCGGCCGAGTAACCAGACACTCGACCGAGTGTTGCTTGGCAGTGAGTAGCAATGGCTACTGGATGTGTTTACTCGACCGAGTACTTAGGTGTACTTGACCGAGTAGGGCATACTCGGCCGAGTATGGCATATAGTCGATCGAGTATGTTTCTTTTGCATTTGACGTTGGCTACAGGAGTCGATCACTCGACCGAGTGTCAATGATACTCGACCGAGTAGTCCTTACTTGACCGAGTATTGCTATATGCTCGGCCGAGTGCTTCTTTGGCGGAGGGTCAACTACATTTTGAGTCGTAGGCTTTTGTACTTACGTTTCTTTACTTCTTATCAGCTCAAAATGCCGCCAAAAAGAACTGCCGCGCAAATTCAAGCTTCTGAGATGACCACAGATGAGATTGCTCGTATGATCGAGTAACAAGAGGCTCTTCTTGAGGCTCTCAAGAACGTGGGAAAGGGGGTGGAGAAACCTGTGGATGGTACCCAACTTAGCATCATCATCGCCCGCTTTAACCCACCTACCTATGAGGGCGTTGGGGAACCTAAGTTGCTCGAGAACTGGCATCGTGAGATGGAAAGTCTCATGGAAGTGGTCAAGTGTCCCCAAGATATGATAGTTGAGCAGGTAGTGTACTGCTTGAGGGGCGAGGCCACTGTGTGGTGGAAAAATGTAAAAGAAGACGCCAGAGCGTACTACCAGGCTGAGGGTTTAGGGGCAATACCATGGTCGGGTCTGAAGAGTGCTATGAGGGAGCAGTTTGTGCCGGAGCATATCTGTTACAAGTTGAGATCTGAGTTCGATACCTTCACTATGACCGATGATATGACCGTCACAGAGTACTATCACCGGTTCCTTTAGTTGTCTCGTTATGCTGAGGACATGCAGCTAGGGTAGAAGGGGTTGGCTCTTCGCTTTGAGAGACGTTTTTTAGCTAAGATCATGAGTCGTTTACCAGCTCGAGTCATCACTGATCTCAAGGACGTGTATCTGAGGGCTGGTCAAGCTGAGAGAATGGTAGATCTCTCAAAGGAAGCTACAGAGAGGACTACAGCTGAGAAGAGAAAGGCTGATAGTGGGAACAACAATCAGTCGGGTAACAAGAAGGGCAACTTCAACCAAGCCAAGGCTTTTTCTGGTGGGGCTGGTTTCTCTCGAGGATCTCGAGGATGGGGTAGAAGTGGTGGTTGGAGTGTGACTGACAACTCCAACCTGTCATGCTATAACTGTGGTGGCATAGGCCACAAGAGGCGAGGCTGCACGAGTGCCAAAACTGGAGTTGGCTCGGGAACTTTTCAGGGGAACTTCTCACAGAGTCCGAGTCAAAGCTTTGATAGTAATCGGCAGGGTAGATCTTGGAGTAACCGTGGTGGACACAGCAACAATGGCGGTTTTAACCGCAACAGTGGAGGATAATATTAGCGCCCGAACAACAGTGTCACCCAGGATTCGGCAACCAAGCTGAACACTTCTAATGCTTCGGTTCAAGGGGGAGGCCAGAAAAGCAGTGGCAAGCGCTTCATGATGGATAAGCAAGAAGCTCAGAACGATGCACATGTAGTTACTGGTACCTTTCTTGTTCATATTGTACCGTCTTTTGTTTGTTTGACTTGGGGGCAACACACTCTTTTGTGTCTAGGAGTCATGCTTCTCTATGGGTTTAGGAGAGTTTCAACTTGTAAAGGACGATGTGTTTATACCTTCTGGGGAGTCAGTGTCATGTGTTAAGTTGTACAAGGTAGTGTCTATGTTGGTTGGAGGGGTAGATTTACCGATAGACTTGCTAAAGTTTCCGATGGATTGGTTTGAGGTGATTGTCGGGATTGATTGGTTGGGTAAGTATGATGCCAAGATAGATTGTCGGCAAACGAAAGTGTCTTTAAAGGGCCCCAGGAGTATAAGGGTGTCTTATAAGGGGTTTATTGTGAGATCGAAGTGTAAGTTCATAGCGGTAAGGACCTTAAAGTCATACTTGAGGAAGAAGTGCCCCTTGATTCTTTGTCAAGTGAGAGATCATCGAATAGAGCCGCAGGCAGCTGCTGATATACCTGTGGTGGGAGAGTTTGATGATGTTTTTCCTGAAGAGATACCGGAGTTGCCGCCAAAGAGAGATGTTGACTTCAACGTAGAGCTTAAACCGGGAACATGCACTATATCTAAAGAACCATATCGTATGGCACCTAAGGAACTAGCTGAGTTGAAGAAACAGTTACATGAGCTGTTAGACAAGGGGTATATCCGGCCTAGTGTGTCGCCATGGGGAGCTCCAATTTTGTTTGTGAAGAAGAAAGATGGAAGCATAAGGCTATGTATCGACTACAGGGAGCTTAACCGTGTCACAGTGAAAAACAAGTATCATTTACCTAGGATTGATGATTTGTTTGATCAGCTGAGTGGAGCAAGAGTGTTCTCTAAGATCGACTTAAGGTCAAGTTATCACCAATTGAAGATAGCGGATGAGGATATTCCAAAGACAGCTTTCCGGTCCCATTATGGCCACTGTGAGTATGTGGTAATGCCTTTTTGTTTGACTAATGCAGCAGCATCTTTTATGGATCTGATGAATCGGATTTTCAGTCCATTTTTGGATAAGTTCGTGGTTGTCTTCATTGATGACATCTTAGTCTACTCTAAGACTAAGGATGAACATGAGGAGCACCTAAGGATCATTTTGCAGACTGAGAGAGAACCAGCTTTATGCCAAGTTATCAAAGTGTGAGTTCTGGTTAGAAGAGGTGGCTTTTCTGGGTCATGTCATATCTTAAAAGGTAGTATCCGTGGATCCTAGCAAGATTGAGGCTGTGACCAAGTGGAAATCACCAAAGAGTGTTGTTGAGGTTCGGAGTTTCTTGGGCCTTGCTGGCTACTACAGGAGGTTCGTGAAAGACTTTTCCACCATAGCACGGCCTATGACTGCTTTGATGAGGAAGGAGACCACATTTGTTTGGGATGAGAGTTGTGAGACGGCGTTCCAGACCTTAAAGGAGTGTTTGACCACAGCTCCTATTCTAGCTTTGCCAGAGGGATGTGAGAACTTTGAAGTATATACCGATGCTTCAAAGAATGGTCTGGGTTGTGTGTTGATGCAGGAAGGGAAGGTTATAGCTTATGCTTCAAGGCAGCTGAAGCCATACGAGGAGAACTACCCTACTCATGATCTAGAACTGGGTGCAGTTTTTTTTGCTCTTAAGATTTGGAGGCACTACCTTTATGGGGCAACCTTTAAGGTGTTTTCAGATCATAAGAGTCTAAAGTATATCTACACTCAAAAGGAGCTTAGTATGCGACAGAGACGATGGATGGAGCTAATCGGGGACTACGATATGGAGATCACCTATCACGAGGGTAAGGCTAATGTCGTTGCAGATGCTCTGAGTAGGAAGAGCGTCCATTCGCTATGTACAGCTATGTCTTTGCTGAAGCTAAGGGATGAGATGTCTAAGATGAGGATCTTTATGATAAGGAAAGGGGATGCCAAGTTTTCTATCCACGCAGATGGGAGTGTTCGTTTTGATGGAAGATGGTGTGTTCCTGATGATGCAGATTTGAGGAAAGTGATCCTGACAGAGGCTCATTGTACTCCTTATTCGTTTCACCCAGGTGGTGATAAGCTATATAAAGACCTTAAGAAGACTTCCTGGTGGCCAAACATGAAGAGGGATGTAGCTGAGTTCGTGGCTAAGTGTTTTACCTGTCAGAGGCTCAAGGGTGAGCAGCGGAGACCACAAGGTAAGATTCAATCTTTGGAGGTACCTGAGTGGAAGTAGGAGTCGATCTCTATGGACTTTGTTGTTGGATTACCTAGGTCACAGCAAGGTAATAACATGATCTAGGTAATTGTTGATCGGTTGACAAAGTCAGCTAATTTTGTTCCTATGAAGGATATTTGGTCCAAGATGCAGCTGGCCTTGGGTTATAGGAGACATGTGGTTCGGTTACATGGTATACCTAAGAATATAGTGTCGGATCGTGATGCAAGGTTTATATCCAAGTTTTGGCAAGAACTGCAGGAATTGATGGGTACTACCTTGAAGATGAGCATCGCTTTTTATCCTACAACTGATGGTTAGACTGAGAGGACTATCAAGACCTTGGAGGACATGTTGAGAGCATGTGCCATGGATTTTGGGGGAAGCTGGGAGGACAGGCTTGATTTGATCGAGTTTTCGTACAACAACAGTTATCATAATATTATCGGGATGGCACCTTTTGAGGCTTTGTATGGTCGAAAGTGCCGAAGTCCAGTCTGTTGCGATGACAGTTCAAAGGTTGTGGTTTTAGGACCACAGCTGGTGCAGGATCTGGTTGAGCAAGTTCGGTTAATTCGTCAAAAGATGAAAGCAGCTCAAGATCATCACAAGAGTTATGCCGACTTGCACCGTAGAGACATAGATTTCGCAGTAGGTGACAAGGTCCTTTTGAAAGTGTCACCTATGCGAGGAGTGATGAGATTTGGAAAGAAAGGCAAGCTGAGCCAGAAGTTTATAGGTCCTTATGAGATTTTGGATCGCATAGGCGAGGTAGCCTACAGGTTCGCCTTGCCACCAACTTTGGATAGAGTCCACAATGTCTTTCATCTTTCACAGCTCCGGAAGTATGTGAGTGACCCGTCACATGTACTTGAGGTTGAGAATATCGAGCTTGATGAGTCCTTGTCCTATGCTGAGGTTTCTAAGGAGATCCTAGACCGCAAAGTACGCAAGACAAGGAATGGTGAGACCGTTTTACTCAAGGTACTTTGGTCCAATCATAATGTGGAAGAGGCCACATGGGAACCAAAAGAGGCTATGCGAGAGCGTTTTCCTAACCTTTTTGATCAGGTATGGTTGGTTACGAGGACGTAACCGTTGTCTTTTTAGGGGGGAAGGAGATGGTCGCATGTGTGTTTTTGGGGTAGTTTGAGTCGGGTTAGTTAGGTTTTGTGATGTTTTGTGCTAGTATGTTATTGGTATGTTGTGTCGGGAGGTTGTTTTGTTGTGTTTGTTTTGGATAAAGTGTGAACTTTGGGGACGAAGTTCTTTTTAGGGGGGAAGACTGTAATACAACGGATTTTATAGGCTGGTACTCGACCGAGTATGGCCTACTCGATCGAGTAGTGTGTGTTGTGTAGTCTATTTGGCAACTGCCGAGGAACACTCGGCCGAGTATACTGAATACTCGACCGTGTAGAGGATACTCAGCCGAGTATACTATATACTCGACCGAGTATCCGGTCTGGCGAGTAATATTTCAGCGGTTTGATTCGGGAGTAATTAGGGCGTTATATAATTTCATTAATCAGTTTCCTAAACACTATTTACAAAATCTAATCATCGTACGACGCTTTAATCACTCTGAATCTCTCCTTTGTGTGTGTGTGGATAATCGTAGCAATCGCATTCAATCCTTTATTCCTCCGTCGGTAAGTCTTTATCCCCTTGATTGTTGGTTATTATTTTCTATGGTTGTCTTTAATCATGTATTGGGGGAAATGGGGTTTTGCAATAAGTAATTGTGTTATGTGATTATTGTTTAGGCGAGGACTTCGTAGAAGAGCTGTTCTAGTTGCTAGATTCTCTTCACTGCTGCTGTTGTTGCTAAGGTAGGGTTTCTCTACTCAGTTACTGTTAGTTGATTTAAGATGTGATTGTATTGTGTATGCCCATTTCTACTGATCATCGGAGTGTTGGTGTTGTGGTGGTGGTTGTGATGTTGTTGTGTTGGGTGTGGTGGAGTCACCTGCGGGAGTGGCTTCACGCCCTAGTTCGCCCTCCGTGGAACCCGTCACGAGAGGGGATGTGCACATTAAGAGACGGGGTTATCGCTCGTTGATGAGCGGGATTTTGGTGGGGATTGGCTGCGGTCCCCCACTGGCGGCATGGGCTACCTGTTGCGATGGGTAGTCTGGCATGGCTACACACTTTGGTGTGTAGTCGGTTACTATGTGAGATCGGGAGACTGGGGATGGAGGATGATCAGCTGGCTACTTGTGCCTTGTCTTATTTTAATTGAGCAGTACTGACCCCGTTGTTGTTTTTTAAAATCTGCAGTGATCCATTCGGGGATGGTGAGCAGGCTGTGACAGGTAATGCATTTGGTGAACTTGGGGCGGTCATGGGAGAGTCGTCACACCAGATTTAGTATCATCATCACGAATCTTAGCATTTGTTTTGTATTGGATAGCATTTGGATTTATATTTTTGGATTTTGGAACATTGTAACTTTTAATACCTTACCGTATCTTAATAAATGTGTTTGGGACTGTTGCTTTTGATATGTACTAACCTCGGGCAACCGAGATGGTAACAGCCTTTCATTCCTGGGGTAGTCCTGGTAAGGTACCTTGGTATGAGGGGGTGTTACACACTTATTTCTGCACCTGTGGTTTCTACAACATCAAAGATGCCGACATTGGCAAGTCACTCCGAACCCACGGGTGATTCTATTCCTAAAGGCTTCAGGCTCCCTACTACTGGTAAGGGAAATTTTGAGATAAAGCCTTCATACATAAGCCTAATAGAGAGGATTTTATTTGGAGGAAAAGCTGGAGAGGACCCCGCAAAGCACATGGAAAAGTTTGTTACTTATTGCTATTCTATTCCTTTGACAGATGGGGTGTCTCAAGATCAGGTCAAGCAAACTTTATTTCCTTTCTCTTTGAGAGATGTGCAACTGAGTGGTTATGGAGACCGAAGCAATTACCAAATGGACTTCATTGGCTCTCGCATTTTACAAGAGGTATTTTCCACCACAGAAAACCAATGCTCTTAGAAGTGAAATCACAAGTTTTAAGCAAGGTCCTACTGAGGATTTTAATGAAGCTTAGATAAGGTTCAAAAGACTAGTTCGGTCTGTCCCTCACCTTGGATTTGAGATTTTGGTTCCTTTGCAACCAGTTTTACAACGGGTTGTATGATGATCATAGAGCTCTACTTGATTCAGCTGCCAATGGGAGATTCCAAGATAATACTAATGATGGTAATGCTTGGAAGTTGCTTGATCAAATAGCTACTCACACAGCTGAGTATGGCAACCCCAGAGGAAGTAAGAGAGGAAGTGGTTCAGATAGTGTGGTTGCGGCACAATTGGAGACTATACTTGCTCAAATAGCCGAATCGAAGACTACCCAGTCATTGGGTAAGCAAGAGATGGTTCACATGATTCAACAAGAACTGTCCTGCGAGAGATATGGGATAGATGGCCACACTGTGGCTAAGTGTATGAGTACTATTGAGCAAGTTCATGCCTTCCAGTATTTCAAGCAAGGTACTCCATATTCTAACTTCTTCACTGAAAGGAGTCCAAATGCTTATGCCCAAGCTCCTCAACAAAATCTATATATTATTCCTCCAAATCGTGGTAATCAACCACAAGGAGGTTATCAAAGGCCAAATCAAGGAGGTTTTCAACAATTTCAACCTCCTCCTCAAGCTTCAAGTAATGACGTGTCGAAGTTAAAAGGTCTATTGCAACAAACTTTGATGATGCAACAAAAGCAAACGGCTCAAATCTCCGAACTTATGGCTCATAATAAGATGTTGGATACTCAAGTTGCTCAAATGGCGGCTCAAAATCCATCAAAACAGTCTGGTCTTCCTCCTCAAGGTAACAATAATAATAATAATAATAATAATAATAATAATAATAATAATAATAATAATAATAATAATAATAATAATAATAATAATAATAATAATAATAATAATAATAATAATAATAATAATAATAATAATAATAATAATAATAATAATAATAATAATAATAATAATAATAATAATAATAATAATAATAATAATAATAATAATAATAATAATAATAATAATAATAATAATAATAATAATAATAATAATAATAATAATAATAATAATAATAATAATAATAATAATAATAATAATAATAATAATAATAATAATAATAATAATAATAATAATAATAATAATAATAATAATAATAATAATAATAATAATAATAATAATAATAATAATAATAATAATAATAATAATAATAATAATAATAATAATAATAATAATAATAATAATAATAATAATAATAATAATAATAATAATAATAATAATAATAATAATAATAATAATAATAATAATAATAATAATAATAATAATGTGTACTTTGGAAACTTTTTCTCACTGGTCTGGCTTATCTGCAAATAATGATAAAACTGATGTGTACTTTGGTGGGGTTCCTGCTACTGTCAAGCATCAAATTTTGCAAGTTACTGGGTTCTCTGAGGGGAGATTCCCTTTCAGATACCTAGGTCTTCCCCTTCATACTGCAAGGAACACTTTTGACAATTATAGGGGTCTCATAACTAAGATCAAACCCAGATTAAACATTGGGCAGCCAAGTCCTTCTCTTATGCTGGAAAAGTTCAGTTACTGAATTCTGTCATCTTTGGCCTAACAAATTTCTGGTGTGCCAGTGTCTTGCTCCCTAAGAACATTATCAAAGCAATTAATCGTCTCTACAAAGATTTTTTCTGGAATAATGATGATGGGAGGCAAAGAATGGTTTATGCAAGATGGAGAACTATTTGCTCCCCATGGCATGAGGGGGGCTTGATATCAAAGAACTCTTATCCTGGAATAAATCAGTTCTAGCAAAATGGCTCTGGAGCTTTGCTAATCAACATTTGGGCTTTGGTGTCATTGGAACACAGCCTATAACTTGATCCATAATACCATTTGGGATAATAACAGCAAACCCTACCACTCTGAAAGTTTTAGGAGCATTCTAGCAGTAAAAGAGGAAATCCTTGGTCGGACTGGTACTATACATGCTGCTAGTGTCTTGCTTAATTCTTGGGTTCAAAATGGTAAGTTTCATATTAAGGCTGCCTATGACTGGTTTAGAACACCTGCAACTGCCCTCCCTTGGGCCCCTGCACTCAATAGTCAATTCCTAATCCCTAGCCATAGACTGATTACTACCTTAGCCCTTCAAGAAAAGCTGGCTACTGTGGATAAAATTGCTGCTAGAGGCTTCTCCATAGCTAACAGATTCATTCTTTGTAAGGAAGCTCAGGAAACTCATAGTCATATTTTCCTTCAGTGCTCCTTTTCTAGACATCTTTGGACTGGTATTCTCACCTGGCTTGGCCTGCCACACAGAGCTTTTGATCTTACTAAGGAGCTACTCTGGTGCATTGAAAAGAAGCATATAAGACACTGGAAGAATGGGTGGTTCATTTCTTTGTATAGGAGTAGAGCCGTCTACTACCATATTTGGGCTGAAAGAAATGCTAGAATTTTTCTAGGAGCTGAAAAAACTGCTACTCAACTCCTTTATATTATCAGAAATAATGTTAGTAGTCGCATCTTAGGGAAAGTTCCTAGTAAGGACTATGAAAAGGCTGTCCATAGGCTAAACTTCTTTTGAGTTTGTGCCGTATGCCATAGGGGTTATTCTTTGTATGAAATCCTTGTCCTTTTTCTTTGCCCTAAATGGATGAATAAAATGGACTATAATTTATTGCATAATAATAATAATAATAATAATAATAATAATAATAATAATAATAATAATAATAATAATAATAATAATAATAATAATAATAATAATAATAATAATAATAATAATAATAATAATAATAATAATAATAATAATAATAATAATAATAATAATAATAATAATAATAATAATAATAATAATAATAATAATAATAATAATAATAATAATAATAATAATAACAATAATAATAATAATAACAATAATAATAATAACAATAATAATAATAACAACAATAATAATAATAACAATAATAATAATAATAACAATAATAATAATAATAATAATAATAATAATAATAATAATAATAATAATAATAATAATAATAATAATAATAATAATAATAATAATAATAATAATAATAATAATAATAATAATAATAATAATAATAATAATAATAATAATAATAATAATAATAATAATGATAATAATAATAATGACGGTGCGTTGGACCTTACGCGTCAGACTCTTTCCGATAGTTTGACTGTTTATTCCAATGCCGAGAGTTCTTTGAGACGGATGGGGCTCTGGTTGTGTGGGGTGTGTTTTATGACCCGTACTGTTAGAGCAAGATGTCGGCATAGTCGGGGTGATTGTGTGGAGCATCCGGGGTGTGTTGATGGCATTTACACCTTCCATATTCATGGTATTCCGAGACCTTTGGCTCCTTCTACTTCGGTTTCTTCTGATGATAGTGTAGAGCTCGTTCAGTGGTCTATATCTTCGCTGGATCGTTTGCTGTCTTTAGGCCTTCGCACCGTGAAATCTATTCCTCCTAACCGTCTTGGGTTTGCTCGGGCTTTGAAAGGGGCCTTGGATGCGGTGTTTGATGCCCCTAGTGATCTCTCCCGCTGGATTCGTTTGCTTGTTCTACCACTTTGTTTGCTCAGGACTTTCGCTCCTCGGAGTAATCATGAGTGTCAGACTGCTATTCGGCATCAGCATCAGAAGGAGGGTATTGTCAGGGCTATCCTTGCTTGGGGGCACCTGGGGGGGTTTGCAGTTGTTACAGGAGTGTTTTGTTGAGGGTCCTTCTTCATTTTCTGTGGATGAGGATCTGGATTTGAGTGAGCTTAACCTCCGCCAATGTCGGCGGAAGATTTCTGATGGCCATTATAGTGCTGCTGTACGGGTGCTTTCTTACTCTGGGGTCGCCCCCTACTCCGATGCCACTCTCGTGGCCCTGCGTGAGAAGCATCATGTAGCCCCGCCTCTTTCATTGCCTCCTCTGTCTAGGGATCATCATCCTCTGGTTGCCTCTTCAGCGGTTGTCTTGGATATGATTCGGAGCTTCCCTCGTGGTACTTCTTGTGGGAGGGATGGTTTTCGTGCCCAGCACCTTATGGACTGTTTGAGTGGCGCTGTTGTGGCTATCTCCGATGATTTGATCACTTCTATTACTAGGGTGGTTAATCTTTTTCTTGAGGGCCGATTTCCTCTTCCTCTGGGTGAGTACATTGCCAGCGCCCCTCTCACGCCACTCGTTAAACCGGGTGGTGGAGTTCGTCCTATTGCGGTTGGTACGGTCTGGAGACGGCTTGTCTCCAAGGTTGCTGCTTATATGGTTGGTCCGTCTTTATCTTCTTATTTTGATGGGCTTCAGTTCGGGGTGGGTGTGTCCGGTGGATGAGAGGCTATCTTGCATGCCTTGAACCGGCTCATTGAGGATCAGGGGGCTCAGGTGGGGCTTTCTATCTTTCTTTGGTTGATTTTCGAATCGTTCAACCTTGTTGACCGTTCGACCATGCTTCAGAGGTCCGCCGTCGTTGCCGCTCTCTCCCGTTGGGTGGAGTTTTGTTATTCCAGCCACCCGCCTTTTTTTGGGGAGCACCGCTTGTGGTCTTGTCGGTGTTCAGCAGGGTGATCCGTTGGGGCCTTTGCTTTTCGCGTTGGTTTTGCATCTCTTGGTTTGCAAGATCCGGGACACTTTTGATCTCACTTTACAGGCATGGTACTTAGATGATGGCACCATCGTGGATGATACTTTGGAGGTGGGGAAGGTTTTGGACTTGATTAGGTTGGATGGCCCTCGTTTTGGATTACATCTTAATGTCTCCAAGACGGAGGTCTTTTGGCCTCGTTGAGGATCCACTGAGTCGGCTTCCCGGGGTTTTCCCCACTTCTATTTCTCTCCATTGCGCGGTGTTACGATTTTGGGAGGACTCACAAGATTGTCCCGGTTTTAGCGGTGAGATTGTGGCGACGAGAGTAACTAAGACCATTGAGCTAATGGACTTGGTTGCGAGGATTGAGGACCCGCAATGTGAGTTGCTTCTTCTTCGAGCTTGTCTTTTGGTATTTCTAAGCTCTACTTCTTCCTTCGTACTTGCTCCCCTAGTGTTTTTGGGTCTGTCCATCTTCCTTTTGATGCCGCTCTTCGTTCTAGCTTAGAACGTATTGTCACCGCGTCAGGGCCGGGTTTTGGGGATTGGCAGTGGCGCCTTGCTACATTCCCTTTTCATCTTGGAGGTCTTGGTGTCTATGCGGCGGGAGATGTTTTATTTTATGCTTTTATTGCGTCCCGCTTAGATCTCGTTGGTTTGCGGGCTAAGCTCCTCGGCCCTTCTGGTTTTGTGTGGCCCCTGCTTTTGATGATGCCGCGCAGTGTTTACTGCGACTACAGGTTACTGGTATATTAGGTCACCCTAGTGAAATTGCGCCCCAAACTTATGAAGAAATTGGCGACATTTATTTCACAACGGTTCTTTCTTTGCCGAGAGTCTGTTTTCTCTTTGACACCACGCCAAAGATGCTTTATGGCGATCTCGGCAGGTTCTCACTCCTCTAATTGGTTACGTGCGGTTCCTATCTCGGGGTTGGGGCGGACTATGAACGGGAGGACTTACCGTAGTGTCTTTGGGGTATCGTCTGGTGTGCCGTTATTCACGTATCTAGGCCCCGTCTGCTTGCTCTCGGGTTTTTCTTTGGGGATGTTTTTGGGGACCACGCTGTCTCTTGTCTTTGGTACTTGTGGGCGTTAAACATCAGCATAACCTTGTCCGGGACACTCTTTTCGACATCCGCTATAGATCCGGTATTTACGCGGGGAAGGAGGTTGATATCGGTTTGGTTGATGGGCATGGTGGCTCTCTTTGTCCTGCGGATTTATTGCTTTATTCTTGGGACAGGGGACGTGATGTGTGCGTCGACCTGACAGGTTCTTCACCTTTGACTCAGACTGGGTTGGCAGATTTTGTGCCGGGCCGGGTTGTCGCTGATGCTGCTCAGCGAAAGTGTGCTAAGTATGGGGATTTGTGCGCGATAGCGGGTTATGGTTTCCTACCTTTCTCTTTCTCTTCACTTGGGGAGCTGGGTTCGGATGCTGTTGCCTTGCTCAAGCGGATCCAGAAATTCTCGGTATCTCAGGATGCGGGGGCTCGGGTAGCCGCTTACATTTTTACTAGACTTAGCTTTGCTATTGCTAAGGGTGTGGGAGCCCAGATTGTCTCTCGGCTCCCCACCAATTTCATGTAAACCTTTTATTTTATTTTAATGAAAGCTGCGCGCATCTTATAATAATAAAAAAAAAAAAAAATAATAATAATAATAATAATAATAATAATAATAATAATAATAATAATAATAATAATAATAATAATAATAATAATAATAATAATAATAATAATAAAACTGATGTGTAATTTGGAAACTTTTTCTCACTGGTCTGGCTTATCTGCAAATAATGATAAAACTGATGTGTACTTTGGTGGGGTTCCTGCTACTGTCAAGCATCAAATTTTGCAGGTTACTCGGTTCTCTGAGGGGAGATTCCCTTTCAGATACCTAGGTCTTCCCCTTCATACTACAAGGAACACTTTTGACAATTATAGGGGTCTCATAACTAAGATCAAACCCAGATTAAACATTGGGCAGCCAAGTCCTTCTCTTATGCTGGAAAAGTTCAGTTACTGAATTCTGTCATCTTTGGCCTAACAAATTTCTGGTGTGCCAGTGTCTTGCTCCCTATGAACATTATCAAAGCAATTAATCGTCTCTGGAAAGATTTTTTCTGGAATAATGATGATGGGAGGCAAAGAATGGTTTATGCAAGATGGAGAACTATTTGCTCCCCATGGCATGAGGGGGGGCTTGATATCAAAGAACTCTTATTCTGGAATAAATCAGTTCTAGCAAAACGGCTTTGGAGCTTTGCTAATCAGCATTATGGGTTTTGGTGTCATTGGAACACAGCCTATAACTTGATCCATAATAGCATTTGGGATAATAACAGCAAACCCCACCACTCTGAAAGTTTTAGGAGCATTCTAGCAGTAAAAGAGGAAATCCTTAGTCGGACTGGTACTATACCTGCTGCTAGTGTCTTGCTTAATTCTTGGGTTCAAAATGGTAAGTTTCATATTAAGGCTGCCTATGACTGGTTCAGAACACCTGCAACTGCCCTCCCTTGGGCCCCTGCACTCAATAGTCAATTCCTAATCCCTAGCCATAGACTGATTACTACCTTAGCCCTTAAAGAAGAGCTGGCTACTATGGATAAAATTGCTGCTAGAGGCTTCTCCATAGCTAACAGATTCATTCTTTGTAAGGAAGCTCAGGAAACTCATAGTTATATTTTCCTTCAGTGCTCCTTTTCTAGACATCTTTGGACTGGTATTCTCACCTGGCTTGGCCTGCCACACAGAGCTTTTAATCCTACTAAGGAGCTACTCTGGTGCATTGAAAAGAAGCATATAAGACACTGGAAGAATGGGTGGTTCCGCTGCTGTATAGGAGCTGTCTGCTACCATATTTGGGCTGAAAGAAATGCTAGAATTTTTCTAGGAGCTGAAAAAACTGCTACTCAACTCCTTCACATTATCAGAAATAATGTTAGTAGTCGCATCTTAGGGAAAGTTCCTAATAAGGACTATGAAAAGGTTGTCCATAGGCTAAACTTCTTTTGAGTTTATGCCTTATGTCATAGGGGTTATTCTTTGTATGAAATCCTTGTCCTTTTTCTTTGCCCTAAATGGATGAATAAAATGGACTGTAATTTATTGCATAATAATAATAATAATAATAATAATAATAATAATAATAATAATAATAATAATAATAATAATAATAATAATAATAATAATAATAATAATAATAATAATAATAATAATAATAATAATAATAATAATAATAATAATAATAATAATAATAATAATAATAATAATAATAATAATAATAATAATAATAATAATTGTTTAGGTCTTTTTTACCTAAGTCGATTTAGGGTCAATGTAGTCTATATTCGTTGGTCGATTGTATGATGATTTGTATGTCAATAAGTAAACGGGAAATAAAGTGCCTAATGTAAATTGACACGTAAGATTTTGGTGACGCGGAAAATCCAACGTGGGAACAACCGCGGGAGGGACGGTACGCTGCCAAGTATTGCACTATATGAATAGGAGGATGATTACAATGATAACGTTTATGCTAATCTTGCTGGCGTTAGGAGTCAGGCCTGCAAGATCTCGGACGGTGTATATTTGTGAGTGATATGCCGTGATGTGGTTGTCTTGAATATAATCTTGAATGAATATATGGATGAGTGAATGCCTTTCTTGATTTCCTTCCTTTGCTATTTATAGGGTAAGAACCCTAGATATGTCCTTCCTCGAATATGGAAAGGGAATATTATTTCCATAAAGACTTCTTTCCAAACCCGAACTCTTTTACCAATTCTCCCCAATCTCCCTAAATTCTCCCTAACTTCTCCGTGATTTCTCCCAAACACTCCTTTCCTTAACGCGGGCACCTTCCACGGTGGGCTCTTGGTCCTTCTCAAGCCCGTTCCCCCTTCTCCTGACCGCGGGCTCCCTTCCTCCTCACCTCTTCTTTATAATCTTTATTTCACCAAGTGGGCTTTCTTTATTACGCTATTTTTAGCCCAAACAGTTTGCCCCAAATTTCTTGTGAAGTACGCTTTCAAGTATCGAACAAGGAATTTACGTAACCAAATGTTAAAAACCATACGCCGTCTTTTACTTCTTCTCATGCAACCCATCACTTCCAAATTACCGCCCTCCTCTTTCTCCGCACCCAACTCCCTCTCTCTTCTTTATAACCCCAACGTCTCTCTTCCACTTTCATTTAATCATTTCAAATCATTTCAAAAGCTCTCCTCTCTTAAACCCTCAATCTTCCTTCTTTTCACTCCTTGCCGGCTTCACTGTTCCCCTTCTCCATCTTCATCATCAGGTAATCCGTCTTCCCTTCCCTTTTTAGTCTTCATTTTCTCTTTTCCACCATGGGCAAAACCCGACAATCCACGTCAACCTCAACACCCTCCGACCGTAATCTCGACCCTACTTTCCCTTCTCGGGAACTTTTCAAACACCCACACGATTGTGACTCCGTCCTAACTCCGGCCGACATCCCGACGATCAAGAACCTGCTTGGTCTTGGTGATGGGGTGGATATTTCCATCCCTGAACCGGGACAGAAATCTGATGCCCTCCGTCCAGGGTGGGTTTACTTCTACTTATATCCGTTTAGATATGGCCTCCGTTTCCCTTTCCCGAAACTCGTTCAATATTTCATCTTCACCAACAATTTTGCCATGGCACAAATCTCTGCCGCCATTTGGAGAGTTCTTCTCTACTCTTTGGCCGCTGGTCAGAGTACTGGCAAAGCTGTCACTCTGAGCGATTTGGCCTATATGTACAACATCAGGTCCCTGGGCAGGGTTCAATTCTCCTTCCGGGGCCGTGGGGAGGCTCCCTTCAAACATGTGTCAAAATATCGTGATGAGAAATGGTTCGAGGACTTCTTCTATGTGAGGAAGGACTCCATCCAGCCTCCTGCCGATTATATTTTCGAGAAATGGGTTCTGACTTCGAGTAAGTAGCTTTTCTGTTACCTGATTTGTTTTTATCTCGCTGCTTACTAGCTTACTTCATCGTCTTCGTGCAGGCCCCTGCGACCGTACCCGTATCGGCGCCAAGATCCCTGCCTGCAGCAAGCTGTTCAGTATTTCTGAGTCTGAGAGAAAGTTCCCAGACCTTCTTCCTGGTTTTTCACCCGCTTCTTCCTCCAATCCTCCTCAATCAGCCCACAGTATGTCTTATGGTAAGGTTTCTGTAACCACTTCTGTTTGCATGCTGTTGCTACTGATGTTTTATGCATTCTCGCCGTGCCCGAGATCAGTATATGCTTGCGAGTTCAAAAGTTGATCAACCGAACTCATCCTCCAAAGTGCTAAAAGATAGAGACCTTCTGCCAGCCCTGATGTGGCCTCTGCCTCCAAGAGGAGTGCTCCTGCTGCCTCTTTTCAGACTCCTCCTGCAGTTTCTAGTTCTGATGCTCGCGTGCCCCTGGAGGTTAATCCGTTATCTCGCCATCCGCCTACTCCTCCTGCCAGTCCTCGTGCTTCTACTAGTGGGGGCATCATTGCTCATTTCCCAGAAGGCTTTGGAAATGTGGACAAGGTGCCGTCTTGGCGAGATTGATCACCGCTCTTTCCTCCCGTTGAGGAAATGTTTTGGAGTTCACTCCGGAGGAGATGGCCGAGAACGATGTGCATAATGCCTTCATGGTAAATATTCTTCGTCTTCTACCCGTCTGTCCATCCGCTTCTTGCTTAAATTCTCGCCTCCCAACTCTTTTTGCCGACTTCGATTATTTATGCCCCGACTCTTGATCACCGCACTCTACAACAGAAGATGATCAACATAGTGCGGACCACCGGCCATGCTACCGCGCCAAGAACCAGGAGTGAAGGAGATCACAGCAGATCTCGGCACAAAGAAATGGTTGATCTCGAAGGAGCGTGTGGTGGAGCTGAAGACTGAGCTCGCTGTCACCAAGAAGAAGTTGAAAGAGGGGGCTGATCAGCTAGCTCGAACCCAGGCGGTGTGCAGCACCTTTTCTGACTCTCTGAAGGAGTCTGAGGAGAAGATCCGTGAGCTGATCTCCCTAGCCACCAATGTCGTTGCATATGCCACCTGGCGGGGAAAGATCAGTGGGATGCGTGCTGAACTCGAGGAGGCTCCCACCCAGCAGGCCATAGAGGAAGAGGAGAAGCAGCTGGAGATGCTCTACCCCGCTCAACCTGATCTGAGTATGCTGATGCCTGAGGTTGGTGAGGTGAATTCTCCTGCGTTGGCTGAGCAGACTGCTGGGGGTGAGGCTGGAATATCCCAGGATGCTGCTGACGGAGCTCAGGGAGCTATGGCGGCTGAGGATGCTCAGACTAATGCGGTACCTGAAACGAGAGGTCAGCAGGCAGAGGAGATGCCAGAGGTGGAGGTCATTAATGTGACCGATAATTAAGTATTTATCTTTTGATGAATTTTTTGCGATCCGCCCGTGAGGTGGCAGACTTTGTAAGTTTTTTAAACTTGTTCTTATGTTTGCTCCGCCAGGGTAGCGGTTAAACTTGGGGCCGTATTTTGGCCATATTTTGAAATGCCCCTTGTCATAGTTTGACAAGGTTTTAGCTTATATGTCGTGTGTTTGTTTGTTTATTCTCCCTGTTTTTAGGAAGTTTATGCCGTGTCAGTCTGTTTGACTGATTTAGGCGAGTCCTGTCACCCTGAAAAGGATAACGTTATGACTCGGCTTAGTCGTCGTGTCGGCCGATGGTTGATTTAGGCGTATGCCGCAATGTAAGGAGGAGTGGCCGTGTCAACCCGGGGGCCGATTTAGACCACTGGTCGGCTGAAAAGACCGATCCGGACCAAGCTAGGCTAGCCGTGTCACCGGCTGGCCGATTTAGGCGTATGCTTGTGTTTGTGGACTACTTAACCTTGTTTATGACGCAAGGTGTGTTCGTCTCGTTTTATGCCGCGGGGGCGTCATTGAGGCAAGTATATCGTCATTCTAGGACCGGATGGAGACGCTGCAGATTCTCGTAGCACGATATCCCTACGTTCCATGTTCGTTTTTGCATGCATGCTTTGGGGCCCGATTAAGTGCGATTAGTGCGAGCTACGTCCGGGGGTGGTATCGAGGTAGCCGGATAAGCGTATTCAGTCGTCCAGGCTCCTTTCGTATGTTCCACAAACTTTGGTGAGGGTGCTCCTTGTGGAGAAAATAGGTTAGGCATGTTGGAGTGCCATATGCCTTGTCACCCCGCGTTGGCGCTGTTGGCAGTCTGCTAGACATCCTTTCAAAGTACCATAGATACCGGAATTCAAAGTGATGTACTTAGAGAAGCCTGAAAATAAGAAAATCTATTGAAATGATGTGAAGTACCTGTCGCCATCTCATGGGGTACCAGAGCAATTGTGGTCCCGTGACGCTGCGTACCACACCATCCAATAGTAGTTTAAAGTTTTAAAAACAACTAAAGACGCCAGAAATAATAGTGAAACTGGCAGTATGCCTACTACCGAATTTTTTATTTTTTTTTTTTAAAATGATTTGGCTTCTCATAGTACATTATTCTGAAAACTAGAGTCTACTTATTATCAAAAGTAATATCTCTTCAGGTGAAGTATGTTCCATGGGCGTTGAATGATTTGACCGTCCATAGTCATCAATCTGTATGCACCATGGCCAACAACTCCTTCTACCTGGTATGGTCCTTCCCATTTGTAGGCGAATTTGCCTGCTTTTCGATTCTTGGTGTTCTGGAACACCTCTCGGAGAACCAGGTCTCCTATCTCCAGGAGCCTGATTTTTACATTCTTGTTATAACTCCTGGCCACTGACTGTTTGTAGGCAGCCAGACGGATTTTTGCGCTTGCTCGCAGCTCGTCAATTGTGTCCAGCTTCGTCATCTCTCGCACTGTTCGGTTCCCTCGTCATATTTTCATACCCGTGTGGTGGGAACTAGAACTTCGATTGGATGATCGCTTCCGCGCCAAACACCAGTCAAGGGTGTTTGACTGTTGCTATCTTTGGCGTCGTTCTGTCTGACCACAACACTAGTGGCAATTCATCTACCCACTTTCCTCCTAACTCCCCGTAACCTCCTTCTCGTATTGTCCATAATGATTTTATTCTTTGGATTCACTTGTCCATTGGACTTTGGAGTCCTGGGTGCCGACTTTTTAAGGTGATGTTCCACCGCACAAGATCCTTCGGTATCGTTTGAGATGAATTGTGAGCCATTGTCACATATGATTTCTGATGGGATACCAAATCTGCAGATGATGTTTCGTTTTATGAATGAGATGACCTGTTTGTCCTTTACTTCCGTGAATGCTTCTGCCTCTATCCACTTGGAGAAGTAATCTGTCATTGCTAGCATCCAGGTTCTGTTTCTTGTGGCCCGTGGTAGAGGGCCTACTATGTCCATGCCCCATGCCATGAATGGCCAGGGAGAAATAATAGGGTGCAGGGGCTCTGCTGGCTGGTGAATCATTGGTCTTTGAGCGCCAAGGCGTCACATTTTCGTGCATACTCGCCGTATCTGCCTTCATTGTAGGCCAATAGTATCCCTGTCTGAGGGCTTTATTTGCCAGACTTTTGCCCCCTGCATGGTTTCCACATTCACCACTCTGGAGAGCATGTAACACAGTCTGTGCTTCTTCCTTGTCCAGGCACCGTAGGTAAAGGCCTGCTAGCGACTTTCTGAATAATATATCATCAATGAGTATGAATCTGGAAGACTTTATTCTAAAAGCTCTCACTTCCTTCTTATCATCTGGTAGCTTGTTATGGCGCAGCCAGTCTAGGTAAGGTGTGCGCCACCATCTTCTCGGATCGGCCGCTCGGTCGCGTCGCCTTTTGACCGAGAGCTCTCACCTTCCACTATAACTGCTTGGACTTCCTTTTCGCTTTGCGGATCCTCCAGTTCACCCCTATCTATTTCGTCTACCTTCTGGATAGAAGGTTCCAGCATATGTGCTATTGGAATGCTGGACAGCTCTATTGGCTTGAATGTTGCCCCCAGGGTTGCTAGGGCGTTTTCTTCCACGTTCTGATCTCTGGCGACCTGTTTAAGCTTGGAAGTTTCGAATTTCTGTTTTAATTCCTTTGCTACTTTTAGGTATGCAATCATCTTCGAATCTCTGGCTATAAACTCATCATTTACGTGGTTGACTATTAACAAAGAGTCACTGGATATGAGCAGGTGTCTGACCCCTAACTCCAGAGCTAGCTTCATTCCCAATATCAAGGCTTCGTATTCCGTTTCATTGTTGGTTGCCTTGAATTCACATCTTACAGCTTGTGCTATCATATCTCCCTGCGGTGATCCCAGAATTAATCCTACACCTGCCCTCCTTTGGTTGGAAGCTCCGTCGATATGCATCTGCCAGACTTCTGTCTGCTTGCTTCCTTCTAAAGTGAGGATCTCGGTATCTGCCAGATTTTGGATGGCTGGACTGAAGTCTGACACGAAGTCGGTCAGTGCCTGTGATTTGATTGTTGTTCTAGGATCGTATTGGATATCGTATCCACTGAGGTGTACAGACCATTTAGACATTCTTCCTGACAGTTCAGGCTTCCTCATGATAGCTTTTAGCGGGTAGTTTGTCACAACATGTATGATGTGTTACTCAAAATAGGGACGCAATTTGCGAGATGCTACAACCAATGCTAGTACTAACTTTTCAAGGGATGTGTACCTGGTCTCTGCCGGCAGCAGAGACTTGCTTACGTAGTATACTGGCTTCTGCTCCTTTTCTTGCTCTCGACCAGGACGACAAAGACTCACAACTATTTTCAGACAGACCAGTATAGGAATAATGGTTCACCTGGCTTTGGTTTTGACAGCAGTGGCGGGCTACTGAGATAGTGCTTCAGGTCTCTGAAGGCTTGCTCGTGTTCAGCGGTCCATTCGAACTTCTAGCTTTTCCTTAGTACGTCGTAAAATATCCTGCATTTGTCTGAATATCTTGAAATGAACTCGTTCAGGGTACGCTACCTTTCCAATTTAATCTCTAAACATCTTTAGGCTTCTCGGTGATTCCACCAAAAGACGACTTTGATCCGCTTCGATCTTTGGCTTCTATTCCTCTTTGAGTCACAATATAGCCCGAGAACTTACCAGAAGATACCCCGAAGGTGCATTTAGATGGGTTTAGTTTCATCTTGTATTCCCTGAGGGTGCTGAATGTTTCTGCCAGATGCCACATATGATCTTTGGCTTTTTCTGACTTTACTACCATGTCATCAATGTATACCTCCATGGTTCTTCCTATTTGCTCTTTGAACATGCGGTTAACCAGCCTTTGATATGTGGAGCATGCGTTCTTTAGGCCGAATGGCATGACGTTGTAGCAATATATTCCTCTCTCGGACATAAATGCTGTCTTCTCTTGATCTGCAGGATCCATCTTGATCTGATTGTATCCACTCCATGCGTCCGGGAATGTTAACATCTCGTGTCCACCCAGTTGCATCTACCATTGCATCAATATGAGGCAGCGGGAATGGATCTTTAGGACATGCTTTGTTGAGATCGGTGAAGTCCACACATACTCTCCACTTCCCATTCTTTTTAGGCACCACCACTACATTAGACAACCATTCCGGGTATTTCACTTCTCTTATCTTTTTCTTTGCCCCAAAGTGTCTGTCTTCCTTCCCGGTTGATCACCTTATTTCTCTCTCGCCGCAAACTTTCTCCTTCTCTGTTGGATGGGTTTACACTTTGGGTCCACGCTAAGCTTGTGTGTTATGATGGATGGATCTATGCCTATCATATCATCGTGTGACCATGCATAGCAATCTATGTTATCTTGTAAGAACTTGACTAGGCTGCTGTCGTAAGCTTCTGTACATCCCGCTCCAATGAGCACGGTTCTCTCCGGGTGCGGCTTGTCCAGTTAATCGATCCGGCTCTTCTGCTGGGGGCTCGATGTATTCGTCCCGGATAGGTCATCAGAATTGCTATGCGGGAGGGCTGGCGGTGCACTTGAGTGCCTTCTTGTAGCAGCCTCTAGCTTCCTCCCGATCTCCTCTTATCGTTTCTACTCCCCATGGGGTGGGGAACTTTATGCACCGGTGATATGTTGAAGGACCGTTTTCCGGTGCAGCCATGGTCTTCCTAGGGTGACGTTGTAAGTAGAGGGGCCATCTATAACCACGTACCTGACTTGCTTGTTGACTCCTCCCACATAGGTGGGGATGATTATCTCTCCTAGCGAGCTGGCTGTTTCTCCGCCGAAGCCTACTAGCGGAATAGTCTTCTTCTCAGAAATCCTTCTCGCTGAATCCCATGTTCTCTATGGTTTTCAACATGATTAAGTTGACCGAGCTTCCTGTATCTACCAAGACCTTTCTTATTGTGCAATTGGCCATTGACAAGGTGATAATAAGTGCATCATGGTGCTCTCGTTCATCGTATGTATCTCCTTCATCAAAGCCGATCACTGCGATCACCGTGAGATATTCTGCAAGAATTGGCTGGTCTATCTCCTTTGGTCTCGGTGGCATGCCTTTTAGTCTGCTGAGTATGTCGGCCGCTTAAGTCCGAGCACTTTGTTATCACGTTTATAATTTTAGTGCATGTGGGTGGGTCTCGCCGGCCGCGGAACCTACCTTATCCCGCCGCTTGCCCCCACGTGGTAACAGGTGGCTCGGCCTTTCCTTGTTCGTGCGGCGCTTGATCTCTCTTCTTAATGTATAGCAGTCCTCGGTATTGTGCCCAATATCACGGTGAAATTCGCACTTCTTCTTGCTATCCTTTCTCCAAGCTTGCTCTCCCTCGGTGGGTTAGGCCACCTGACTCCATCTCCCATCTCTCTAAGTGCCTTCAAGATTCCTCCGATACCCGTAGTGAATCCGTATTCGCCGGGGTGGGGAGTAGCTGGTTTTCCTCGATTCTGTTGACTCCCCTCCCATATGGCATGTATCTCTCGTCCTTCTTGTTGGTGGTTTGCTTTCTTCCCGATTTCTCCACGGTGAAGTACTAGAAGTACTTGGCGTGCTCTATAAGTCCGGCTCGCTAGGATATCCTCTTCCAACCCGATTGCGCGGCACCGCCTTCTCTTATCTTGTTGAAACTATGGCATGGATGCATGGTTAATCGCTTATGCAGGTCGAGTCGTGGTGGAGGCCTCTCCTGAAGGCTTCTACTGTTGAGATATCACACTCTCGTCTCGCTACCTTCTCATTGTTAAATCGGTATTGTATTCTCCGATGCTCTCTCCCGCCCCCGGACGATTCCGTACGGTCCCCCGCGTGCTTCGTGGCTTCTCTTGCTTGCAAATCGTTGAGTAAATGCGTTTACCAATTCAGAAATGTAGATATCGACTGTTTGGCGAACTTACAAACCATTGAAGTGTTGGTCCCGTTAGGGTGGACCCGAATCCTTTGCACACGCAGGCTTCCTTAACTTGTCCTATGGTCATTACCGTCATCATTTTCTTTTATCTTGGTGATATGATCAAAGGGGTCTGTTGTGCCGTCGAAGAGAGGCATATTTGGGTTTGTGAACCCCTTTGGCATGGCTATGATATGGTGTCCACGAATGGCGAGCTCGGCATAACCGTCTGAGCTGCTTTCGAGTGGGGGTGGTAGCCACGGAACCCCCTTCAAAGATCTCCTTTAGTTCAATCTTCTTGATTAGTTATATTGGTCAATGGGTCCGCCCTTGTCACCGTCCGCATAGTTCCTCCTGATCCGGGTTCTTGAAGACTCTAATAAGTTCCGGCTGCCAGGGGGTTGTGGCAACAATTGTCCCCTGCCGCGCGCTTCACTTGCTTTGTTTGACTCGAATCTGCTACAGTGTCCGATCGATTGTTGCGGGGGATCGCCGACGGGAGGCCACCTGTTTGTATTCCTACGCAGCTGGCTGGCTCCCAGCTATCTGGTGTGAGGTATCCTAACCCTCGCGGAGTTATCCTTCCATCTGATGGTGTCGTAGCCAAATCCAATCTTTTAATTATTTCACTTTGTATCTGTCACGTCTCGTTTCCTCCTTGTGTCGATCTACCAAAGGAAATCTTCCTTCACCTTTTGTCTTGTTCGGCCGAGTCTTTGGACTCGCCGCTTTCAGGAGATCAATTTGTGCCCGTAGCTCTCTCTCTCTCCTTCTTACCTCAAAGATCTGCTCTCCTTTGATCTTCTCTCATGTTTTCCATAGCTTTTCAAGATTTTCCACGCCGTGAGCGAGAATCTGCGTGGGGACCAGGCGGCGGAGTGACGCCCGAGCTTGATGTTCCTTTGTCTCGATCTCGGTCCGGGCCGAGACAACAGAGTCCCGGGAGGTAGAGAGGCTTTTGTTGTCGGTATGATTCTTAGGGTATGTCCAGGAGCCTGCGTGGCCACTGTCGATGTTGGACTTTGGGTAGACGATGGTGGTGGCGATGGCTGCCTGCTCCCTGACATAGCTTCAGATGCTTGCTTTTCAATTGTATATCTAGAATATCAACGATTGACGACCACAATGCCCCACGGTGGGCGCCAAACTGTTTAGGTCTTTTTTACCTAAGTCGATTTAGGGTCAATGTAGTCTATATTCGTTGGTCGATTGTATGATGATTTGTATGTCAATAAGTAAACGGGAAATAAAGTGCGTAATGTAAATTGACACATAAGATTTTGGTGACGCGGAAAACCCAACGTGGGAACAACCGCGGGAGGGACGGTACCCTGCCAAGTATTGCACTATATGAATAGGACGATGATTACAATGATAACGTTTATGCTAATCTTGCTGGCGTTAGGAGTCAGGCCTGCAAGATCTCGGACGGTGTATATTTGTGAGTGATATGTCGTGATGTGGTTGTCTTGAATATAATCTTGAATGAATATATGGATGAGTGAATGCCTTTCTTGATTTCCTTCCTTTGCTATTTATAGGGTAAGAACCCTAGATATGTCCTACCTCGAATATGGAAAGGGAATATTATTTCCATAAAGACTTCTTTCCAAACCCGAACTCTTTTACCAATTCTCCCCAATCTCCCTAAATTATCCCTAACTTCTCCCTGATTTCTCCTTAACACTCCTTTCCTTAACGCGGGCACCTTCCACGGTGGGCTCTTGGTCCTTCTCAAGCCCGTTCCCCCTTCTCCTGACCGCGGGCTCCCTTCCTCCTCATCTCTTCTTTATAATCTTTATTTCACCAAGTGGGCTTTCTTTATTACGCTATTTTTAGCCCAAATAATAATAATAATAATAATAATAATAATAATAATAATAATAATAATAATAATAATAATAATAATAATAATAATAATAATAATAATAATAATAATAATAATAATAATAATAATAATAATAATAATAATAATAATAATAATAATAATAATAAACCGGTTCATATCAAGGTCCTTAGACAGGTGCCGATTGTTCCATGACATCCTGAGGAAGAGCCAGAAGTTTGAATGGACGCAGGAGCATGAAAAGGCGTTTGGGGAGCTCAAGCAGTACCTAAGCACCCCTCCTCTTCTCTCCAAGCCAGAACAGGGAGAACCACTGTTCTTGTATCTGTCAGTAACAGAGGCGGCTGTAAGCGCTGTACTGGTACGAGAGCACGAAGGTATGCAGAAACCAGTATACTATATAATCAAGTCTTTTTTTCCTGCAGAGACCAGGTACACATCTCTAGAAAAACTCGTTTTAGCACTTGTTACCGCTTCGTACAAATTGCGTCCCTATTTTGAGTCACATACAATTTCAGTCGTGACCAACTACCCCCTGAGAACCATAATGAGGAAACCCGAACTGTCAGGAAGAATGGTTAAGTGGTCTGTCCACCTAAGTGGGTACGACCTGAAATTTGAACCCCGAACAGCCATAAAGTCCCAAGCCCTAGCTGACTTTGTGTCAGACTTTAGTCCCACCCTTCAAGAACAAGCCAACAGTGAAATCTTGACCCTAAGTGAGGCTAAAGGGGAGTAGGTATGGGAATTACATGTTGATGGGGCATCCAACACGAAGGGGGCAGGGGTAGGGCTGGTCCTGAAATCACCTTAGGGGGAACAGATAATACAGGCAGTACGGTGCGAGTTCAAAGCAACGAATAACGAGGCTGAATACGAGGCCCTAATCTTAGGACTCCAATTAGCCTTAGAAATTCAAATCAACCACATCAAGGTGTATAGTGACTCCCAACTGATTGTCAACCACGTGAATAACGTGTACACGGCCAGGGATCCTAAAATGGTAGCCTACCTGGAAGTGGCAAAGGAGCTCAAACTCTGCTTTGCCTCCTTCCACATCCAGCAGATACCAAGGGACCAGAATGTTGAAGTAGATGCTCTCGCCACCCTGGGAGCAGCCTTCACTCCAGGGGCAGTGAGTTCTATACCACTCACACATGTCATGAAACCTCCCATACGCCAGAATGAACAACAGAACGCCAGTAAGGCTGCAACCACCTAGTGGACATACGAAGCAGGGATACTGTGTATTGCCACACCCCAGAAAAAAACTGATGATTGACGCAAGCCTTACATTAGTTGGCTACATGATGAGGTATTACCAGCTGACCAGAAAGACGCCAGGAGCTTCAAAATGAAATCCTCCAAATTCGTACTCATTGATGGTATCCTATTTAGGAAGTCCTTGGCAGGACCCTATTTGAGGTGCTTGAGCATACAGGAGGCACAGGCAGTGATGTGTGATATCCACAGTGGTGATTGTGGAAATCACACAGGGGGTAGGAGCCTGTCCAACAAGACACTAAGGCAGGGTTACTTCTGGCCTACCATGAGGAAGGACGCCATAGATTACGTCAAGAAATGTGAAGAATGCCAAAGGCACGCCCCTGTCAGCCACCAACCAGCAGAACATATGCATCCGATCATCTCGCTTTGGCCTTTTATGAAATAGGGAATGTACATTGTGGGACCATTACCCCGTGCTTCTGGAAATAGGACGTACATGCTGGAAATAACGCACTACTTATCTAAATGGATTGAGGCAGAAGCTTTCCCTCGGATCCAGGAGAAGCATGTGATATCTTTCATCAAGAGGAACATAGTCAGCAGATACGGCATCCCTTCAAAAATCATATGTGACAACGGGTCACAATTCATATCCAACAGAATGGAAGACTATTGCGCCAGGTGGAACATCAAGCTGTTTAAGTCTACTCCTAGGAATCCACAGTCCAACGGCCAGGCAGAATCCAGCAACAAGATAGTCATGAACAACCTGAAAAGAACGCTGGAGGAGATAGGAGCCAATTGGGCAGATGAGCTCCCTTTCGTATTGTGGTCTGATAGAACCACCCCTAAAGTGGCAACAGGTCAAACACCATTCAGTCTGGTATATGGGGCCGAGGCAGTTATTCCCTCTGAGGTGCAAGTACCGACATATCGGTATGCCAATGCCACCGAAGAGAGGAACCAGGTAGAAATGGCCAGCAGCCTGGATACCATTGATGAGCCAAGGACCAAATCAAATCGGGATGGCGCACTACAAGCGGACAAAGCAGGCCCGGAGTTACAACAAAAACGTAAGGCTGGGAACGTTGCAGGTAGGGGACCTGATACTCAGGAAGGTATTCCCAAACACCAAGAATCAGAGTGCAGGTAAATTCTCCTACAACTGGGAAGGTCCCTACCGCATAGAAGGCATCGTGGGTAATGGGGCATACAAGTTGGAGACTCTGAATGGGAAAGTTGTCCTTAGATCCTGGAACATCATACACCTTAAAAAGTATTATGTCTGAGGTTCCAGGTGCAAGACCTAGGAGTTCCACCTCCAACAGGTACATCCCAGGACCCTTGAATCCTAGCATTCAGTACTCCAGAAACCTTAGAACATGAACTAACTTGCTTAAAGTGTCTTTGATTAAGCGGCTACCTCTCGAAGGGGAACAACCCCAGAACCCACTTGCTGGAGCCACAGCTCACTCTCTCATAAGGTACATACGCAAAGAACTAATCATTTTGTTTCGTACCGCCTAACTGTACCACCTCCATTGGTCTAACAGTAACATCTCTTTTGACAGCAGGAACAACTAAGTCACCAGGCAAGGTCTTTCGTTCAGTACGCACGAGCTAAGTCTCCTGAATTCAGCAGGTACTACTAAGGAAATGACAACTTACAACGTATCTTTCAAATAATTTGAGTCAAAACCCTTTTTCTTATTTTCCCTTGGTGTCAACTTCACAGGTGTCACAAGGAGCAAAATGTGAAAGCAGCGTACTTAGTATTTCAAACGGCCAAAATAAAACTCTCTTTCTTTTAAGTTGTTGTAAAAATTCTGGGGGAACACACTTTGTGCTCCCTAAACAATTTTAGATTTATGAAACTGCTTCCATTTTTAAGTTTATCGTTGTTTTTGGATTGAATGTGGATATGGTAAGTTGAATATTAAGGCAATGTCCTAGTAGGCTAACTGATGAACAGGAACTAGCAGAATGTTCCTCCTGCAGGAAGTACCCAATGTGCGTGTGGTCGAAATAGAGGGATTCGAGCATCCTGATGGACAGAAAGCTCTCTGAACCACCATAGACACCTCAACAAGTACGAAGCCGGCACACAAACAGAAAGAATGAAAAATTGCTAGCAAAACAACAGAAGGAACAAAATGAAATTTTCATAAACACCCCTCAGCAGGGGGAACTTGAAAAGAAAATATTTGTTGCCTCTCCTACGAGGCAAAAACAAAAGAGTACTTAAAGGCACCCAAAACCACCAGGCACCAAGAGTTAGATTACAATGGGCCACCACACAGGGTGCTCAACAAAACATCAAGATAAAAAATTAAAATTTAAATGCCTAAACTAGGCAGCAGCAGCAGAATCTGGGGCGGCATCAGCAGGAACACCCACAGGGATGTTAGGCTCCATAGTAGCCTCTCCTCCAGATGGACCTTCCCCTCCCAGGGCGACGAGGGCCTCCTCCCTGACCTCCTTAACTAACACAACAGCTGGTTGTTCAGTCCTAACATTGGTCTCTCCATCATCACCACCTAGCAAGTCGTTGATGAGGCTGAAGTCCGGCTTGACTGGATATGCAGCATTGAACAACCGTTCCTCCTCAGTAAGGTCCCAGTTGGAGTGCTCACCCGCCTCAAACTCCTTGATGCATTTGATCTTTGTTTCCCAGGCGGAAACCAATGTAGAGTCCAAGAGCAGGTGTTTCAATAGCTCCACCTCCTTGTGAGCCTCTTCCATGCGCCCTTCTGCCACCCTCCTCTCAGCATCTAGCTGCTTCTAGGCAGCTGCTTTCTCCTCAGTCAGCTTCTTCTGGGCAGCCCCCTTCTACCTCCTAGCAAGCGCCAGATCTGCCTCCACCTTTCCCAGGTTGACGTTAATATTGTTCACCTTCCCCATTAATCTGGCAACCTTCCTGTGCAGGAATAGGCCATCCTGCAAAACTTGCAAGAGGAACAGTCAGCAGCACGAATATAATGGACCAGTGAAACATAAAGGGAATTAAAAAAGGTACCTGTAGGGTGCGTCCAGGGGCCTCATCTAGTACAACAGAAAGAGGGGTACTTCCCATAGAATGGACAGCAGCAGGGAGCAGGAACTGTTCCATGTGAGGCCAAAGAGGCACCCCGCTGGAGCCATACCCCTTAGAAAGGTGGATTACAGTGGAAGTATTGGGCAGGGGTAGCCTAGGAGCCACTGCAATCAGAGGAGCAACCTCAATAGGGACATGTGTGCTAACCGGCTCCTTTTCAGCAGGGAACGATGGCCTCTTCCTGGGAGAAGGACCGGAAGAGGCAGAAGCAACCTGCTTCTTCTTTCTATTCAGCAGGGAAAGAGAGGAAACAGGAGTATTTCCTAGTACAGGAACACAAGTAGAACATAAACACAAATTATCATATAGCAAGACCAAAAACCCATAAAAAACAAAGCCTTACCAGACGACATCTGGAATTCGGCAACTGGGGGTTCTTGCTGACTGGTGGAGGTACCAACTTCCTCTTCCTCCTCTTCCTCTTCCTCTTCTTCCTTCTCTTCTTCTCTCTCTTCTTCCTCCTCTTGCTCTCCTTCACTAATGTCAAGAGGCACGGAGGCAGATGCACCAATAGGGGAAGAAAGTATACCATGGTAAGAACGAGTTGCAATAGGGGGAGAAAATAAACGGCTAACCACGCTATGATCTCTTGAGGGAACTGGCTGCTTCAAACCTGCGGCAGTACACCAGTAAGAACATTAAGGTAAAAGAAAAAAAACAGACGCCCAGAAACTAAAATTACCTTTAGAGGCCCCCCACTTATCAAATAAGTACTCGGGGTAGGGGTAAGAGAGTCAATCTTAACAAAAATGAATTTTGTATTCCAGCCTTCATCCCTCACTTTGGGAGGAAGGATAACGCTAGGGTTGCTGCGGTCGCAGGACCTCAAGGTGATAAGCCCAGCAACAAAGGGTCTGAAAGTATAGAGCAGGGCAAGGTCACCCAGACCAATCCCCAGATCGTGATCCTCAGCAAGGATACAGAGTAAGACCAGAACACGCCATGCATGAGGCGCAAGCTGGCAAATAGCCAACCTATAGTGGCGTAGATCCTTTGCACCAAAGGAGGGAAAGGAAAAGACAAACTCTAGGTAAAAGGGTACTCATACAGGCATACCCAACCGGGATTATGGGCATCCGGCGCCTCCCCAAGCTGGGGAATGTGAATCACGACCTCCTGCCCAAGGCGAAACCTCTCTCTCAACTCCTCGAGGGGGGTGTCAGCAAAGCTGGAATCACGCAGATACTGGTCTGCGAGAATCCCAGAGGATTAGAAGGGAGAGAGAGCAGCAGCATATGGACCCCCACGGGGAGAAGGAGGAGGAACGATACGGCGGATGGACTTTTTGACCATGATTGCGGAGTTAGAGGCGAAAAATTTTTAAGAGAGAGAATAAAAAGTGAGAAGTTACCTGGTGGATAGGGAAGATTTTATAGGAGAGAGAGAGTAAAAGGGTTTTTAAGAAAGAGGTTAATAAAGACGGGAATAAGGGAAGTGTGGGGGGAGGGGCGTATTTATAACAAAAAAGAGGGAGTTAAGAGAGGGGATTAGCAGAAGAGAGTAAGGGAAGATTTAGGTTGGGGAGCAATCGAGGGAAAGGAGACGTGGGGGAGGTGGGGAGTTACTGAGAGGAACTGATTGATTGGACCTCTAACGGTCAGTCTCAGTGGATAAGAATGCAGGTGGGCTGAAGTCACGCTATGACATCACCACTACATGCAACATCCAGGAGGGAAGCAACTCCCAGCATCCGTCGAGCAAGAACAGAACCTGGCAGTTGCTTGGGGGTAATTGTAAGGGTAAAATTACCCTCTCATCTTCATCAAGACGTGGCAACTCGCTATTGGGAAAAACAAAGGCACACGGATCAATGACAAGACAGTAGGCTGCTAGACGCAAGGAAGAACAAGGGGGGGAACCTGGACATTCAAGTAATACGAAAGCCACGGTTTAACTAAATAACAAACAGCCAATAGGAACGTTGAAATGGTCAGCAGGAACATTGCGGTTATCAGCAGGAGCTTTGACAAAGTCAGCAACCACTTCCTATTTCGTAGGGAGTGGAGCATATGGTTGAGCATATGTAAGGAGCGCGTGCAACCTCCCCAAGAAAGGCTATAAAAGAGCAACAAACATCAGATTCAAGGCATTCTTCATTCCTCTTTCACTCCACTCGAAGAAATATCATTCTCCAACCTGCAACACTCAATAATTAACACACTTAGGATCATATATACCATTCGTATCATTTTTACTAGTCATTTAGAGTTTTTCTGCTATTTTTTCTGATTGTTCCAGCTAGGTTTATCCTCGAATACTATAATTACTAGTGGATCATTGGTGGGATACCATTCCCCTCGCGGTTTTTCCCACATTTTGGGTTTCCCGCGTCACCATTTTGCTTGTGTCATTTGTCTCTCTCTCTCTCTTTTTCATTTGCTTTTCTCTCGTACTAGTTGTTTACTTTCATTCTCATTATGTTCGTACTACTGATCTGCTTAAGTCTTTAATATCGTATTTTAATTGGAATAGCCGCATTGACTCACAAATCTTTAGTCGGTAAAATCTTACCAAAACACTGACCCTAAAATATTGTCTCATTTTATTATTGCTTACATTTATTTACTTTTACCATTTATTTGTCGATTGCTTGCTTCCATTGCGCATGGGAGATTGGCGCTAATTTCCCAACAATTTGCTATATTGATTCAATTTGAATTATGGATTATATTTACTGATGAGGCTATCTACATTATTGGTACATACTCCGTACGGTTGCAGAGAAATTAATGGAGGGGGGTAGGAAAAGGTAATTTTTTATTACCCTTGTTACGATGACGATAAATTTTTCTGATCATCAAGTAATAGGACTGATTCCATGATTTTGTGCTATGTTATTCACTAAAAATCGTCTTCAAAGACATGAGCAGAGGTGTGAACATGGTGAAGTTCCAAAATTTTTATTTTTTTCTTAGGTTTATGGCTGATTTAGGTAGATTTAGAAAATAGTTTTAAAAAATGTTATTTTGGAAAATGGTTTTGTAAAATGGTTAATTTGGTAAATAGTTTAGTTGTTATGGTCATTTTGGCAAAAGAATACATATTTAAACTAAATTGAAATGGAAAAAAGGAACAAACTTGAAAATAAACCGATTGATAGAACTTGAATCTTCATAACAAAACGTGAAATTAGCTATCCAGTACATGATTAAACTAAATTTACAACTTAATTTAGGAAAAATTATAGGAGGAACTAAAGAATGATTAAACTAATCTACTCTAAAGCTATATCTAGGGTTGTCTCTATAGAATGATTTTTGAGGGGGTGTTTATAGTATCCTCTCATTTAGGTTACGAAAATTGGAGAGAATTACAAAACACAACTCTTGTATCCTGAGCAGGGTACCCGACCACCGGCCTCCAACCCTTCCCCAATTACATGTCTTCAAAATAGCAAATATGTCTTCTCGTAAGGTGTGCTGGCGAAAGGTCATCTGGCTGGGAGCACACTTGGCCTTCTTCGTGTCTTCCCAGAAGGTAGGCCGGCTGAAGGTCACCCAGCTGAGAGCATACTTGGCCTTCTTCATGTCTTCCCAGAAGGTAGTCCGGCGGAAAGTCACCCGGCTGAGAGCACACCTGGCCTTCTTCATGTCTTCCCGAAAAGTAGGCCAGCGAAAGGTGACCCGGCTGGGAGCACATTTTCATCTTTAACATATTTTTCGTCTTTTTTTCTTGTCCAGGATAAGATGTCCTCGGGTCCGGTCTGTGTCACGGTGGCCGGGTACCCTCTCGGAAGGACAATTCTTCTAAACTTTGCCTTATTCTTAATTTAAGCTCTAGGGTCCACGTCGTCATCCCGTCTTTGCCTACAAAATGCATTAATATAATAGTAGCACTAGCAAAAACACCGATTATTTAGTAATAATACTATGAGAACTAATCATTGTTAACTAGCTAGTAAATTGAGCTATTAATCGATTAAAGTGCGCAAAATCAAGTCAAGTAAACGTTTAAATATGGGGTAAAATGCAACTAAAATAATATTCATCACATACGCATATCTTTTGATTTATTTGAAAAAGTGTTAGCCAAAAAATATTGAAGCAAATAGTATCAGCACGGCTCACAACACTAAGTCCAATCACTAGGCTGCGACCAGGCCAATCTACCACCTACCATGAGCCTGTCACATGCCTCCTTCTGTCAGCCTGGGTCGTTGCTATTATAGTCCACCCTCGTGACTACATCTATACGTGGCAAACGGGCATATTGGGTCAGGTTTAGTCGGGCCATTTTGGGTCGGGTTATTTTGGTCTACCACATATTTTGAACCGGGTAGGATCTTTTGGGGTTAATATCGAATGTACTATTATCAAATCATTTTAGGTTTTGTAACATTTTGGGTTGGCTGATTTCGGATCAGGTCATTATCGGGTATGGGTCTCTTTGGGTGGGTCTTTTTTGGGTTAGTTTAAAACGCGTTCAATAATTTGTAACTAAAAATTCCCGATGTCATCAATAATGATTAGATAATATTAATGTAACACCCCTAATTACCCGACCAAGGTAGTTAGGGATGCTACCATCTCAGTTTCCCTAAGTAGTGCATCAAAACACCAATCAAAACATTTATTAAAGTGCAAGGTTTAATTATTAATACAAAATGAATTATACAATGTACAATGCCTCAAACTACTACAACAACTCGAATAAAGTGCATATCCTCTACAGTGTGACTGCTCAACTAGACTCCGAATATCATTTGCTTGACCCACCAAATATCAAAACCTGCAATCTAACTCGTCCTCATATAACCGGAAATATCATATGGATCATCACAGGTCACCACAATTAAAGGAGATAAAAATTTGACACAGAACCAATACAAGTCAGTCTCAATAATACAAATACTCACGACACAATATAAACGCATTGCAAATGAATGAAGCACACATATCACAACACCTCCTCCAAACCTGACTCCAACTCCACCTCAACCCGGTGACGGCATCGAAACACCGCAACCAACACCCGGACCGCAACCCAAAAGGTATACACATTGCAACATGATATACCGAGCCCGGTTCGCGACCCAGATGTAATACTCAGAAATTTTGAGACCTTTAAGGGAACCTTGGGAGGCGTAATAGACCTTTAGGCCTAATGAAAAGCTACTCGAGAATGACGAACGACTGTACAGTGGACCTAGTGTGAGCTATGCTAGACCTAGTAGGGGTATAGTGGACCAAGTGGAAGCTGTAGTGGACCAAGTAGGTCGCACTCGACCGAGTACACACTGTACTGGACCGAGTGAGTGGCACTCGGCCGACTAGTCCCGACACTCGACCAAGTTTGTCCTGTCAGATATCGTTTTATGTAACTTGAGATTCCCTTTTACCCAAGCCTTAAATCACTCTACTCTCTCTCTAAAAACCAGAAAAACTCTCTTTAATCCTTCCTAACCCACTCCCATGGCGCCCAAACTTGAAGATATGGAGCCACCACCTCCCCCTCCACCTTTCACCTACTTCAATGGTAAGTCAAACCTCTACTCCTTTTATCTCTCTTGTTTAGCTAACCCTAGAACTTGGGGGTTTTGGAGATTTTAATTTATTAAGTTTATAGTTTAGTTATGAGTAATTAAGGGAGTGGTAGAAAAGGGGTTTTACATGATAAGGGATTTGGAGAGTGCTTTATGATAGTGTTGTGTGGTTAAGTAAAAGATGGTGATCTTGTGACTCGGATGCGATTCGTTTGGTTGCTCATGCGGTCTTGTTGTGAGGTAGGGTTCTTCCTACTCAATTCTTGTTAATGTATATTGTGATAGTGTCTTTGTATTACGATAATTTTTGAGTTTGGATGGATTTGACATGCTTGAGTTATGGTGGTTTGTGATAGTTATGTTTGTTGTAGTGGCTTGATGTATTGAATTTAATGGTGGCGGATGTGATGACATTCGGAGTGGTGTTGTTAGTGAGGAGGCGTTTGTGGGACATCGACCTCACGCCTTGCGATCGCTTCTTGGAGGGACCTACCCCCAAGGAGGATGTGCACATTAATGGTCTGGGTTACCGGGTTCGTGTTGCGATGCGGACTCAAGTACTTCGTGTTGCGATGCGAGTACCTCGGGCTGCGGTCCGGCTATTGGGATGTTGTTGCGATGTCGTCGCCGTTTGTGTGATGAGATGGGGATGAGTATAGTGTAGGGGTTATAACGAGAGTCGTGGAGTCGTGTATATTGTTATTGCGTATACATATGTTTTACTAAAACTGACGTGTGTCTGTCTGTATAATTGTCACCGAATTTAATTTCGGTGGCCTGTGTTCGTCCATATTATATTTCCGGTCATATGGGGAGCAGTTAGATAACATGTTTGGCTTTGACTGTGAGTGGGACATGGTACGTGCATTTAACTTGTTTTAGAGTGGCGAGTCAGCTCCATCGAGGTGGCGTAGACTACACTAGAGATATATGTGTTGTAGTAATAAGATTTCCTTGTTATAAAATTTGCCTTGGAACGACTTTCAACTTTGATTGTAATAAAATGTTTCGTTATTATATTTTTGATGCACTAACTCGGGATACCAAGATAGTAACACTCTTGGTTACCTTGGCCGGGTAAGTGGAGGTGTTACAAAGTGGTATCAGAGCGACGATTTTGGAACCTGAACCCAAATGAATCTAGGCGAGTCTAAAAAAATTAAACCCGGTACAAGTACAATAAAAGGTTGGCTTTGGATGAGAAGGGTCCCTCACTCCAAATCTAAGCCTATTACCCTTTACCGGTAAACTACGTGGGTGGTTATAATGGGTGAACGTTATGTAAAACCAGATGTGAATACATGCATGTTGTTGACAAGTTTCTTGCATGATGTAGTGTTTAATATGGTGTATGATAGTATGTGGAGATTGGATGAAAGCATTGAATGAAAGCATTGAAGTGAACAACATGATTGAGAGTGATTATTGCTTGCTAATGTGTGAGGCACCCTAGTCTTGTCCTTTGACGTTATGATATCGTTCATACGCTTGAGACTTGTTAGTGCTACCGTTAAAGTGTGACTTGGGATGATTGCTAGTGTAATCATTACTAGTGTAGAAATGGTATCTCAAAGACGGAAAGTATGAAGACGTACTATCTAACCGGGGATGATTCACCGATAGCTCGTGGACTCCCAAATATTTTCTTTTAGCTGCAAGGACGATACATTCCATCCTTGTCAACAAATTTCAAGTCATAAAGAACACTCAGCTGAGTGCGAGCTATCACTTGACCGAGTACTCGACATTCGACCGAGTGGACTGTTTTTCCAGAATCTGAAAATTTTCCAGAAATGAGTCACTCGACCGAGTGAAGGAGGACAATCAATCGAGTGCACTGGCACTCGATCGAGTGCATTTTCTGGGCTTAGAAAATTTCAGGCAATTATGCTACATGCCCTATTCTTATCTTCTTCACCCTTCTTCATCTTTGATTATACCAACCACCAAAATCTCTCAAAAAATCACACAAAAACTCCATTGTTGCCCATACTTGAAAAGATTCAAGTTTTCTACTCTATTTACCGTCCTTAATCTTTACTAATTAAGCAAACTAAGTGATTTTCTCTTTCCTCTTATTTTCCCCAATTTGACTTTGTTTAGATCTACTCCAATTTCTTCAAGTTTTATCAATTATTTACATGTTTTTGTTTAATTCATGGTAGTAATCAACTTTGTACACTGTTGTTGATGTCAAATATAAAAATTTCATGTTCAATTTTGCCCCAAATTGATGAACTTCGAAATTAGGGTACTTGAAGCCAAAAAACTTGATTTTGTGTTTGTTACTTGGATTAATTGTCCAACAAAGAAATAACTTTTGTTGTTAATACTAGATCTTGTCTTACATTTGAAATGTTATCTTAAAATTTTGTCTTAAAATTTTATAGGGTGTTCATGCCAAAATTTTGATTTTTCATGTGTAAGACTTAGTTCAATTGTTCCATAAGACTATAATCCTTGTTAGTAATGTTGTATATTGTCTTAAAACGAGAACTTCGTCTTAAAATTTGACCCAAATTTTCGAGACCCTTATAGTGTACATGACAATTTCGATTTTGAGTATAAAGACATGAGTTACTTGTTTCTTAACACTTCAAATTCATGATTTATAATGTCTTACATTGTTTTAATCTAGAAAAGCGACTTAGAAGTACCCCAAATTTTTGACACACGTGGTAATTTTTCTAAGTAAATTTGGATTTGTTTTCATTCTTACGTAGACTTGTCAAAGGTTTGATAATTTTGATTCCCCAATTATCTCTAATTAGAGTTAGATTGTTGCATAATTTCGCAAGTTGCATTTTTACGGAAACTTATTTTAAATTCTTAAGCAAGCCCTTGGCTTGATGACATTCAAGAAAACCTTTGTCAAACCTTCCCACTCATATTGTTGCCAGTAAAATAAAAGTGTTGGGTAAATTCTGTTTGTTTCAACTTTGCTTCAAGTTCTCATCTTCCATGTCAAAACTTCATTGTGTGATCAGTTTTGTAGTATGACAAGGTCAACAAGGAACCCCTGTGGAAAATAACCCCGCCAACAACCGAGGACCCCGCCCGTGATTAAAGACCCCGAGTACCTGGGCATTGATTTTGAAAGCAAGGCTCAAAACAGCACTTTTCTTACCTTAGCCGATAGACCCATGAAACCAACTAGGTGCATGTCCTAAAGAGTGTTGACATGGATGGGATAGAGGAGGATATAGAACACATCTTTACCAACCTTGGATTCGCGGGCCTGTACACCCTTAGGAAAAAGTGTTACCGGAACTTAACCCTTGAATTCTTGAGTTCTTTCCAATACCACAAGGCGGCTAAGAAGGTGACCTTTAGACTCAAAAACACCAACTTTGACATGACTTGTGCCAAGTTTGCGGAGGTTTTGGGAGTGTCAAAACGGAAAGAAACTCACTTAGAGGAACCTCCAAAGAGGATGAAAGCGACAAGATACATAGGCTTGTAGACCGGAAAGGAACGTACCTTGGGTAGGTGTCATGAAAGCTAATGATGTGGAACTCCTGACCTTGAGGTTTTTCCTACGACTCATGACCCTTCTACTTTTCGGGAGAGATGATGTGAGTAAGCTTAATTCCACCGAGGTTTTACTCTTGAGCTCGTACTTAAACCTATTTAAAGAGAAACTTTTCTTCTTTAGTGCCATATCCATGCCTTGCCTTCGAGATAATGACAAAGCCGGAGGCGTGCTCCTTAGATTGTGGAGCCCTCATCACCCACATCACGAAGAAACTCGTAAAGTTTGAACCGAGGAGAATGATAAGCCCATGATCGAGCGAGTGAGATATTTCAATAAACCTCACATGGAATAGTTGAAATAGTTTAAAGAGTTAGGCGTAGATGAGTATGCTTGGAGGGTAAAGGGGGAATGATGGATGAGGCTTCCTGCGATGGATGACCTCTTGGAGACTAACCACCTTAAGGAAGTAGATGAACCTTGCCCTCCACCGCAAACCTATACCATTTCCAAGAGACTTCTCTTTGAATTTGATGCGGAAGGTAGACCTAAAACCCTTCTCCACCGAGTGATAATCCGACCTTGCAAGCACCAACCCTCGCGACCGTGCAAGTGTCATTACCTCTTTCACCTAGACGTGGATTGCCTCCACCAAGCACCGGCGAGCGTCCCCCACAATCAACCGTTCATGGACCCATTTTCAAGGGTGCAGAGCTCACCCGCCGAGTGAACAATAACCTAGTGATGAGGATCATGCTTGAGTTGGCATGGAGCCAAGGTGTGAGACCCCCTCACAAGTCGAGTTATTCGACTAAATTGGGAGACGACTCGGGCGTTTTTCAGACATATGGTGTGGAACCAACGGATTGGGGAACCAGAATTTCTCTCGGTGACGGACACCTACTTGGCGCTTGGGCGGCACCGCAGCGGGCTAGTGGAGCCGATTTCTTTGGCAACTGGCACCGTGGCAATAGTGAGGCGGGCCCATCTTGAGCGGTAAAAGGGGGTGTGGATCAAGAGGATGGCGATGGCGGTGATAGTGCTAGTGACGGTGAGGATGAAGCGTAGGAAGGAGGAGAGTGGGGAGGGACCCATCCCGTTAGTCTTAATGCTTTATGAGTCGGACTATGGAATAATATATGTCGTTTGTATACTTTGATAATTATTTCAATTATGTTGTAATCATGGCCATAAGGTCAAGAGTTTGCTTAAATATTCTTAGTTGGTGGCGTATTAGTCACTATTGGAGATTATTGGTATTTTTATGGTAGAGTAGGTAAGCTTGGAACCGATTTTGGGAGCAACCGTGTCCTGCCCAGGTGACACTCGACCGAGGGCTCCCTGCACTCGATTGAGTGCCTCCTACTCGACCGAGTAGCTCCTACACTCGACCGAGTGACTTGTTTTAGAGGTCCTTATCCCATGTTTGACCAAGTAATTGACTTATACCCAACATTCTATGATTTTATCGTTCATCGTGTATTTAGGTGGCCTATGTACCCTTGTGTGATTAGTCTTCTCGTGAAATGTTTACGCATGGCAATGTTATGTGGCGTTTTATCACCCTAAAGTGTTTAATCGGCAAGTATGTAATACCCGTAATTATAAAGGTTGATAAATGAATAATTTATGTAATTCAAATAATTAATTAATTAGTAATAATAGTATTTATAATAATAATTGTAGTGAGACGGTAATTAAACGAATTAAATAAAATAATAAGGTAAGACGGGCTTATTGCTAGTGTCGACTTGGGCATGTGGAGTATGGAGTAATAACGGCATTAGTATACTAATCTACATAATTGATTATCAGGATAATAATAATAATAATAATAATAATAATAATAATAATAATAATAATAATAATAATAATAATAATAATAATAATAATAATAATAATAATAATAATAATAATAATAATAATAATAACAATAACAATAATAATAATAATAATAATAATAACAATAATAATAATAACAATAATAACATAATAATAATAATAATAATAATAATAATAATAATAATAATAATAATAATAATAATAATAATAATAATAATAATAATAATAATAATAATAATAATAATAATAATAATAATAATAATAATAATAATAATAATAATAATAATAATAATAATAATAATAATAATAATAATAATAACAACAATAATAACAACAATAACAATAACAACAACAATAACAACAACAACAACAACAACAACAACAATAACAACAACAATAACAACAACAATAACAACAACAATAACAACAACAATAACAACAACAATAACAACAACAATAACAACAACAATAATAACAACAATAATAACAATAATAACAATAACAATAATAATAATAACAATAATAATAATAATAATAACAATAATAATAATAATAATAACAATAATAATAATAATAATAATAATAATAATAATAATAATAATAATAATAATAATAATAATAATAATAATAATAATAATAATAATAATAATAATAATAATAATAATAATAATAATAATAATAATAATAATAATAATAATAATAATAATAACAATAACAATAACAATAATAATAATAATAATAATAATAATAATAATAATAATAATAATAATAATAATAATAATAATAATAATAATAATAATAATAATAATAATAATAATAATAATAATAATAATAATAATAATAATAATAATAATAATAATAATAATAATAAGATTTTGGATCATATGAGAATGGCACAAGCGTGAGAACCGTGAGAACGCGCGTCGATCGTTGGATCTTGTCCGACGCGCTAATCTAAGGGCCTATAACGCACGCTCCTTTACCAAAACTTGAGGGCTTTGTCTTTCTTTTTCACTGAAATTAACCTCGCGCTTCTTCGTTAAGCTTTCAACCATGGATTCCGACCTTCTTTGTTAAGCTTTCAACTATTTCTCTCTCCTTATTCTCTCAGGGGTTGCATTTTCGTCTTTTCGTTGGATTTTCTCTTACCTATTTCGTCATGAAGGTATATACTGTTTAGCTTCAAGCTTTTCTCGATTTCGTCCTTAATTTATGTATCTCTACTGTAATCTAAATTAATGTTTCTTATGTTCATTTTGCCGGATTATTCATTTATTGATGAATTTTGAGTTCAGTATTGTTTTTAAAATCGAAATTTGCGTTTTCATTTGCATGCTATCGGAATTTGTATTTGTCGCATTGTTTGTTGATTTCGTAACTTACTTATACATTTCGATTTGTTTGTTGTTTTTTAGTTTGATCTAATTTGTGCTTTTTTGAATTTTTGTTTAATTTTAAGTGCTTTTAACGTAAGTAGCATCAATTTAAGACCACATGCAAAAGGTCATAATTGCGTGCACATTATTGTTGTAGATCATGCACATTTCAATAAAACTGATAGGACATTTCTTCGTGAAACGTGTACAACACAACAGAACTGATTAATATTACATGCAAAACAACTTTCAGTTATTGAAGCGCAAAGGCGATCCTGGAACTGTTACACGCCGTATTTCTCCGAGGTTAAACAACCTCAGTCCTACTGTTGATGATCCTACTCCAACGTTCTCCCGTATTACCACCCGGATGTCACCTAAAAGTTTTGTTGATGTCCTTCGATACCTTGATTACAATCAATGGTGTGCTCTGGAAGAGATTGGTTTTTCTTCATTGTTTTGGCTAAGGGTTACAAGGCTTCCTTTACGCCTTGGTTATTGGTTAATTGAGAACTACAACCCGTATTCGGATTTCATCATTCTACCCGATAAAAGTAGCTTTCGTGTTTCTACTTCTTGTATTCATGATGCTGTTGGCCTCCCAATTGGAGGAAAACCTGTTTTACTTTCATGCTGTAGTGATGAAGATGCAGAATGTGATGCGTTTTACGCGCATTGGAAAGCTCAATTTCATGTTGATGGTCAAATGGATATCAAGACCCTTGCAGAGCATATTATTTGTCATGATGATTACAGTGATCAATTTAAGATTAGTTTTGTGGTGCTTGCTGTCTCTTTGTTAATGCGCAACAATCAGAAGACGTTCGTCAATCACCATGTACTAAAATCGCTGAGGAATGTGTCTGCCATTGGTCAGCTTGATTGGTGTCAATTTGTCATGGAGAGTTTACGGTATAACACAAAGGATTGGGTCAAAAAGGGGAAGAAGAATCACTTTGGTGGACCTCTCCTGTTTCTCATGGTACAAATCTTCTGGGTTACATTTATTGTTAGTTATTATGGTTTTAAAACCTGCCATTTTCTAGTCATAATCCTGTTTTTACTTGCAGCTTGTTTATGTTGACCGTGTTGTCCATGAAAAACGATTCGTAGAAAGAGATTACTATACTCTTTTGAATTGGACATCTGCTGCACTTTTTTCAAGGAAAAAGCAGGAGATGGAAGCTGGTTAGTTTGGTCTTGGTTGTGTAAAAGGTCGATTGATGGAAAGAATTAGATTTTCTAATCCATGTAGACAAGTGGTTGAAAAAGTGCGGAGAGTGTCGAGGGATGTTAGTACTGATACTGTGACACCCTTAAAAAAAACGATAAATAAAGGCGTAAATTCTACGGAAAAACTGACAGGATATGTTTGTAATTGGTTCAACTAGATAAAACCTGTAATTTCAAAAAATTTCCTAAACCATTCACAAACATTTCCAGAAGGAGAGTGCCATAACCTGCAATTTCTAACAAACTAATTTACATACATAACTAAAGACGCGGGAATATAGTAATACAAACCAAAATAGAAGAGGGAGACATATGTCCCTTCATAATATATACAAAACCAAAAGTCTAAAGGTTTACTATAAAAATAGCCAAAACTAGGTCCAAGGTTCCTTTGCTCACTAGCTCGTCTGTGTACCCATCTAAATCTTCAACCTGTCAATCGCATTTTATACAAACACGAAAGCCACAATTCAGTGGGGAGTAACTTCGAGTCCTCCCAGCCACGAAACGTCATAATTAATGTAACATGTAATGTAACATGTAAACAATTTGATAAACCATTTACTTAACAAGTATTCTAACATGTGAACTCTAAACTGACCAATTTAAACTATCATGTGAAACATATAACAAATAGTAATCCAAACTTTATCAATTGTAACCGGCTTACATCTCACCTATTACAATTCATAAAATCACCATACAAGAAAGGGCAATATATCAAAGACAGGCATAAGTTCTTAGCACCGTCAATAGTCACTCAGAATCTCGAGTCTATACCACGAGGTAGGGAAGGTAATCGAACCGGTATCTTGGCTCGGCGGTTAATATTAATAAAACATGGCCAAGACACAACACAACCCTAGCCTAAAATCTGCGCAGACCTAGACATGCGGATACACACCACCGCACCCAAGACCCACAATTTTTCTAAAACAAAGTGAGTACCCTAAGGAGTCCACCAAAGGGTTGGCTAGTACTTAAGCTGACCACTTACTAACAAAATAAGTAACGAGGTCATGCCCCAACTTGGATATAAATCCACTAGTTAGGAACACAAAGGCTATTAAGCAAAGGAACATATACTCGTCAGAGACTATAAAGACCTATCTATGATGAAGGCCGAAATACTCACCTAGGACCTAGTCCCAGCTAGTCCCAGCTTGAATACTTTAGCCCACACCACACAAGACAAGTAAGACACCCACTTAACCATAAGAGCAAAGAGTCCAACTTACCAACATAAATGCTAACATTCTATCATGTGAAAGGCTATATAAATGTCTATTCAGCAGAACAATCCAACAATATTAATGGATTCAGGGAATCTAGGGCCGTTTCTACAATATAAGAAACTATTAAATTCAACCAACTATACATGTGACTAAAAACTTGATAAATGGCCTAAAACAAGAAAAAGGCCGATTATCCAATTCATATAAAATTTCATCCAACCGAATTTTTACCCGCAACCCCACCTGCGGCAGTGCACGTTAAATTACTGGTGACCAATCACTCAATTGACTGACATCGAATCGACAAAGGGACTAAGGCTCGATTTTTTAGACAATCAACAAAACATTACAATTAGCACTATAAAATTTATTTTGAGCCTATTCATTACAATTTTATTTTATAATCTATCCTAACATGTGCAACTACTAATATAAACTTAATTTTTACCATTAACATAATTTTTACTACTAATATGATTCAATTCAAAAGTATACTCATATGTGACTTATACTAACTATAACATTAATGAACCCGAAATGACAAATATTGCATGAAAAACCGCGAAACAAGCGACGGACCAACCCGGGCCAAGCACGGGCCTGCCGCGGCCCGTCACGGGCCTGTTTCACTGCTGTGAACAGTACCGCGGCTCTGTGAACAGTAACTTTTCTATAAATTTTTCGGTAAAACGACGCCAAATACTCATACGGACTCCGAATTGAGTGATTCAAGTGGCTAAACCACCTAATTTTTCGACGCCGTTCAATCTATCATATTTTTGGAAACATTGAAAAATGTCTCGGTCCGGTACTGACACGTTCCAGCCAACCCGCGGATTTGCCCCCTCAAATAATTACTCATCCAAATTTGTTCTAAACAATAATATACAAATGGTTAACTTAAACTAACAAAAGACAAGCATTAAACATGCATGCAACCCATTTTAAACATGTGAAAATTTACTACTCAACCAAAAATCACAAAAACATACAAAAAGCAAAGAATGTGACGATTATTCGTCGAGTAACTCGAAATATGTTACCTTAAGCTAGAAAATGAGCAATTAGCACCTTAAAAACCAACCCTAATCTGCCGACTAACCACTATCTTCCACAATATACGAGTCCCCAAACTCGTCTTCCAATTCTCCACCTAAATAAACAATAAAAACACAAAAATAAGCTTAAAAACCGAAATTATACCAAAATTCGTCTTGAAACAACTTCAAGAAAACTGAAATTAAAATATACCAGGAGGTAGATCTCGACGAGAGGAATCCGGAAACATAAATTATGCGAAAATCCGATAAGAAATGAGGAAGTTATGGTGATTTTAGCTTAAATTTTGTAGAAAAATGGTGTTTGTTTGTTTAGAATAGGAATAGAATGTAAGGAAGATAAGAAAATCAGAAAAAGAAGGAAGGGGGAAGGGGGTGCTGCGTGAAAGGGAAGGAGAAAAGAAAAGGAGGAAGGTGCGGGTTTTTAGTCGGGATTTTACGAGTCGGTTTTGGCTCGTTTCGATAATAATTAGAACCGTTTGTCAAATGCAAATTCCGACAAGACCAAAGTTCTTAAACACGAGATTACAAGAAAATTGAATACTCATACGACCCATTTCCAAAATCGTTTACCCAATTTTCAATAGAGTTGTCATTTTTCCCCGAAAAGCCCTTATTTCGAAATAAAAAGTTTTTACACGGTTTAAATTATTTTTAAACACTTCGAAACTATCAAAATAAATACTTTTCTTCAAAATATAATAAAATTATATTTCTTTGAATTATTATTATTTGAAATACATTAATATCAAACTTTATTTGATTAATAAATTACTTCCGCAATATATTAACGGTCCGAAATTACGGGGCGTTACAGATACAAAATCTCCAATTTCATACACGTCTCCGGAGGTATATCCATTGATTCTCGAAGTATTCACTATTCCTTTTGAAGATTCACTTTGAAATATTCTCTTTGTACCTTCATAGTACTAAAGATGTACCTTCATAGTACTAAATATGTACCTTCATATTGTGCCTTGTCCAGGAGTTTGCAGATGACTACACTGCTTCAGCAAAGAGAGTCATGGAAGATATGGTTGTGTTAGATGAGAAATACGCGGTTGGTTTGCAATGTTTCCCAGGTGAAGAGTGTGTCAAACAGGCCCATTCGGCAACTGAATTTGTATATTTGACATATGGTGGTGGTACCGAAGATGTGTCGTGTGCACCGCCGTGGGAATCCAGCACACTAGATGAGGATGAACAGTTTATTGCTGTAGCAAATGGAGCTGAGAAAGCGTACAAATTTAAATTTGCTCGTGCTAAACACAGAGAACAATGTGCTAAGTGGAGAAATTCTACCTATCACTGGTGAATTTTCGTTCGATTTAGGGTTGGAGAAAGACTTTGCTGAGAGTGAGGCAAGGTTAGCCGCAGCTAAAGGGGTTAAACGGGATCGTCGTGTCACTGGTGAATCTTCTTCAGCTACCAAAAGGGTTCATTTGATGGCAAGTCCTTCTTATATACCTCTATCCAGCAACAAGCAACAGTCATCTCGTTTTGATCCGTTGTTTTCTGCTATCCAAGATGACACCAATGTGTTAACACCTCTTACTGCGGTGCACCTTCAAGTGGCTGATTATATTTTCAGTGACTGGGGCACTAACAATCGTCATTGCAGGTAATCTAAAATGTGTACTTGCTAAATTACCATTTTGTGTATGTCATTTTCAGTGTTTCACACCTGACAAGTAATTTGTTATATTTTTTGCTCTAGTGAGCACTTATATTCGTACAAGACTTATTTTGCAACTCGAATGCATTTGTGGTCATTAAAGCCGTCTGAACATGTTTCGAGTGTTGTAATTGATTGCTGGTCATCATATTTGAATTGTAAAGAGGAAGAAAATAATCTTGGTACTCCGAAGCAGTTCTTTTTTACCACGCTTGTGCATGTAAGTACATTTACATACACTCTTAAATGCTGTGTGTAATATGTATTTTGAAATATTATATTTCCCTCTTTCGTTACTTTTCCAGACAGTCTGTATTAGCGAAACCCAGCCCAGGTTTAAGTGATGAAAAAATTTATGAATTATTCGAGGCTCGTGTAAAAATGGAGTTGCAGCTTTTCCCAGGAATAGACATAGCTTCAATCGCACTCGTAAGTTGTTATTGTTTGCTTGACATACTTTGCAATTTTCTTTGCCATTGTTGTATTGCATTTTTTTAAAACTTGAGACATACTATTATCGCATAAGTCCTTTCTTTTTTTGATTAATTCCAACTACTAAACTCATTTGAACCTCAACTTGTATATACCCATTTTATATTAAAAAAATTCAGATTAGGCCAAAGTAGGATAAATGGCCATTTAACACAATGTTAATGCTATAATTTCTCAATGTACTTTCTAAACGTACTAAATGTACTTTTTAAACATTTACAATGTTAATGTTGTAATTTCTCACTGTGGGGAATATCTAATATGCATGAGCAGTTGCAACTATATGCACACGTTGGGAACATAGACCATGAGTCATACTATCATTCCATGTCTGCATTCTGCTTTTGTTTTATTTCAACTGCTTGAGTCAAAGGGAATTTTCTTTGCGTTTGTATTAAATAAGATCACTTTATATTGCAATGTACTGTTCTCATTTTTTACATGTGCCTCATGATTAGTTAAAATGTACCCTTTGAAGAGTTTGACTGTACTTATGGTTATACGTCATTTGTTTTGTAATTTCAGTTTTTTTTCCCAATTGTACACGAGCAACACTTTTTCTTATACGTGGTTGACCTGGTGAGGAAGCGTTTCGTCATTCTTGACAACTCACTCTCAGATGAAGACACCATCAATAAATATGGTGTATCTCCACTGTTAACAGTATGTTTGAATTTGACACATTTTTGTTGTTCTATTGACTTTTGACTATTAGTCACGCTTAACACTGGTTTACAATGTTTTGTCATAGATTGATGCTCTTGAAAGGTTTTTGGGTGAGAACCCAAAAACTTCTGACTCTAGCAACATTATGTTGGCTATGGATCCCATTGTTGCAAAGCTTAGTTGGAGAAATAACTACAATGGTGATGACTGTGGTATATATACAATGAGACACATGGAAACATTTATGGGATTAATCTCTTGGAAATGTGGCCTGATGAAAAATGATGTGAGTGTTGGTTCTTATTTTAAAGAAATTCATGTTCATTGTGTTTTGCCTATCTTGTTAATTGTTGGCTTGTTTTGCAATGAGCGTGCTTAAAGTGTTACGATACAAATATCTATGCACATTACTTATGTTCGAGCACAACGATTGCCATGAAACTGTTGTTGATCATGCGAAGAAGGGTCATTTCTCTAAAGCTAGTGATTACATTTAATGTTCAGATATTATCTACGCAATATGTTAGAATTTGTCTGATGACATCCCTATTCATGTAGTATGATGTTTTAAATTCTAGTGTACGTTAGTATGTGTAATGATTTGTAATTGCATAAGCAAAATGTTGAATTTGTGAACCAATGTTTTGTTGCACTTAATTAAGGTACTTTTTTGTCTATTTTTGGCGTGCTATTTACTTGAACGTTATTATCTCCTTGAATCGCGACTTATGATGTACTTGAATTAGCAAAATAATATAATGTACATTTCAGTCCTTTTAAATCTCTTTTGTAAAACAGTACATGCATATTATGAACATACATAATGGACATTTGAATTAAATTGAAAGCACATTTATTTCTATTATACATTGAAAACAGGGAAATAGGTCTAAAATCACGTCAAAGATCTATTTATTGCGACATCATAATCTAAGTATATGAATGAACTTTTGAAGTTTTCTATCTTATTAAACGATCACATGCATTACAATTTAATTAATATTTCATGTTCTTTTTAAAATAATTTAATGTACCTTTAAATATAATATAATGTACATTTTCCAAACAAAGGCTTAATGATATTTTAGTTGCACCTAATTATCAAAACATGCACATTATGAATATAGATAATGGACATTTTAATTAAATGTTTTACATAATATATATACGATGTAAACAGGAAAACCTGTTTAATAAATCACAAAGATCTATTTTTAATCCCTTCCCAAAAAATGGATTCACTCGCCCCTTGTTGGGTGTCTTTTAGTCTTGCGGCTATACAAACCACACATAAGGGAAAGGGTTTAGAGTTGGATTAGGTGGATTCGCGGTAGCGGTCTGCCTAATGCAACCCTAAACGCTTTCCCGTCCCATTTTAGGATACCTGACCCCCTAGATTTAATTCCGTCCCCAAAAAGGGTTCAGTCGCCCTCTCTAGGGTGTCTTTTGGTCTTGCGGCCGTTCATAGTCCAACCGTAAACCCTTTCCCATGCCGTTCTAGGATACTTGGTCCCCTAGTTTTAATCCCGCCCCAACAAGTCTAGGGTGTCTTTCGATCTTGTGGTCGTTCGTAATCCAACAACTTGATCTAATTTGTACATTATGAATGTCGAAAAAGTACATTTACAACTTTTAGAAAATACATTGACAAATTACAACATAACCATTGTGTTAAATGGCCATATATCCTAATTTGACCTAATCTGAAGTTTTTAATTATAAAATGGGTATATAAAAGTAGAGGTTCAAATGGTTCTAGTAGTTGGAATAAACAAAAAAAGAAAAGAAAAAAAATGGACTTGTGGAATTATAGTATGACCCAATTTTTTTTAAAAAAACCGCCACTTTAAACTTCTTCACTTTAATATCTTACTGTATTACTTTTTGATAAACCTGTCAATTAAATTGTACCTGTACGTTTTCTCATTCTCAGATCGTTCACTTACTCTTATCGCTCTCTATCGGAATGAAGGTTATACTCTTTGCCTTTAATTATTTGCTAAACACAACTGTGTTTACTTTTCATCTGCTTTCAATTTTACATAGTTTCCTTAGTCATTAATGTTCGAAGATGTTCATTATAAATCATTGTGGTATTATTTCTCGGTGCATCAATATGTCGAATTTATACGCATTGTTTCCTAATGATTTTGATGTACTTTGCTATGGCTTAATATTTTTAAATGTTTAGGATGTATTTTCTTCATGTACTTTTTTAATGTTTAGTATTTACTTTACGGATACGTGTCCTTCATATCAATATGTCGGAATTTATACGAATTATTTGCTAATGATTTTGATGTAGTTTGTTACTAATGTTTAGCATTTACTTTACGGATACCTGCTTCATATTAATATGTCAGAATTTGTACACATTATTTCCTAATAATTTTGATGTTCTTTGCTATGGCTTAATATTTAGGATGTATTTTCTTCATGTACTTTCTTAATGTTTAGCATGTTCTTTCTGGATATCTGTATTTTTAATGGCTTTATGTTTCTGTCTTATATGTTTTTTTTTCTTTTTATTTTTTTTTAAAAAAAAACAACATTTAAAACTGAAGAACACAGATGTCACTATGGTTGTGCAAATCGGTCTGATTCACCTCATTTTGTCAACCTCCATCAAGATTCACCACAGACTCTTCTTCTGCTGAGATAATTGAAGTTTCTGACAGTCCTACAATGGGAGTAGTACATCATCCTAGCATTTGTCATACTTTACAAACAGTTGACAAAAAATATTCTTCTGTTGCGATAATTGATGTTCCCGAAACCGACCCCCTACAATAGACGAGATTGTTAATCGTCCTAGAGTTCGCCGCACTTCATGTAGCATCTTAAAAAACTCCTCTTATCCTTTGTTGATTGATGTTCCCGATGACCCCATTGAAGATGGGATTGTTGATCCATCTTGTAATTGGCCACGCATTAAACAGACTGTGAGGGACAAACATGACATTGTTAGGGCTACCTTAGGAACAAGCTGTGCAGAAGTGCCACCGATAGAACAAACGTCATATCAAACAGACCATGTTTTCAACAAACAACCCACTTCTGCTAGCAAACACATAGCGGCTCTTTGTAAAGTGAGAAAATTAATTGCTGAAAGGATTAAGGATGCGCCTACAAACGCTGTCTTTGTCATTCGATTTAGGTGTGTTCCCGAGAAGATGAGGACTCTTACTTCCGTTTATGCAGCACCAGAGCGGGGTAAAAAAAAGAAAGAAATTGTCTGCTGATCGTCCACCTTTATATCCGAAAACAGGGAATCAATATCATTTTAGTAAGAGTCCTTCCTGTGAACCTCTCCTTGATGCTATTGACGACACGAATCCCTTCATGCCTTTGACATCAATGCAATATCGATTTCAAATTATGTGTTCACCGCCACGGCTCTGTGGATAACAGATTAGGTAATTACATACGAAAGATTTAATATTTTATATTCATTTACATAATTCATCTTTACATATCTGCTTTGCTAATCATAATGCTATTCTTTTGTTTTTTGTGCGAAAGAATACGTTATTTGAGTTCAAAAATAATGTCCTTGATTGGGATCAACTGTTGTCATTAAAACCGTATCACTATATCTCAAGCTTTGTCATAGATTCTTGGTCGGCATATCTAAACTACAAAGAAAAGGATGGGAATCCAACCAATCCCACACGATTCTTTTTTAGTACACTTACATATGTAAGTTTAGTCATTGTTTTCATGTATTTCAGTTTACTATTTCCAACATTTTCACATTACTAAATTTTTATCTTCATTGTGCAGTTGTTATTAATGAAGAACACAGGTGCTTCTATTGATGATCATCGTTACAAACCTTTCAAGCGTCGCATCGAAGTAGAATTAAATGAGTTTGAGTGGATTGGTCTTCCATCCATTGAACTAGTGAGTCCTTCACTTCATTTAGTAATTGAAATTAAATTTAGTATTACTGTAGTAGTCTATTTGAATAGAAGTCAGTGAATGTACTGTCAAAGTTTTCAAAATGTGCTATTACTTAACATGAAATTAACCTTTATGTGTCAGTGACCTTACAATTGTTTCTTTCCCTGATGCTAGTTCTTCTTCCCTATTGCACTTGAGAATCATTTTGTGTTGTACGTTTTCGATCTGCCAAGGAAATGTCTCATTATTCTTGACAATCGCATTAGAAGGAAAAGTGTTTTAGAAGAGTATGGTGATAGTGTACTTGAACTGGTAAATTTACATTCTCCTAAACTATGAATTATTATCGTTCACTTGCATTGGTAAATTCATGTATATTATGGTTCATCTTGTCTAATTTTTATTATTGTGTTACAGGGTGATGCTTTTGCACGGTTTTTGGGTGAAAGTCAATCAACTATGGAGAAAAGTAATATAGTAATGGGCATGGATCCTACAATAGCAATGCTTCCATGGAGAAATAACAGAAATATTTTTGACTGTGGTATTTACACCATGGGGCACATGGAAACATTTATGGGAATAGCCACTTGGGACTGTGGACTGTCCAAAATTGATGTGAGTTTTACATTTTAATTGTAACTTATTTAGAACAAATCAATGTTATTTTGTTGGTTATTAAATTCTAATTTCATGTTTTTTTTTGCAGATGAGATCGTTGACAATGCTGAGATTCAAGTACCTATGCACGCTACTAACATTTGAGCACAACAAACATCGTAACAGCATTATTAGACATGCATTAGCGTGTAACGACATTCACAAATAGTTCCTGAATATGATTTATTAGTTTTCTTTTGTACTTTTGATCTTTGGCGTCTGTACATCGAAGTTGTACTGGATGTGCATTCACCCAAGGTACTTGTTATAATGTACATTCTATAATGATCAGTTGTCCATTAAAAGTAAAACAAATGTTCACCAAAATCAATGATGTTCTTGCTTTAATACGAGAATGTTCATTTTAAGGAAAACAAATTTACATCCTGTGTAACTTTCTTGCTTTAGGATCTCACAATTGATACAATTAATTTATATCGTGCGTGGTCATTTTAATACAAGAATGTTCATTTTAAGGAAAACAAAAAAATATACTTTGTATACACTAATACTCCGTATACACTAATAGCAATATTCGAAATTGAGTAAATATGTACAGTTAGTACGTAGTATTTTAATTTAACTATTACTTCTATATCATATGTTGCACACAATTTTCCTACTTGCCCAAATAACCCCAACACACGTAAATCTAGGATGGACCTAATAATACCTATTATGGAAGTATAGCCAATTTATGTTCAATTATAAAACACACAATTAGGTGTAAATCTAAAATAGATAAAAGGAATACTTCTTCCAAATAATCTTTCCAAAGAAAATAGTTCTTTCAACTACGGAGTATTAGGTAACTTCTCCATAAATTTTGGTTATACTCCACCTTCGTTTTCAATACTTCTTCATTGCCAGGTAATCACGTTCATTTACTAAATTGTCATGAATTTCGTCCATTCTTTTGGTGTATTTCTTAGGTAATTATACTTGGTTGATTTAAATCATTGACAAAATCACCTGAAAATCACGCCTCTTTTGTTGGTTACATTTTCACCGTTTTCAGTTTAATTGGATGTTCATGTCAAGTTTAATGGGATGTTATTTATTGATTACAATTGTGTGAGATTTTACGTTGGGATAATTGGGGCAAGTACGAAAATTGTGTACAACATATGAAATACGAGTAATAGGTAAATTAAAATACTAATTGTACAATTTACTCAATTTCGAATATTGCTCACAGTGTTCATCGTTTAATTAATAGTGTTTTTAAAGTTTACAGTATGATGTTCTAAATGCTATCGTCCAATGAACATTTTGGAATAACCATTTTAAATCATCTACGAGCAAATCATGTCATTATTTTGCTTGGGATTGGTAACAAATTCTGAAGAGGAAGACAGAAAACAATTCATTGCACATTATCTTGATGCAAAGAAGACAATGCTAGCATGGCTATTCAATGGGAAGGACGCCATAATTGCAGGGGTGGAGGATAACTATGCAAAAAACACAGTACTACAAGATGAAACTTACATGCTATAAATCTTTCAAAAAGTTAATCAAGCTGACAAACATAACATGGAAGCAGTATGCAAGTGTTGGGCTAAGATGTTTATCTTACACAATGAGGAAACCCGTTTAAGAGAGGAATATGAAAGCAGATTACAGACAAGCATTTCATTTGGGGTTAAAACGACTACCAGGGATAATGTAGTGGTTTTCCGAAGGTGTCTTTGTTACTTGACAGACAATCTCTTAACAAGGAGGACATTGCACCTGTTTCAATATCATTTGGCACCCGAGTTAGAAAATCTTGTTGTTGTAGACAGTGAAGAAGAAGATTTTGACTCTATCCCAACATCAATTTCCCGACCAGCGGTCGAACTTGCTTTTATTTTATTAAATCAAACCGAGTAATACTATATATAAACATCTGAGGTACATTTGAGTATAAGTTTTATATTTACCTCATACCCCTTGTACCTACTGTTGATTTTCAATGTCCATTCAGAATATAAGAATATAAGTACATTCTCTTATTTGTTAATGATATTTCATTATATTGACGTAGTACCTTTTGTAATTTTTGAATTTTCGATACATCATGAAAAGAATTGTCCCATCACTGTATTTACAATGTCCATTACGTGCATTAACAATGTACCATTTAAATTAAATAATATAAATTAATGCATCTAATAATTACACTCTCAGATGCAAGTTGTAAAATAATTCAGGTGAAAAGACACCACTATTCATGATTATTTGCTTAAATGAGACATGTGTCAAATGGCAGTTGTAAACTAATGCATGTGAAAAGACAAATAATACTACACTCATAAATTGTAACTTCTCCTATTCTTATCCAAAGCAGTTTATATATAAAACTCGCTATAAATACTTACCTAAACTAGTGTGATAATTACAAAATCTAAGGAATAATCATACAAACCGTCTTCACCGCCTTAAAAGGTACTCTAATTTCTTTTTTTTTTTTTATTATTATTTTTTTTCCTGCAAAAGAAATGCATATCTTCATGTAAATAAGTATATTGAATATTATTGCAAGAATAACGCAAAGAATGGAATTGTAATATGCTCTGGTAATTTATTTCATACAAATAAATGTTCCTATATAATGTATTTCTGCCAATGTCCATTGTCATGCCTTTAAAGGAACATTTATTTTATTGATAATGTTCATAGGAAATATTGTTGTGCACTTTGATATAGCATATATAAAAAAATGTATTGAATGTTAATGACAGTAAACGACACAATACTATTTAATTAATATTAGAAATACTTACAAAAGCCATTCAAGACTGTTTCAAAATCAGTTTAAATATAAAACTCACTATAAATACTTGTCTAAACAAGTGTGCTAATTACAAAATCTATGGAATAATCATATAGAAAACGTCTTCACTCCCTTGAAAAGGTGATCTGGTTTATGTTATATAGTAGCCTATATAACATTCAGATTATTTCATTTATAAGTATTATTTGATTAATCAGTATGTTTTTTAATCTTGTGAAAAGAAATATATACTATAGTCCCCAGACGAATTAAAAGTTGTTTCAGTCCGAAAATCAAACCGCATTTGTGGCTCGAACGTTTTGCCAAAATTAAGTATAGTAGATATTTCAATCTGGCAATGTGCTTAATATTTGCAGGAGAAGATTATTTTACCTTTTGCTGTAATCTGTTTTCATAATAACATTGTTTGCTCTTTGCATGATTATACAATGTGAAAGCCCACATTAATTTGTTTTACCCTACAGTATGGCCTTAAATATGGTTGAAGTTGGTACTTCCCATAATGCCTTAAGTTTATGGTCACTCTTTTTAAATTACGTTTATTTTTTGCCTGAACCAGAATATGAGTTCGGTTACCAATGTGGAAATAATGTCGGATATCGAGCAAAAACCCGCTAACGTTGAGTATGATCTCGCTGAAACGAAACGTGAAAGAGATTCACTGGATCAACATCTTATTGAGGTGCTTGGTAAAAACGAAGTATTAGAAGAACATCAGGAAGGGCTGTACGAGAAACTGGACATAGCTGAAATGAATGCAAAGTCACTACAACAGAGGCTGGACATTGTTTGAAGCGCAGATGAAGTTTATCACGGCTGAAAGAGACAAAGATAGCCCGACAACTTGAAGCTAATAGACAAAAACGATTACAGAGACATGGACCGTCGCCTCACCAAATCACAAACTTGTACGAGAATCATATGCTCTTCTTGATGGTGAAAATACTATACCTTGGCCAGCAGTCGTGAAGGCTGTGGAATTAATAGACGGTTATAGGAAACATCTAAAGGAGGACTTGCTGGAGGGTGAGAGCAGTGTACATCCATCTGTTTGCAGTAAACGCAGAAAGGGTTAAGAACTTTGATGTTAATTTATGTATAATTATAATATGCGGTTAAGTTTAGAAACATATGCGTTTTCATTAAGTATTATTGTCAGAACATATTAGCAGTTTATTATGAATGTTTATTTGAATCTAAATTATTATCATCTACCTAAGCTTTAACTGTTTAGAATTGACCCTTTCTAATTTAAAGCCAGTTACAAGACTGATCAACTTTAATGTACCTTCAACATTTTACAAATGTCCATATTACTATGTAACGATGTACCAAAGCTTTAAACCCGCATTTCTTTCAAATATTATCCTCTTAAAATAAGGGAATGGGTTTAAGGTTGGACTAGGCAGACCGTTGTCTGCCTAATCCAACCATAAATCCTTCACCATCCCGTTTTAGGATACTCAGCCCCCTAATTTTAATCCCGTCCCCCAAAAGGGTTCACTCGGCCCCTCTAGGGTGTCTTTTTGTCTTGCCGCCTTCGAATGAGAAGCAAGGGAAAGGGTTTACGGTTTGATTAGGGGGATCCGCGGTAGCGGTCCACCTAATCAAACCCTAAAACCTTTCCCGTCCCGTTTTAGGATATCCGGTCCCCCCAAAAAGGGTTCACTCGGCCCCTCTAGGGTGTCTTTTTGTCTTGCCGCCTTCGAATAAGAAGCAAGGGAAAGGGTTTAGGGTTTGATTAGGGGGATCCGCGGTAGCGGTCCACCTAATCAAACCCTAAACCCTTTCCCGTCCCGTTTTAGGATACCCGGCCCCCCAAAAAAGGGTTCACTCGTCCCCTCTAGGGTGTCTTTTTATCTTGCCGCCTTCAAATGAGAAGCAAGGGAAAGGGTTTAGGGTTTGATTAGAGGGATCTGTGGTAGCAGTCCACCTAATCAAACCCTTTTCCGTCCCGTTTTAGGATACTCGGTCCCCCCAAAAAGGGTTCACTCGTCCCCTCTAGGGTGTCTTTTTGTCTTGCCGCCTTCAAATGAGAAGCAAGGGAAAGGGTTTAGGGTTTGATTAGAGGGATCTGTGGTAGCGGTCCGCCTAATCAAACCCTTTCCCGTCCCGTTTTAGGATACTCGGTCCCCCCAAAAAGGGTTCACTCGGCCCCTCTAGGGTGTCTTTTTGTCTTGCCGCCTTCGAATGAGAAGCAAGGGAAAGGGTTTAGGGTTTGATTAGGGGGATCCGCGGTAGCGGTCCGCCTAATCAAACCCAAAAACCCTTTCCCGTACCGTTTTAGGATACCCGGTCCCCCCAAAAAGGGTTCACTCGGCCCCTCTAGGGTGTCTTTTTGTCTTGCCGCCTTCGAATGAGAAGCAAGGGAAAGGGTTTAGGGTTTGATTAGGGGGATCCGCGGTAGCGGTCCGCCTAATCAAACCCTAAACCCTTTCCCGTCCCGTTTTAGGACACCCGGTCCCCCCAAAAAGGGTTCACTCGGCCCCTCTAGGGTGTCTTTTTGTCTTGCCGCCTTCGAATGAGAACCAAGGGAAAGAGTTTAGGGTTTGATTAGGGGGAACCGAGGTAGCGGTCCTCCTAATCAAACCCTATACCCTTTGCAGTCCCGTTTTAGGATACCCGACCCCCCAAAAAAGGGTTCACTCGTCCCCTCTAGGGTGTCTTTTTGTCTTGCCGCCTTCGAATGAGAAGCAAAGGAAATGGTTTAGGGTTTGATTAGAGGGATCTGTGGTAGCAGTCCACCTAATCAAACCCTTTTCCGTCCCGTTTTAGGATACTCGGTCCCCCCAAAAAGGGTTCACTCGTCCCCTCTAGGGTGTCTTTTTGTCTTGCCGCCTTCAAATGAGAAGCAAGGGAAAGGGTTTAGGGTTTGATTAGAGGGATCTGTGGTAGCGGTCCGCCTAATCAAACCCTTTCCCGTCCCGTTTTAGGATACTCGGTCCCCCCAAAAAGGGTTCACTCGGCCCCTCTAGGGTGTCTTTTTGTCTTGCCGCCTTCGAATGAGAAGCAAGGGAAAGGGTTTAGGGTTTGATTAGGGGGATCCGCGGTGGCGGTCCGCCTAATCAAACCCAAAACCCTTTCCCCGTACCGTTTTAGGATACCCGGTCCCCCAAAAAGGGTTCACTCGGCCCCTCTAGGGTGTCTTTTTGTCTTGCCGCCTTCGAATGAGAAGCTAGGGAAAGGGTTTAGGGTTTGATTAGGGGATCCGCGGTAGCGGTCCGCCTAATCAAACCCTAAACCCTTTCCCGTCCCGTTTAGGACACCCGGTCCCCCCAAAAAGGGTTCACTCGGCCCCTCTAGGGTGTCTTTTTGTCTTGCCGCCTTCGAATGAGAAGCAAGGGAAAGAGTTTAGGGTTTGATTAGGGGGAACCGAGGTAGCGGTCCTCCTAATCAAACCCTATACCCTTTGCAGTCCCGTTTTAGGATACCCGACCCCCCAAAAAAGGGTTCACTCGTCCCCTCTAGGGTGTCTTTTTGTCTTGCCGCCTTCGAATGAGAAGCAAAGGAAATGGTTTAGGGTTTGATTAGGGGGATCCGCGGTAGCGGTCCGTCTAATCAAACCCTAAACCCTTTCCCGTCCCGTTTTAGGATGCCCGGCCCCCCAAAAAAGGGTTCACTCGTCCCCTCTAGGGTGTCCTTTTGTCTTGCCGCCTTCGAATGAGAAGCAAGGGAAAGGGTTTAGGGTTTAATTAGGGCGATCTGCGGTAGCGGTCCGCCTAATCAAACCCTAAACCCTTTCCCGTCCCATTTTAGGATACCCGGCCCCCCAAAAAAGGGTTCACTCGTCCCCTCTAGGGTGTCCTTTTGTCTTGCCGCATTCGAATGAGAATCAAGGGAAAGGGTTTAGGGTTTGATTAGGGGGATCCGCGGTAGCGGTCCGCCTAATCAAACCCAAAAACCCTTTCCCGTCCCGTTTTAGGATACCCGGTCCCCCCAAAAAGGGTTCACTCGGCCCCTCTAGGGTGTCTTTTTGTCTTGCCGCATTCGAATGAGAATCAAGGGAAAGGGTTTAGGGTTTGATTAGGGGGATCCGCGGTAGCGGTCCGCCTAATCAAACCCTAAACCCTTTCTCGTCCCGTTTTAGGATATCCGGCCCCCCAAAAAAGGGTTCACTCGTCCCCTCTAGGGTGTCTTTTTGTCTTGCCGCCTTCGAATGAGAAGAAGGGGAAAGGGTTTAGGTATTGATTAGGGGGATCCGCGGTAGCGGTCCGCCTAATCATACCTAAACCCTTTCCCGTCCCGTTTTAGGATACCCGGCCCCCCAAAAAGGGTTCACTCGTCCCCTCTAGGGTGTCTTTTTGTCTTGCTGCCTTCGAATGAGAAGCAAGGGAAAGCATTTAGGGTTTGATTAGGGGGATCCGCGGTAGCGGTCCGCCTAATCAAAACCAAAAACCCTTTCCCGTCCCGTTTTAGGATACCCGGTCCCCCCAAAAAGGGTTCACTCGGCCCCTCTAGGGTGTCTTTTTATCTTGCCGCCTTCGAATGAGAAGCAAGGGAAAGGGTTTAGGGTTTGATTAGGGGGATCCGCGGTAGCGCTCCGCCTAATCAGACCCTAAACCCTTTCCCGTCCCGTTTTAGGATACCCGGCCCCCCAAAAAAGGGTTCACTCGTCCCCTCTAGGGTCTCTTTTTGTCTTGCCGCCTTCGAAGGAGAAGTAAGGGTTTAGGTTTTAGGTTTGATTAGGGGGATCCGTGGTAGCGGTCCGCCTAATCAAACCCTAAACCTTTTCCCGTCCCGTTTTAGGATACCCGGTCCCCCCAAAAAGGGTTCACTCGGCCCCTCTAGGGTGTCTTTTTGTCTTGCCGCCTTCGAATGTGAATCAAGGGAAAGGGTTTAGGGTTTGATTAGGGGGATCCGCGGTAGCGGTCCGCCTAATCAAACCCTAAACCCTTTCCCGTCCCGTTTTAGGATACCCGGCCCCCCAAAAAAGGGTTCACTCGTCCCCTCTAGGGTCTCTTTTTCTCTTGCCGCCTTCGAAGGAGAAGCAAGGGTTTAGGGTTTAGGGTTTGATTAGGGGGATCCGCGGTAGTGGTCCGCCTAATCAAACCCTAAACCATTTCCCGTCCCGTTTTAGGATACCCGGTCCCCCCAAAAAGGGTTCACTCGGCCCCTCTAGGGTGTCTTTTTGTCTTGCCGCCTTCGAATGTGAAGCAAGGGAAAGGGTTTAGGGTTTGATTATGGGGATCCGCGGTAGCGGTCCGCCTAATCATACCTTAAACCCTTTCCCGTCCCGTTTTAGGATACCCCCCCCAAAAAAAAGAAAAAAGGGTTCACTCGGCCCCTCTAGGGTGTCTTTTTGTCTTGCCGCCTTCGAATGAGAAGCAAGGGAAAGGTTTTAGGGTTTGATTAGGCGGATCCGCGGTAGCGGTCATCTAATCAAACCCTAAACCCTTTGCCGTCCCGTTTTAAGATACCCGGTCCCCGCAAAAAAAGGGTTCACTCGTCCCCTCTAGGGTGTCTTTTGGTCTTACCGCCTTCGAATGAGAAGCAAAGTAAAGGGTTTAGGGTTTGATTAGGGGGATCCACGGTAGCGGTCTGTCTAATCAAACCCTAAACCTTTTCCCGTCCCGTTTTAGGATACCCGGCCCCCCAAAAAAGGGTTCACTCGTCCCCTCTAGGGTGTCTTTTTGTCTTGTCGCCTTCGAATGAGAAGAAAGGGAAAGGGTTTAGGTTTTGATTAGGGGGATCCGCGGTAGCGGTCCGCCTAATCATACCCTAAACCCTTTCCCGTCCCATTTTAGGATACCCGGCCCCCCCTCAAAAAGGGTTCACTCGGCCCCTCTAGGGTGTCTTTTTGTCTTGCCGTCTTCGAATGAGAAGCAAGGGAAAGGGTTTAGGGTTTGATTAGGGGGATCCGCGGTAGCGGTCCGCCTAATCAAACCCAAAACCCCTTTCCCGTCCCGTTTTAGGATACCCGGTCCCCCCAAAAAGGGTTCACTCGGCCCCTCTAGGGTGTCTTTTTGTCTTGCCGCCTTCAAATGAGAAGCAAGGGAAAGGGTTTAGGGTTTGATTAGGGGGATCCGCGGTAGCAGTCCGCCTAATCAAACCCTAAGCCCTTTCCCGTCCCGTTTTAAGACACCCGGTCCCCCCAAAAAAGGGTTCACTCGGCCCCTCTAGGGTGTCTTTTTGTCTTGCCGCCTTCGAATGAGAAGCAAGAGAAAGGGTTTAGGGTTTGATTAGGGGGATCCGCGGTAGTGCTCCGCCTAATCAGACCCTAAACCCTTTCCCGTCCCGTTTTAGGATACCCGGCCCACCAAAAAAGGGTTCACTCGTCCCCTCTAGGGTCTCTTTTTGTCTTGCCCCCTTCGAAGGAGAAGCAAGGGTTTAGGGTTTAGGGTTTTATTAGGGGGATCCGTGGTAGCGGTCCGCCTAATCAAACCCTAAACCCTTTCCCGTCCCATTTTAGGATACCCGGTCCCCCCAAAAACGGTTCACTCGGCCCCTCTAGGTTGTCTTTTTGTCTTGCCGCCTTCGAATGTGAAGTAAGGGAAAGGGTTTAGGGTTTGATTAGGGGGATCCGCGGTAGCGGTCCGCCTAATCAAACCCTAAACCCTTTCCCGTCCCGTTTTAGGATACCCGACCACCAAAAAAGGGTTCACTCGTCCCCTCTAGGGTCTCTTTTTGTCTTGCCGCCTTCGAAGGAGAAGCAAGGGTTTAGGGTTTAGGGTTTGATTAGGGGGATCCGCGGTAGCGGTCCGCCTAATCAAACCCTAAACCATTTCCCGTCCCGTTTTAGGATACCCGGTCCCCCCAAAAAGGATTCACTCGGCCCCTCTAGGGTGTCTTTTTGTCTTGCCGCCTTCGAATGTGAAGCAAGGGAAAGGGTTTAGGGTTTGATTATGGGGATCCGCGGTAGCGGTCCGCCTAATCATACCTTAAACCCTTTCCCGTCCCGTTTTAGGATACCCGCCTCCCCCCCCCCCCACCCCCCCCAAAAAAAGGGTTCACTCGGCCCCTCTAGGGTGTCTTTTTGTCTTGCCGCCTTCGAATGAGAAGCAAGGGAAAGGTTTTAGGGTTTGATTAGGCGGATCCGCGGTAGCGGTCCGCCTAATCAAACCTTAAACCCTTTTTCGTCCCGTTTTAGGATACCCGACCCCTAAAAAAAGGGTTCACTCGTCCCCTCTAGGGTGTCTTTTTGTCTTGCCGCCTTCGAATGAGAAGCAAAGGAAAGGGTTTAGGGTTCGATTAGGGGGATCCACGGTAGTGGTCTGTCTAATCAAACCCTAAACCCTTTCCCGTCCCGTTTTAGGATACCCGGCCCCCCAAAAAAGGGTTCACTCGTTCCCTCTAGGGTGTCTTTTTGTCTTGCCGCCTTCGAATGAGAAGCAAGGGTAAGGGTTTAGGGTTTGATTAGGGGGATCCGCGGTAGCGGTCCGCCTAATCAAACCCTAAACCCTTTGCCGTCCCATTTTAAGATACCCGGTCCCCGCAAAAAAAGGGTTCACTCAGTCCCTCTAGGGTGTCTTTTTGTCTTGCCGCCTTCAAATGAGAAGCAAGGATCCGCTTAATCAACCTCTAAACTCTTTCAAAAAAAAGGTTTACTTGGTCCGTCAGGTGTCGTGTTTTTTTTTTTTTTTAAAATATGTTGACGAAGGGGTTGAATCCCCCCCGGGTCCATGCATTCTCGCACCAACACATGGACCATGTAAGCCACCCCTTTCGGGGACTGCAGTGGCCAAGCTTCAAGGTAACTAACTAACTATTTTAGGGTATTAAATGTATTTATCATTTCCTTTATTTTTTAACAGTTACATTACAATAGTAACTAACTACCTACAAGAAAAAAGAAACGGAGTAAAAAAATAAAAGTAGTAACCGCTTTTAGCTCGGTTGTTTTACATTACCAGATAGACGTTGTCATAGGAGAATTGTTCAACAGCAATATAATTTTGAAGTTACGCCCAATTTCCTCCGTTATACTAAGGTATTTTCTTTTCAATTTCGTTTCTTTTCTATCATAACTTAATATAATGTTTAATTTGGATCACTTAATTGTTCAATAGCAAAGATATAATTTTGATGTTTTGATTTCGATATTTATACTTTGCTTTCTTGTTAAAAATTAATTCGGATTAATGTGCATGAATTATTTTTGCTACCTTTAGAAACACATTCGCATTGTTCTTCCCCAATTTTATATCTCTGAAGTATTATTTTAACATTTACTTTCTAGTTTCTGTTAATTTTGAATTTTTAATTGAAGGAAATAATATATATTGTTCATACAGCTTTAAATTAATGTGCGTATTGTTTTTAATATAGAAATATTTCTGAATCATCTAAAAGTACATTATCTTTGTGACTAATGTACATTTCCTAAAATTAGGTAACTGGTGATTATTTCTACTTGTCAATTTTATATTTTCAATTGAATGTAATAATATAATACATTCAGCTTAAAATAATGTGCCGTTTGTTTTTAATATAGGAACTGTTCTGAAATATGTAAAGAACATTATATTTGTTATTAATGTACATTTCGTAAAATTAGGTAACAACTGATTATCTCTACTTGTGAATTTTTTGGTTTTTAATTGAAGGTAATAATATAATGTACATTCAGCTTAAATTAATGTGCCGTTTGTTATTAATATAGAAATTGTTCTGAATCATCTAAAAGAACATTATATTTGTGATTAATGTACATTTCCTAAAATTAGATAACTCATTGATTATCTCTACTTGTTTCGTAATTTCATTTTATTATTACGACTATGGAGCAGGAAGATAAAAAATCTGAAAAGCGGAGAAAAGTTACTTTTATTTTTCCACCAACTGAAAGTTCCACTGATGGTAAAAATGAGTGTGCTCCATTTACAAGAAAGCGTAAATCAGCTACTATTAACAGTAAATCTAAGTCTATACAATCTTTCGCAAAGAAGATAAATGAAGAAAGTGACGATGATCTTGCAGTTAAGAAACAAATTGTTTCTGTTAATAAACAAATTTTTACTGCAAAGAAAGAAAGTCCTCAAAAGGGTAAAGTAAGTAATAAGATGGTATTGGGTTCCAAGTGTAAGCAGAAGTTTGATTTCTCTTCGTTTAAAAGTGCATATACGAGAATGTCTCCTACAGGAGTAGTTGAGGTAGTTGAACGTTTGTCATACGAACAGTGGTGTGCGCTAGAAGAGATTATTGGATTTAGTTGACTGTTTTGGTTAAGAGTTCGTTCCATTCCTTTAAAGCTTGGGTACTGGTTAATTAATTAAAGATAAACCCATACCAAAACTGTATCGATCTTCTTGATGGTGAGAAGTTGTACTTGAAGGTTTCGATGTAAGATCAACATTTGGATTTCCAATAGGCCCTAAAACAGTTGAATTATCCAAAACTCATACTTTGAATCGAAGAGTTTCAAGAGTTTTATGGCAAATGGAAACAACAATTTGGTATAAAAGATGGACAAGTTCCACTCAAAACGCTTGAGAATTGGTTGATAAATCATGATCATGGTGGTGATGAATTCAAGGTTAACTTTGTTGTGTTTCCTGTTTCTTTGCTAATGAGAAACACGCAAAAGCCTTTGGTTAATCATCATGTTTTAAAATCGTTGATGAATGTTGATGAAATCAAAGATTACAATTGGTGTTCCTTTTTGTTAAAAAGTTTGCAAGAAAACAAGATTGAGTGGGTGGAAAAGGAGACTCACTTCGGCGGGCCACTGTTGTTTTTGGAGGTAAAAAGTCCCAAAAAATATATTTGAAGTTCATAAATTAATTTAACATTAGAAGGTACGTTTTCATTCTCTTGTAATTAATTTTTTTTTTTTTTTTTTTTGCAGCTCATCTATGTTGATCGCGTTGTTCATGTGGAACGAAAAGTTGAAAGAGATTATTATACGTTGGTAGGTTGGACTAGTAGTTTTTTATAATCGAGAGAGAAGGATGAGATGAAAAGCGGTATGTTTGGAAATGGTAAGTTGGAAGCACCAATGGAGGAGGTGGTTGACAATACAGGTGTCGAATCTGTCTATCAAAGAAAGGACTACACGGAGGAGTATATTCTTGATCTTGCTAAATATATAACTAGTTTAGCTCAGAACATATCATCTGTTAAGGCTAAGTTAGAAAAAGGAGCATCAATAATTAAGGAGAACAGGACTGCTCAGAAGCTCTGTGATCATGCATTTAGTTTACTCAATTTGTCAAATGAGCATGTACTCACGCTGATAGTGAAAGTTCTGTTGGTATTAATGTTGCTGATATTCCAGATGTTGTTCCTGCTGCTGAGACTGATGTTAGTAATCATCCTTTGGTTGTTGAAGCTTTGAATAATGTAAACATAACTTTAAAAAATAGTATTCAGGTTGAAAGCATGTCATTGAAGAGGCCGATTTTTTATACATACAAAAAGGTAAATATGTTGATCATATTTTTTGTTATATTATGTTAACTTGGTGCTTAAGTGTATTGTTCTTTAATTTGATACATTTCAACTATTCCAGAAGCCTTGTGCATTGAGAAAAGAAGGTGAATTAGTTGACAATGGGAATGAAGATAACAAGGAAGGGGTGTCAAAAGGAGAGTCAGAAGAAAACAAAGTTGAAACAGTTGAGGTTGAAAATGGGAATGAAGACAACAAGAAAGAGGTGTCAGAAAGGGAGTGTGACAACAAGAAAGATGTGTCAGAAGGGGAGTGTGAAAATGGGAATGTTGACAACAAGAAAGATGATGACAAAAATGTACGAAATGATTCGATGCATCTTTATGTTGATAGTGACGTGGAGAATGAGGAAGAAGCCAATACGGATAATCTTATAAATACCCTTGTATGTAGCATGTTATCTGAAGATTATAGTGAAGAACCCAAGGCAACCAATCCCAATCCAAGCTTAGATATTAGTACTAAACTTGATTTACTAAGAGAAGACACTGACCCATGTACAGAGACATCTAAGTTTCAGCACTGTATTGCTGACTACGTCTACTACACCAAAGGAAAAGGCACTGTTCTTGCTAGGTATATTTTATTCTACTCATTATGTTTCTTTTATTTAATCATTATGTACATTTTGTTTGGGTATTATGTGCATTATTAATAAAGATAATCTACATATGTGTAATTAACTGACTTGTTTTGTGTAACATCTGAACCAGTGAGAAGCTCTTTGAGTTTAAGAATGTCGTGGGTACCCGATATCTTTTTGCATCTCTAAAACCACCTCGGTATATAGCAGATGCTGTGGTTGATTGTTGGTCAGCTTACTTGAATTTCAATGAACTTAAAATAAAATCTTCAGCACCACGTCGATTCTTTGCTTCAACCCTCGTATTTGTATGTAAAATTTTATTTAATTTTATGTTATACAAGTGTATATTAATAGAAGAATATTATGTTCTGTGTGTGCAGCAAGCATTTCAAGGGCAAAGGAAAGAATTCAATGAAGTATTCAAGAGGCATTTTAGAAATGAGTTAAATCATGCTGGGATTATTGATGTGACAAAAGTTGATATGGTTGGCTCAAAAAATATATATAGTCAATACAAAGTGTTTTCTGCTGCTAATTTACTCTCGTAACAAATTTTATGTCTGTTGTATCTTCTAATCATTTCTTATATAAAACAGTTTTTTTTCCCAATAATAACCGACAAGCATTTTTACCTGTTCGTATTCAATATGGAGAAGAACAAGTATGTCATTCTTGATAATCAACAGCATGATGAAACCCCAAAAACTCGTTATGGAAACAAACCTTGGAATATGGTAATTGTTCAGTTGCCTTTCATTGGTTATTTTTTCTTTTACAATGTCATATTTTTTGTACGGTCTCTCTATACAGTTTGATCTGAATTTTTCCATGCAGCGTAATGCTTTGGCAGCATATTTCAATGACATTGGTGATTTGAAGGAAAGAGTAAGAGCAATGGAGCCTGCTGTATTGAAAATGCATTGGAGAAACCATCAAAATGTTGTTGACTGTGGTATTTACACAATGAAATACATGGAAACGTACAAGGGGGATCAGTATTGGACTTGTGGGTTGACAAAAAACAACGTAAGTTTCTAAACAATTTATATCCAATAATTGTAAATGTACTTTTGGTTTAATTAAATGATCTTTCTTAAAGTATTAAAAGCACATTCTTGTTTATAAGTTACCTATCCTCAAGATATTTTAACTTTTGTAGATGGATGGACTTCGAATATTGAGAATCAAATATCTTTGCACTTTGGTTTCATCCAAGTGCAACATTGTTTGTGATAACGTTTTAACAAACGTGAAGCAGTATCAAGAGAAGCCCTTCCCAAAGAAATTGGATTAAATCGATGAAGAATTCTACGAGGGTGATGAGACTGTTGGGGATGAGAAGATAGAAGATGAGGTAGTTGGAAAGAAAGAGAAGAGTACCGATGATATTGGTGTCCCTAACAACAATGAGACTGTTAGGGTTAAGAAGAGAAGAATGGAGGTAGGTTGTACAGAAGGGAATATTATACCAGATGGCTATGATGCTTCTGAGAAGAATGAGAACATGACAAATGTGAGTAATACAAACGACAAGAGTATAAATGAGCATAATCTGGTTGACAGTGGTGACACTACCAAGGGCGAAGTCATCAACAATGAAAATGTTCATGAACATGAAAGAAGTCAACCAGAGTCTCTGAGCATCCTTGCAAATCGTAATTTACTAAGCACGAGATACATTCATTATTACTCCTCTTCTGAGTTTCAGTTGCATTGCTTGATTATGTGTCGTATAGTAGAGGAAAACATACCGATTTAGCCAGGTATATATATATATATATATATATATATATATATATATATATATATATCTACTAATGTACAATATTTAAATTTAAAATGTTATGTATGCTATTTTGAGTTAAGACTGGTAGTCCTGAACCAGGGAACTGAAGGGTAATATCCGTATAATGCCCTTTAATTATAGGATTATAACGCAAAATTTACATGTGAATATTGTCATAAAACGATAAACATAAAGAAACGACAAAGATGTAGGAATAACCTTCGGTCCTAGTGCAATAAGGCAATGAGAGATTAAAGCAAATCTCCTCCTAAACGATGCACCCAAGATGTCCGAGTAATGCCCTTGTGCTAGAGACAATCCCCTAATTGACTTGCAATATCGAGGGGATTAGTTTTTGTGAATTTGTGTTGGATGAGAGATCCGGAATTTAGGAGGCACAATTCCCAAAAACCCTAATTATTTTTGCAAAATGAATTAGGTTGGAAGGGAGGAGAGAGCTCTCCTTTTGTTCCTCTAATTCGGTTTGGCCGAATGGACTTAGGGGGAAATGGGCTTCCATTTTCTCCTTAAGTTAAACTCATGGTCCGGTCCAAAACTCGCTAAGTGTATACGACGCGGTTTCATTATAAATCGTTATCGATTATCGGATTTTAAGGCATCAACTAATAATACGGGTTAGTTGAATTCTTAATACGTGTCCGACACAACAGTATTGTATAATTAATTTGTCCAATATACATTAATCAAATATAAATCGCTTATATTTAATTTTACGAATTAATCGGTTAATCCGCATTAGCCCATGATATTTAATCCGTATTAAATATTATATCTCAACATCACATTTTAACTAATTATTAGTCAAAAACTCGGACTAACTCGTTAGTCGATTTGGCATCTACATGACTGTATTTTCATACCGTCACATCACTCAAGACGTATCCTATAGGTGTGACTTTTAGGGACCATTTGATCACCGCCATCTGCATGACAATAACGTCAAACTTATCTAGCAAGCCAACCGTTATTGATAAACGTGGATCAATCGGTTATGATACAAAGTATGCCCTTTGATCCTTTTAGAGGTTTATAAGTCCTTGCACTAACCGTTAAGGACACTAACCCCAACAAGCTCCCACTTGTCCGTACAAGTGTATGTACAATGACGTTATCCGCACTAACTGGAGGACACTACCTCCAACAAACTCCCACTTGTCCGAACAAGTGTATGTGCGATAACCGATTCTCATATTCATTTAAAATTTCTCCCACTCAATGTAAAACAATTTGCGCTTCGATCCGCAAAGGTCGTATTTTACAATCGATCCAGTATCTAGAGCGGTTTCCCGACTAGAGAGTAACTCAACCGATAAAACGAATCCGTATCCGAGCATGGCCATGCATTTCGATTCTGACTCCTCGAGTGGCCCTGAGAAATATCGAGTACCTGATAAAGGCTGAATATTTCCTTCAACTCGAACTCCTTCCGATCTAAGCACAGCATGAAATGACCCAGAAACAATCTACTTGGCCCCCTGTTACGGATGACCGTGAGAAAGAAACCAAAGTCACCCAAAATCTGCCTTAGTCTCAAGAGGCAGTCGATAGTCAAAAGAATCGACTCTTAGGATCACCATGGAAGTCCGATCCACGACCGGGCACAGAATGTTATAAAACATTTAGGACTCCACGTCGATGTCACAATTGTGTCCTACGAAATATCCGTATAAATCGCCTCTCGTGATTGGTCGACAACTTTGTTGACTTATGGCTAGTTGAACCCACCATCAACCAACGTCACAAAATAATTGCGAGTTATCGGCTCATGAGGGCAATTAAGGACCGAAAAATATAATGTTCGTTCGATTCACTTTGTGGTGTTCAAAATTTGTCGTACAAACCCACATGAAAAACAAAATATATAAATATCAAAACGATGATGTTGTATAGAGTACAAAAGCGAATGAATCTAATCCATAAAAGAGTACTACAACTTAGGAACACGTTTAATTCCCATGGAATTAACGTGCCCTTCATGCTTATCTTGTCGTAATGCTTTAGTGAGAGGATCTGCTATGTTATCATCTCAGAGCAATCTTTTCTATCACTACTGCGACTTTTGCTCCACGTAATCCGGATTAGATGAGCTTTCCGTTGTACATGTCTAGACTTGTTGCTAGACTTTGGCTCCTTAGCTTGGAAGATGGCACCACTATTGTCGCAATAGATGGTGATCGGGTCATTCGAACTAGGCACTACAGATAGCCCATGTAAGAATTGACGCATCCATATCGCTTCCTTTGTAGCTTCAGACGCGGCATAGTACTCGGACTCAGTCGTAGAATCTGCTTGTAATAGTTTTTTGTTTCGAACTCTTCCAGTGATCGCAGCGCCATTAAGAGTAAAAACGAATCCAGATGAGATTTCGAGTCATCACGATCCGTTTGGAAGCTAGCATCTGCGTAAACTGGGCCGATTCTTGCATAGCTTTTGAGAGCCTCCATAAGTCAATGCCCAATCTTTAGTCCTCCGTAGGTACTTAAGAATGTTCTTGACAGCCAACCAATGTGATTCACCTGGATGCTGTTGGAATCGACTTGTCATACTCAATGCATATGCCACGTCCGGACGTGTGCATATCATGGCATACATGATTGATCCTATAGCCGAAGCATAAGGAATCCGGGTCATGCGCTCTTTCTCTTCCGGTGTCTCTGGTGCCTGAGACTTGCTCAAATGCACCCCTGGAGACATAGGAAGGAACCCCTTCTTGGAGTTAGTCATGCTGAATCTCTCTAGGACTTTGTCTATGTAAGACTCCCGATCGAGAGATAGCATCCGTCGTGATCTATCTCGATAGATACGGATGCCTAGAATTCTTTGTGCCTCTCCCAGATCTTTCATCTGGAAATGGTTTTTCAACCATACTTTCACCGAAGTTAAGAGAGGTATGTCATTCCCAATCAGGAGTATGTCGTCAACATACAATATTAGGAAGACAATCTTGCTCCCACTCGACTTGATATATAAACATGGTTCCTCGACTGATCGAGTGAATCCATTTTCTTTTATCACTTGGTCGAAGCGATGATTCCAACTCCTTGATGCTTGCTTAAGTCCATAAATGGAACGCTTAAGCTTGCACACTTTCTTAGGATGGGCTGGATCGATAAAACCTTCGGGTTGTACCATGTACAACTCTTCCTCCAAAAAGCCGTTTAAGAAGGCGGTTTTCACGTCCATTTGCCAAATTTCATAGTCATGAAAAGCGGCAATCGCTAAGATAATCCGGATGGAACGCAACATGACTACGGGTGCAAAAATCTCATCGTAGTGCAAACCTGGCACTTGGGTGAAACCTTTAGCAACTAGTCGTGCTTTGTAGATATCTTGTTGACCTTCCACAGAATGCTTTATCTTGTAAAGCCATTTGCATTGAAGGGGACGAACCTTAGCAGGTAAGTCAACAAGATCCCATACGTTGTTCTCATACATAGAGTCCATCTCGGATTGCATGGCCTCAAGCCATAGCTTTGAGTCAGAACTAGTCATGGCACCTTTATAGGTTGCGGGTTCACTACTCGTTAAGAGTAGAACGTTATCTATATCATGTTCCTCGACCATACCAATGTATCTGTCTGGAGGAATAGAGACTCTTCCCGACCTCCTAGGTTCCTCAGGAATATTCACCGCAGCTGGGATTGAAGGAATAGGTTCCTCCAATGGTTGCTCGGTGTTTGGTTCTGGAATCTCCGACAGGTCGAAGGTTCTATCACTCTTTGCATTCTCGAGAAATTCCTTCTCTAAGAATGTCGCACTAGCCGCAACAAAAACACGTTGTTCGGTTGGCGAATAGAAGTAATGACCACGTGATCCTTTAGGATAACCTATAAAGTATGTCTTGACCGATCGCGGGCCGAGCTTATCTTCAGGTCTCCACTTGACATAAGCCTCGCAGCCCCAAACCCGTATAAAGGACAAGTTAGGGACCGTTCCCTTCCATAGTTCATATGGAGTCTTGTCAATGCACTTTAGACGGACTTGGTTAAGTATTAGAGCAGGTGACAAAGAGCATAACCCCATAATGAATCAGGTAAAACCGTGTGACTCATCATGGATCGAACCATATCAAGTAGTGTTCGATTTCTCCGTTCGGACACACCATTCAGCTGAGGTGTTCCAGGTGGAGTTAACTGTAGGGCGATCCCACAGTCTTTAAGGTGTTGATCAAACTCGTGAGAAAGATACTCGCCACCACGATCCGAACGCAGTGTTTTAATCTTTCTACCCAATAGGTTCTGTACCCTATTTTGGTATTCCTTGAATTTCTCAAAGGATTCACTTTTGTGCTTCATTAAGTAGACATAGCCATATCTACTTAAATCATCCGTGAAAGTGATGAAATACCTATAGCCTTCTCGTGCGGTGATTGACATAGGACCACATACATCCGTGTGTATGAGCCCTAATAGGTCAGCAGCGCGCATTCCAACACCTTTGAAGGAAATACGAGTCATCTTACCGATGAGACATGATTCACACGTGCCAAATGATTGAAAATCAAAGGCCGAGATAGCTCCATTTTTAATGAGCTGTTTTACGCGTTTCTCATTAATGTGTCCCATACGGCAGTGCCATAGATACGTTTGATCTTTGTCACCAACCTTTAACTTTTTATTCATTACGTGTAATATTTCGGTCGTCTGATCTAAAACATAAATTCCGTTCATGGAGACTGCCTTGCCATAAATCATATCGTGTAAAGAGAAAATGCAAGCATTATTTTCTATTACAAATGAAAAACCAAGTTTGTCAAGTGCGAAACCGAAATAATGTTTTTCGAAAGACTAGGAACATAATAGCAATCATATAATGACAACTCAAATCCGCTAGGAAGCTGGATCACATATGTCCCCTTTGAGATGGCAGCTACTCTTGCTCCATTCCCAACACGCAGGTCAACCTCACCCTTTACGAGAGGTTCGAGATTTCGGAGGCCCTGCACATGATTACACAGATGAGAACCACAACCAGTATCTAGTACCCAAGTTCCGTAACTTGCATGGTTAATCTCAATCATATGAATAAAAGTAGAAGAAGAAGACATACCAACAGGTTTAACGCGACCCGCTTTTATGTCCTCATGATAAACAGGACATGTCCGCCTCCAATGCCCATCTTGTGGCGGTGATGGCATTCCATGTTTTCGGTTTTGCTCTTTGTCGCGCTGATGAGTTGCTCGACTCACCGTGCCCACTCTTACCTGGACCCGACTTCTTAAACTTCGGTTTACCTCTGCTAGGTTTGCTGAGCTTTGCCCTTACCTTTCCCTTTGTTTGACACAACGAGAACATCCTGTTTCATGCTCCCACTGAGCTTCATGTCCTTCTCGGTCTGTACGAGAAGGGAGTGCAGTTCATGGGGAGTTTTCTTCAAATCATTCATATAGTAATTCGCTCTAAATTGCGAATAACCATCGTGGAGTGAATGAAGAATACGGTCGATAACAATATTCTCGCTGATGTTACAGTTAAAGGTCTCCAGTTTCTCGACATTCTCAATCATGCTGAGAATGTGTGGGCTAACCGGTTGGCCCTTCTGGAGTCTCGCATCAAAGAAGCGAGTGGTATGCTCATAGGTCACGATTCTCGGTGCTTTCGAGAATTCCTTGGTGAGCGTGGTGAAAATCTTGTTTGCACCTTGGGCTATGAAGCGTTTCTGCAAATTGGGTTCCATTGCAAAAATGAGTACGTTTTTAATCGCACCCGCTTCCAAGGCGAAATCGTTATACTTGTCGATCTCGTTAACTCCGGCCGTGGGGCCTGGGTGTGACGGCATGGGCTCAAGCAGATATCTGAGCTTCCGTCAGCCGCGGCCGCATTCCGTAAATGCCGCCTCCCAGTCCGCGAAGTTTGATCCATCATTCTTCGATCCGAGTTGATGATTCATCTGATTCATGAAGATCCGAAGCCAGGACTCACGGTCCAATGTGGCACTAGGCATTGGGTCGTTCAAGTGACCAACCATTTGTTATTTTGCAGTTAAAGAACGTGATCTACACTGAAAAAGAAAGAAAAACAAAACGAAATAAGCAACTCATCGAGGTGATTTAAGTCTATTTTAAGATTCATTTTAACATGTAGACTCAATGCACTTGCATAATTGATCTCCCTCAAGAATGATACAAGTGATCCCAAGACTCAATTTCTGTAAATTGATAAGCCAACTGTTTAGCTAATTCTTCCGGAAGAACTCTTGGTCGATAGATTTCCGTAAATCCTATCTATAGTCCACCATAGTCACAGGATCGTACGAGTGACCATAGTGTTGAGATAAAATAGGTCAATCGGTTCCAATTTACCCGACGTAGAAGGGGTCATAGTATGCCTACCGACGAAGAAGGGAGTCCTTGGAGTTTGACCTATAAAGACCGTTCTCAATTTTGGTTTATACGAGGAAGATCCCATCAACTTAATTATAATTCATTTTAAGTGAACGAAAAACTAGCGTCTGCGTGAATGAATCAATTTAGGTGATGGCTTAGCATGATCGTGTGACATACGAATGTCAATGAAAACTAACTCGTGACCTCTATATGTGTCAGTTTTCATGCAATAATTAGGTGGTTTGGTTTTAGGCGGAATATGATGCAAGCTATCGTTACAATAAAATAAATAAATGAATGCGATACGTAAATAAAAATTCCTAGTGTGGCCTATCCTAGTAAAAAGAACAAAGTACAACTTTGGAATCCACCGTTGGACCCGAAAAGCTTGTCTTGATGTTCCATCTTCATCCAAGTAGCGGGAGTGAGCATCCGGTCTCCATCTTTAGTCTTCTCAAGAATTACAATTTAAAATTTACAAATATAAACCTATTTACATTCTAAATAAAAACTGTAATTAAAAGAAATAAAATGGAGATACAAGATCTCAAAATACAACCAAGACCGTGTTCCATCATTACGGTAACACGTTCTACTAAGGCCACACTAAGTTACAACCGTTTGCAAAATAATTAAATACGTAATTAAAAGGCATTCAAAACATTCAAAATATATATAAGAACGATAAAACAAAATGCATCAACTAAAAATTTAATTTATTCGTGACATAATTCCGTAATTATGTTAAATTTTTTATCCAAACTACCAAAGATGATTAAAATTATGTGACAAAACCGCTTCACCAACTTAATTTTAATTCGATATAATCTGTTACAATAAATCATGTTAGTGTAACTTTATTTTACGTGAGTGAACCGTTTCACTAACAAGCGAGAGCATAAAAACGTTTTATGCATAAAAAGGGGCCGAAAAAAAAACAGAAAAATTTTTTTTTTCTTCTGTACTGTTGACGTGAACAGTACCAGGGGCCCAAAAAAAATTTTTTTTTTTTTTTTTAAATGGCAGAATTGCCGAGAGCTTCTAAAAGCAAAAAAAAAATTTTACGCGGCTCAAAAAGTGAGCAAAAAGGATCAAAACAAAACGGTTTGATTAAAACACAATTGCAATTTACTCTAATCCGGATTAAAATAAAAATACAATTGACATGTTCTTCACATTTTGTTGTAATTATCGATTAAAACAACAAATCGCTAAGAACAACACGAAAACAAGAGATCGAACGATCTAACAAAATTGTGTGGCACGCAAATCAATGCAAAAACTAAAAAAAAACAGGCCGTGATTCATGAAGCACGGTTTTCCAAATTTTCGAACCGAAAAATGTACCACACGAAATTTTAAGCAATGATTTTAACCGATCTTTAACATATAGCGATGAATATCGATTACATAGACAATATGCAAAGATCAAAATTAAAACAAGACAATCAACACCGTGTAAACTAGACACGGTTTCCAACAATCACAAAAAAAAAACGCAGCAATTTTTTTTTTTTTTTATAAATTGCCGAGACCAAAAAGGAGGCAGCCGTGGCCTATTTTGAACAAAATTCATCGTTTTCAAAATCGTTTAATGAAAAACACATATAAAAATTTACGTGGCCTCGCTCTGATACCACTTGAAGGGTAATATCCGTATAATGCCCTTTAATTATAGGATTATAACGCAAAATTTACATGTGAATATTGTCATAAAACGATAAACATAAAGAAACGACAAAGATGTAGGAATAACCTTCGGTCCTAGTGCAATAAGGCAATGAGAGATTAAAGCAAATCTCCTCCTAAACGATGCACCCAAGATGTCCGAGTAATGCCCTTGTGCTAGAGACAATCCCCTAATTGACTTGCAATATCGAGGGGATTAGTTTTTGTGAATTTGTGTTGGATGAGAGATCCGGAATTTAGGAGGCACAATTCCCAAAACCCTAATTATTTTTGCAAAATGAATTAGGTTGGAAGGGAGGAGAGAGCTCTCCTTTTGTTCCTCTAATTCGGTTTGGCCGAATGGACTTAGGGGGAAATGGGCTTCCATTTTCTCCTTAAGTTAAACTCATGGTCCGGTCCAAAACTCGCTAAGTGTATACGACGCGGTTTCATTATAAATCGTTATCGGTTATCGGATTTTAAGGCATCAACTAATAATACGGGTTAGTTGAATTCTTAATACGTGTCCGACACAACAGTATTGTATAATTAATTTGTCCAATATACATTAATCAAATATAAATCGCTTATATTTAATTTTACGAATTAACTAGTTAATCCGCATTAGCCCATGATATTTAATCCGTATTAAATATTATATCTCAACATCACATTTTAACTAATTATTAGTCAAAAAACTCAGACTAACTGGTTAGTCGATTTGGCATCTACATGATCAGTATTTTCATACCGTCACATCACTCAAGACGTATCCTATAGGTGTGACTTTTAGGGACCAGTTGATCACCGCCATCAGTATGACAATAACGTCAAACTTATCTAGCAAGCCAACCGTTATTGATAAACGTGGATCAACTGGTTATGATACAAAGTATACCCTTTGATCCTTTTAGAGGTTTATAAGTCCTTGCACTAACTGTTAAGGACACTAACCCCAACAGGAACTTCTTGTGCATGTGGGTGAAATTTCTCTTCGGCATATTGAAATGGCAACGCTACGACAATCTAAATATTTAACGAGTGATGTGATCGATTGTTGGGCAAAACTTTTGAATGCGAAGGAATCTAGAAGAAACTCTTCCGAGCCTTATCGATTTTTTTTCACCACAGCTGTGTCTGTAAGTCAAATATTTATATAAACTTATTTCAACAAGTAAATTTTGTAATGTTTTTTCCCTTAATTAACATAAAAAACTTTACTTGTCTTGCATACAGATGATGCTTCATGAAGAACTGGACACTGTTGAAAATTTTATCGTGATTAAGGATATAATGAAAGAAGAGTTTACCCAATTCTCGGTTAACCCAGATAGAATTGATTTGGTTAGCATTGACAATATACACTCTTTCTGCATGTTATATTTAATTTGCTTGTTACCTAATTAAATCTTTTAAAATCTACAGTTCTTCTTCCCAGTTATATATAAAAGGCATTACCATTTACTAGTCATTGACAGCAACAAGTATAAGTTCATCATCATTGATAATGTGCATCGTGATGGAAAACCAGAAGAATTTTTCCACGATAGACCACTGTCTTTTGTAAGATTTTATGCTCTCTTTTGCTTAACAGCACTACATACTGTTCTTATTCATTATTGTGAATGTACAATGACTTTACATAGAGTGTACCTTCCCCAAAAATTTTGTGTCTATCTTAATTTTCTAATTTTTGTGATATTGTACCTCATAATTATTAGTGTCCTAATGTTTTCTTGCACCCCTTCTCTGCCAGCGTAATTTTCTAGCAGAATACTTAAAAGACATCGGTGTTTCAAAGGTAAAAGTTGATCGCATTAAAAAACTGCAGCCTATTCTTGCAAAGATGAAGTGGAGAAACAACACTAACAAGACTGATTGTGGTGTTTACGTTATGAGACATATTGAGACATTTAAGGGTAATCTAAATTGGACTTGTGGGCTTAAAAAAGGCGATGTGAGTTTCAGAAGTAATACAATTATATTTAATACATAATTCAGTACACATTTGTACATGTTCTAATCCCTTGTTTTCTTTATTTTGCTAGGATGCTCCCCTACTGATTCTGCGGAAGAAATACATTTCATATATGATTTCAACAGAAGGCAATGTATGTTTTGATGCTGTAGTAAAGAAGGCAATGGATTTTCGTTCAAACCCACTGCCATGGAAAGAATATGACGATGAAGATGAGGAAGATGCTGAATTGAAGCTGTAAAAACTTTTTTTAGTTTCGTTTGTGACATGTGTGTGAGTAATGTAACATAAAATAAGGAAGCTGTGAGTCGTACAACCTGAAGTTTGAAAAAAATTTAATTCAAGAGAGTGTTATATTCCGGAAACAAATTTCAATAAAGTTTATTATGTTCTTGCTGAACAACAATAATGTTTATTGTGCAAAACGTCTTAAAATTATTGTACTCTGGGAAAACAATTCCAATCAAGTTGATGATGTCCCTGCAAAACAACAATAATGAACCTTTAATACAAATGTAATATACTTTGGCTATAAGAGTAATGTACTTTGGCTATAAGAGTAATGTACATACAAGCCTTTAAGAATGTTCCTTGCAGAACAACAATAATAATCCTTTAATACAAATGTAATATACTTTGGCTATAGAGTAATGTACTTTGGCTATAAGAGTAATGTACATACAAGCCTTTAAGAATGTTCCTTGCAGAACAACAATAATGAACCTTTAATACAAATGTAATATACTTTGGCTATAAGAGTAATGTACATACAAGCCTTTAAGAATGTTCCTTGCAGAACAACAATAATGATCCTTTAATACAAATGTAATATACTTTCCCTATAAGAGTAATGTACTTTGGCAGTAAAATCGAATTGTGCATACAAGCCTTTAAGAATGTTCTCGTAGTGTATATTATGGATGTCTATCCTTGAATCAAAAATTTGCACCTTCCACTTCGTTATCAGATTCATCTTCTTCATCGTCGTCCTCCACATCATCAGATTCATCTCCTTCATCGTCGTCATCTTCATGGTAGTATTTGGTGAATATGCAACAAAATGTAAATTAAATATCAGATTTTATAAGGAGAAAATGGCCAAAATGAACAACTAAATTGATAATAGATTTAATGTTAACCAAATATACATTGCTGAAATTCTCATCTATACCTTTAGAACAACCATAATGTTCATTGCACAAAGAGCTTATGTGCCTCCATATAAGATTGATGATTTTGGAAGGTAAACACTATGCGCTATGCTTGTATAATTTAATAATTATTTAACATTAATGTACTATACTTTAACAAGAAACCAAATTATACATACCTGTCATATGGTTTGTTTCTTTGCAAGTCCTAGAGTTGTGTCCTTCGCGGCCACATATTTTGCAGTATCTCTTCTCTTTTCCTCTCTTCTTTAGGGCTTTTAACATTTGTGATTCAATTCTCTTGCCCTTGGTCCTACCCTTGTTTTTAGATTTTTTAGGACCATGAATCACCAACTTCTCAGGTATTTTGCAGCCCACGTACTTTTCTATTTCTTTCATCTCGTCCTTCTTCTTTGCTGGTACACTTCTGTTACTAATCATATCCAATCTAATATCTCTCAGTTTTTCAATCCAAAGCTTCATGTCGTTATCATCACACTCAGCTACGCTGACACAAGAATAAACCTCTTGCCACGCTCAAAGACTCAAACTTTTCCTATTCGAAAAACTTTTGAGAGACATCTATCGATTTGTCATATTTGTCAAAGACAGGCTTACTCATTGCAGCTTTTGTCCATCTTTGCGTTATGTACTGTTCTGGTATTTTCTGAAAATCTTGGTTGTGTAGAATCCAAAGGCAGTGCCTGCACAACAAGCCCATTCTCTGAAACATAGAACATGAACAAGTAATCTCCATGTTATCTGGTGAATATGCTACGTTCCATGACTTATTTGGCATCTGCAAGTCTGTTAGAATATATATTTTTGTCTCATCAATCTTCTCCACATCTTTAAAACGGCAATCGACAAAGTCGCAACCAATTCATTTTTGGAAGTCTTTGAAAATGTTGTGCAAGTACATTTCAGAAGCATGGACTTCAAGGTTTGACTTTGTTTTCCGTGGGATTTCAGAGTTTTTGTTGTCACTGTTCAATTTGGACTGCTTGTGTCTTTGTGCTTCCAAGGCACTCTTATAGCACACCCAAAACTCAACAAGAGTCAAATGAGGTGTGAGGAACCATCAAAGAAACTGTTTTCACTCTCGGACCTAGAAGTAACTCTCATCAAGCCGGACATTGAAACATCTTTAAAATAGGCGGGGATCCACTGTTCCCGAGATCGTACAAATCAAAAACCACTCGTGTTCTACAAGTTGATAATCAGTAATTATCTTCCCCCATTGTTCTTCGAATTCATCAGGCTCAAGTTGGTTGTTCCAAACACACCTATTGAGCCTGGTCTTAAAATCCTCATCTTGAAACAGTTGATAACTGACTTTCTCTCTTAGTTTCTTCATTATGTGCCACATGCACATCGTGTGTTGACTCCTTAAACACTTCCGGGACTACCGACTTCATTGATTTATCCCGATCGTAATTATAATTCTCGGTTGGCACCCGCCCATTGCTTCCAAAAAATGTCTTGAACAGCCATGTATAACACTCAATACTTTTATCACCTATCAACCCAGCTCCAAACGTTATGCACCTTTTGTGGTGATCAACTCCTGTGAAAGGCACAAACATCATATCATACTTGTTTGTTCCATATGTAGCATCTGCTGATAAAACCTCACCGAACAGCATGTAGTTCTTTATGCAGATCGGATCTGCCCAAAACACTCCAGCCAGGCACTTGTTTTCATCTACTATAAAATCAAAGTAAAATGAACTGCATGTGTCTTTTCTCCCAATAAGATTTTCAACAAACATTTGTGCATCAAAATTACCAATGTAGGTTTTTATGTCCCTGGCAAAGTTTTTGAAATCAACCTCAGTAGCCCCAATGTTGTCGTAACCTCCACACAGCTCCTTCCAACCTTTATAGGCTTTCACACCACCTAGTTTTAGCACCTTTACCTTTGTGACAAATTGTTTCTGTACCTCTGTCATTTTTCGGTTTCCTTTCAAGAATATTGTAGATTCAGGCGAAGCAAGTGGATGGTTATGCGCTTCATCGAATCTGGTAACAATATAAGTTCCATTTTCTTGGTATTTAAACTGCACTAATGCACGACAGTCAATTCTTGTAATCGGCCTCACACGGCTTATGTCATCACATCGTTATTCTCGCATCATTCTCGGCAGATATCGGTATCGATCGATCCTCTTCCTTTTCCTACTTTCCTTTACACCTTGCCTATTGCAGACAACATTCCTTAATGCAAAACTGTTTGGTAACTCATTGCCTTTAATCCTTTTTGTTGTTGCAAGTCTTGGCGTAAACCCACGTTTGTACAATATTCATTGAAGAATAACTTTGCTTGATTCTAGCGTTTGAATACTTGTCCTACTTTAGGTTTCTTTTCCTCTGGACAGAATGGAATGTCTTTGGAGTGCATTTAATGTTTCAATTATTGTCCTTGGTGTTTTAAAGCTGTTATTTGTAGAAGAAGACGTAGTTGCATCACTTGTACTCATTGTCTGGTTCAACAGTAGTTAAGTAAGTAAGTACATTGAATATTATTGCATCAATAATGCAGTAATCCAATTCTAATATGCTCTACAAAGATTGGCAATTTATTTCGTACAAATAAAGGTTCAAATATAATGTATTCCTGCGAATGTCCATTATCATGCCTTTAAAGGAACATTTATTTTACTGCTAATGTTCATAGGAAATATTGTTGTCCATTTTGATATAGCATATATATAATGTATTGAATGCTAATGACATTAAACAAAGAACTAGTCATAATATTATTTCATTAATATTAGAAAAATATTTACAAAAGCCATTTCAGACTTTCAAAATGGTAAAGCCAACTAAGGCTTATACTGAAAAAAAACACAAGATAATACCTAATAACAATAAACAGAAGATAACACAATATATTTCTAAACTAATCTAACAAATCGAGTCATAATAACCCTCATCCCTGTTCCTCAATTTCATATTCTTCTTCTCTTTCCTTTAAAAATTGTCGTTCTTGTCTTTTGTGATGTCTAATTATTTCTGCACGACTAGACATAGTCGTGCAGATGCAGAATCTGTCAAGGAGCCGATTATTATTTATGATAGTTATCACACCATTTTCATTTCCGTGAACCGCGCCTCGGTAATAATCCCTCTCCTTTACCTCTGGCTCGTTCCCTATATGGAACCACTTTGACCAGCCCTTGCACACCATGGCCATGTTTTTCTTTTCTTCCCTCCCAAGTCGCTCAAACAAAATCTGGAGCAAAGGTTGAGTAATAAGCAAATGATGTAAGGGCGACCGGGAGAGATGGTACATCCATCTCCACAGGAATGTCATCTCCATCAAACCAGTTTGAAAGAAAACTGGCTTACTTTCCATTCCCTATAATGGGCCAAGAAATTTTGTTTGTAAGCATCATTCTTGTAGGGAACTATCAGGCATTTTGAGTAGTCCATTGTTTTTTTTTTTTCAGAAAATTAAGTACTTTTCTGAAGAGATTAAAAGTTTTGGTTATTGGAAAAGGTAGGATGGAAAACTAGTTGTGTACTCTTGGGTTTATATAGTGGATTAATTGATTATAAGAGATTAAATTCTGTGAACAGTTGTGTCTTTTCAACTGACACAAACATAATCATGGTAATTAATAAATTGGGTGAAGTTATCTATTTTACTTTAATCTATTGCATAAAACAGTATATGCACATTATGAAAATACGTAATGGACATTTGAATTAAACTGAATTCACATTTTTTTCCAAATAATGTTCCATGTTCTTTTTTAAATAATTTAATGTACTTTTAAATATAATATAATGTACATTTTCCAAACAGTGCTTAATAATATTTTAGTTGTACCTAATTATCAGAAAATGCAAATTATGAATATAGATAGTTGACAATTTATTTTATGGAACACGTTTTTTTATAATTAATATAATGTACATTTAGAAGTAATATTCAAATTAATGTGAATAATTGCGTCTTTCCACATAAGCAAGTTATTTCGTACAAATAAAGGTTCATATATAATGTATTCCTTCGAATGTCCATTATCATGCCTTTAAAGGAACATTTATTTTACTGTTAATGTTCATAGGAAATATTGTTGTCCATTTTGATAGAGCATATATAAAATGTATTGAATGCTAATGACAGTAAACAAACAAATAGACACAATACTATTTCATTAATATTAGTAAAATATTTACAAAAGTCATTTAAGGCTTTCAAAATGATAAAGCCTACTAAGGCTTATACTGGAAAAAAAAAACACAAGATAATACAAAATAACAATAAACTAGAAAACTAACTTAATATATTTCTAAACTAATCTAACAGTCGGAGTCATAATAACCCTCATCACCAGACTGCTCCTCAATTTCATATTCTTCTCTTCGGTTTTTAAATTGTCGTGCTTGTTGTTTATGATGTCTAATTATTTCTGCACGACTAGACATAGTCGTGCAAAGGCAGAAACTTTCAAGGAGCCGATGATCCTTTGTGACAGTGATTATACCATTTTCCTGTCCCCGAACCGCCCCTCGGTAATAATCCCTTTCCTTTACCTCTGGCTCCCTCCCTATAAGGAACCACTTTGACAAGCCCTAACACAACATGGCCATGTTTTTCTTTTCCTCTCTCCCAAGTCGCTCAAACAAAATTCGGAGCAAAGGCTGAGTAGTAAGGAAATAATGTAAAGGACTACTGTGAGATGGTACATCCATCTCCACAGGAATGTCATCTCCATCAAACCAGTTTGAAGAAAACTGGCTTACTTTCCATTCCCAATAATGGTCCATGAAATTTTGTTTGTGAGCATCATTCTTGTAGGCAACTATCATGCATTTTGAGTAGTCCATTGTTTTTTTTTTTTAAGAAAATTAAATACTTTTCTGAAGAGATTAAAAGTTTTGGTTATTGGAAAAGGTTTTAGAAATGAAGGTAGGATAGAAAAGTAATTGTGTACTCTTTGGTTTATATAGTGGATTAATTCAGTATAAAGGATTAAATCCTGTGAACAGTTGTGTCTTTTCAACTGCCACAAACATAATCATGGTAATTAATAAATTGGGTGAAGTTATCTATGTTAGTTAAATCTCTTGCATAAAACAGTATATGCACACCATAAAAATACGTAATGGACATTTGAATTAAACTGAAAGCACATTTATTTTCCAAATAATGTTCCATGTTCTTTTTTAAATAATTTAATGTACCTTTAAATATAATATAATGTACATTTTCCAAACAGTGCTTAATGATATTTTAGTTGCACCTAACTATCAGAAAATGCAAATTATGAATATAGATAGTGGACAATTTATTTGATGGAACATGTTTTTTTATAATTAATATAATGTACATTTAGAATTAATATTCAAATTAATGTGAATAGTTGTGTCTTTTCAACACTTAAGCAAGTTACAAACCGTCATTTGACATATTGAACAGTTGCAAGACCACTTGCAAAAGGTAATAATTACTTGCACATCCTTATTATATATAATGCACATTTCACTAAGACTGATTAGACATTTCCGTATGAAACGTGTACAGCACAACACAACACATTATTTTTACATGAAAAATTACTTTTCAGTTACTTCAAATTGCACACTTTTCCTTTCTCATTATTTTTAGTACATTTTTTCTCACCACAAAGTACATTTGCATTTATCATCCTCCTAAAATCAAACAAACAAACTATAAACCCTAATTTAACACTTTTCATTATAAAATTAATGTTTTTGTGGTTCTGCACATTAAATCTAGTTAACTAAATTTAATCAAATCCGAAATTAAGTTGAATTTAATCAAATTCAACTTTAACATCATCATAAAGTCAATTCAACAACGATTCAGAAAGGAATTAAATAACATTGAATGAACATACCTCAATATTGACTGTAGAAAACAATAATTCCAGATGAATGACCCAATCAATTCCGATTTTTCTTACAAAGTTTTGATCTTGAAATAACTGAATAGCTGATGAATGCAAAAGTTTGAACAAATTGACTCGATTTGCGCTTGAACACAAATTGATGATGAATAAACGATTTTAGATCACTAAATTTGATATCGAAAGACAAAAATTTACAAATTAAGGAAGGAATAATGATGAAATCGATTGATTTTGTTTCGTGTGGTTTGATTTTGTTACATAGGCTTGATATTGCTGACATGTACAGTCTTATTTTTTGTTTTCCGTGAAATTTTAAGAGAAGCGCGCGTCTAATCTCAGCCGTCAGTCTTATTTGATGGACGGTTGAGAGTTGTTCTCACAGTTCTCACGATAAGCCCCGTTCTCACCGGAACTCTACCTTAATAATAATAGTAATAATAATAGTAATAATAATAATGATAATAATAATGATAATAATAATAATGATAATAATAATAATGATAATAATAATAATAATAATAATTATTATTATTATTATTATTATTATTATTATTATTATAATAATAATTATAATTATAATTATAATAATAATTATAATTATAATTATAATTATTATAATAATAATAATAATAATAATAATAATAATTTTTTCCGGCTCTCTCTCTTCTTTCTCTCTCTAAATTCTCTGAAAATACAGCGATAGAGTGGTTCACTCAACCTTCGTTTTGAGGGTTTCGCCGTCATGCCAAGGGGCCGGCCGCCCAAACTTCCGGTCATCGGCCGCAATACTAGACTCAGCGATAAAGCTATTGATGGGAAAAGTCGTGATGGGGATTCTGCGATTCGTTCTCCAGGATCCGCCGTTTTAGGGGATTTCATTAGTACTTCATCTGTGGTCAATTCTGGTTCTTCCCCGACGGCCACCACGTCGTCTGGGACTGCATCTAAGGCTAAGGTAACTTCAGATCCCTCTGTTGTACCTAGTGTTCATGTTGTTCCTGTGGTTTCCAATCCCCCTTCGAAAAAACCCTATGTTCAGGCTTTAAAATCATCGAGTAAGGGTATGTCTCTATCATTTGTTAAGGGTAGTGACAAGGAGGTTGTGATAGAGGAGGCTGATATAGCCGAAGAACTTGATTACTGGAGTTGTACATTGGTAGGGACTGTTATGGGTAAACAGACCTCTATTGTTGAGCTCAACTCTTTGGTTTCCAAGCACTGGAGTCATATCACCACACCTGAGATTCTTTACTTCTCTCGTGGGTGGTACTACTTCAGTTTTTTGTCCAAGGAGGATATGACTGCAATTCAGGCTGACTCTTGGAATGTTAATGGGTATCCATTGGTTTTTAAATCCTGGTCTCCTACAGTGGCTGAGGAATTGGCAGAGATCACAACTGTCCCAATTTGGGTCTTGTTTCCTAATTTGGACCCATGTTTTTGGTCTTAGACGGCTCTCAGCAAGGTAGCAAGCTTCGTGGGTCATCCTATTTGTGCAGATGAGCCAACCACTACTAAGAGTAAGATTGCTTTTGCTCGTATTCTAGTAGAGGTTGACCTCTCCAAGGAGCTCCCCAAGGGAATGACTCTACAGACTCCTTATAGGTAGTCTTTTTTTGCGAGAAAATAGATTATGAGTGGGTTCCCCACTTTTGTCATACCTGCAAGAAGATTGGGCATACTATGGACAGGTGTAACAGGAACAAGCCTAAACTAGTGTATAGGCCTAAGCAGCCTGTCACTGTGCCTGCCCCACCTGTTACTAGTCTTCCTAAGGCTAAGGATGGACTTGCTGGGACTCCCCCCAAAAAAAGTACTCCCAAAAAGACTACACTAGCTTCAGATGATGTTGTAGTTACATCTTTGGATAACAGATATTCTGCCCTTGTAACAGAAGATCCAGTTATTGTTATTGCTGTGGATCATGAACTTGCTCATGAGGACACTGATCTAGGGAGTGTTGTGGAGATTGAACCAGGTGGTCAGCCACCCCCTCTATCACCTCAATGATCATTTCCTCCTGGAATGTGAGGGGGATGACTGACCCCCTAAAACTGCAGGAGGTTTTAGGCTTCCTGCATCTTCACAAGGTTGATTGTGGTGTTCTGGTTGAAACACATATCAAGAGTGATAAATCTGGGTTTATTCAAAAGAAGATATTTGGGAATTATAACCTTATTACTAACTATGATATGCATCATGGTGGTAGGTTATGGGTTCTGTGGAACCCTGTTACTGTACATGTTCAGGGGTTAGTTAAAGGGGCACAATTCATTCACTGCTCTATTCTTCATCATGCTAGTCAGCTGAATATTGTGGCTACTTTCATTTATGCTTTTAACCGTGCTGTTGAGAGGGTGGAGCTCTGGAATAGTCTTAAATCTCTTTCTGCTGGGATTACTTTGCCCTGGGTTTGTGTGGGGGATTTCAATGTCTCTCTTACTGCTGATGAAAGGGTGGGGTGTATTGTCCATCATAAGGAAATGCAGGAATTCCGGGACTGTTTGGCTGACTGTGATCTATCAGATCATCCTTACACTGGGGGGCCCTTTTCTTGGCATAACAAGCAAGAAAAATCTCCTAAATGGGCAAAATTGGATCGTTTGCTGGTTAATCCAATCTGGTTTTTACAACTGCCTAATTCTTCTGTAGCTTTTCTGCCTGCAGGAGTCTCTGATCATGCCTCTATTGTGCTCAACTTGCCTGGTTCACTTCCTAGACCTAGGTCTTTTAAGTACCTTAACTGCTGGGCCCTTTCTCCTGGGTTCCATCAGCTTATTACTGAGCACTGGACTACTGTTATCCCTGGTACAAGAATTTACTCTTTGTTCTCTAAACTCAGAGCTTTAAAAGATCATTTGAGAACCATTCATAGACAGGATTTTTCTGGTCTCACACATCGGGTTGCTGAAGCTAAAGCTGGCCTCTCTCATTGCCAGACTCTTCTTCAAAACTCCCCTTTGAGTCAGCTGCTTCTGGTTGAGGAGAAAAACCTTACTGCTACCTATCTTAAGCTAAAATCTGCTGAAATGAAATTTTTGGCCCAGAAGGCTAAAGTCCAACATCTGAAGCTAAGTGACACTAACACAAGATATTTCTATGCTAGCATAGCTGCTAGAAAGAGCAGGAGTACTATTGGGTTCATTCATGATGCCCAGGGTAGGGTTTGCAAGGGCCATGCTGAAGTCACTCAGGCTTTTCTTGGTTACTACCAAACTCTGCTTGGCTCTGAGGAGGATATACAGCCTCTCCCTCAGAGTTTATTCAACCATGGCACTCTTACAGATGCTGTACATTTGGACAGTGAGGTTACTCCTCTTGAGATTCGTACTGCCCTTAATTCTATTGATGTTAACAAGAGTCCTGGTGTTGATGGGTATTCTTCAGGCTTTTTTAAAGATACTTGGGAAATTATAGGCCCTGATTTTACTGCTGCTATCATGGAATTTTTTCAGCATGGACGAATGCCACGAGCTGCAAACTCCACTTTGATTGCTTTAATTCCCAAGACTGATGCTCCTCTTTCTGTCACTGAATTCAGGCCTATCTCTTATTGTACTGTTTTCTATAAGACAGTAAGTAAGATATTGGCTAATCGTATGAAGATTGTGCTTGGTGATGTTGTTGGTTTAGAGCAGGCAGCTTTTATTGAAGGCAGAGATCTTTTTGACAATTCTATGCTTGCTCATGAGTTAGCCTTCAAGTACAATAGGAGTCTTTTAACACCCAGAAGCATTCTTAAAGTGGATATACAAAAAGCTTTTGATTCTGTAAATTGGAAATTCTTGGCTAGCTGCTTGCATATGTTTGGTTTCCCTGAAAAATTTTCCAGATGGGTGCTTGCTTGTGTCACCTCCTCTCATTTTTCCATAAGCGTGAATGGTTATACTGAAGGTTTTTTCCCTGGTCGAAGAGGTCTTAGGCAAGGAGACCCCCTTTCTCCTTATCTTTTCACTTTGTGTATGGAAATGCTCTCCAGATTGCTTAGACAACTCCCTTCTCACCATGGCTTTTCCTACCATCCTAAGTGTGTTAAAGTTAAACTTACACACCTTATTTTTGCTGATGATCTCTTGGTCTTCACTAGAGGGGACTTGCCCTCTATTCAGGCTGTTGACAAGTGCTTATCTCTTTTTGCTGGGTTAAGAGTGAATCCCATGAAGTCTAACCTTTATTTTGGAGGTTTCAACCCTACTCTAAAACAGCTCATTTTGCAAGCTACGGGCTATGTTGAAGGGGAACTCCCTGTTAGATACTTAGGTATCCCTTTGTTTGGAGCTCGGCTGACTCAGAGTATGTTCATTCCCATGATGGACAAGATCAGAGCTAAAATTTCACACTGGGCTAATAAGTGCCTGAGTTATGCTGGTAAGATTGCCCTCATTAACTCGGTCATTTTTGGTATTCAGAACTTTTGGGGTGCAAGTATCCTACTTCCAAAGGTGATTGCCAAGAAAATTCATAAGATTTGTAAGGACTTCTTTTGGGGCACTGCTGATGGAGCTAGAAGATGGGTTTTTAAAAGTTGGGCTAGCTTATGTCGACCTAGACGTGAAGGAGGAGTAGATATAAAGGAAATTTTAAGCTGGAATAAAGCTCAGATGATGGGATGGCTTTATAAACTTGAGACAAATGCTCCTAACATATGGGTACAATGGGTTAATGCCTACATTCTCAAGGGTGCTAACCTATGGGAATGTCATCTCACTGCTGCTCATTCTTGGTTCTGGAGTAATGTTCTTGCTTGCAGGGATTGCCTTGTTATGCTCACTGGTGGTGTTCAACAAGCCAGAAGCTTGCTGGGTTCCCCTGGCTACAAGTCCTTGATCTATGATAGCCTAAGACCTAAAAGTCCAGGGATTTCTATGCATAAGACTCTGAATGATGCTTTTAATTTCCCTAAGCACTCTTTCGTTGGCCTTCTTGCTATGCAGAATAAACTGCCTACTATTGATAACCTGTGTAGTAGAGGGATGGTGATAGTTAATCGGTGTGTGTTGTGTGAGAGCCATTCTGAGTCTGCTAATCACCTATTTTTTCAGTGTCCTTTTTCTGCTACTATTTGGCGGCATGTTTCTTCCTGGCTGCATATCACGAACCAGCTGTGTCTTCGCCAGATTCTCAGATGGTACAAGCTTCATAATCGGGGCAGCAGCTTTGTTAAAAAAACAACGCAGGTGTCTTCTGCTGTGTGTCATTTACTTGATCTGGAATGAGCGCAACGGGAGAATTTTTAAAGGAATTCATACTCCCTCAATTGTCATTGCTAGGAGAGCACAATATCTTGTTTTAACTCGGCATGGAATGTCTTAGTCTTGAGGATTCTTTTACTTTCTTGTTGTTTTCTTTGGGGTTCTTTGTCTAAGGTAGCCATATTGGTTCCCTTGTAGATGGTATCGGGTCTGTAACTTTATTGTTCATGATTAATGAGAAATGATCCAAACCTTTCTGCAATAATAATAATAATAATAATAATAATAATAATAATAATAATAATAATAATAATAATAATAATAATAATAATAATAATAATAATAATAATAATAATAATAATAATAATAATAATAATAATAATAATAATAATAATAATAATAATAATAATAATAATAATAATAATAATAATAATAATAATAATAATAATAATAATAATAATAATAATAATAATAATAATAATAATAATAATAATAATAATAATAATAATAATAATAATAATAATAATAATAATAATAATAAACCTTTCAGCTAGGGTGGTGAAAAGTAAGCTTGCTCTTCACCATTTGTCGGGACCCATTTCAAAAGAGATCCCCTCTGAATAGTACCATTCTTGCCCGGAAAAGCACTTGCTACGGAGTATATTATGATCAAGAGAGCCGAACTGGGTTCTTTACCGAGGGCTAAAGTTCAAGGGCTTCGATTAAATGATCTTAGCACCAGATATTTCTATTCTAGGCTTGCTGATAGGAGGGCTAGAAATAGTATTGGACTTATTCAAGATGAGTTTGGGGTACAGTGTATGGGATCTAAAGAAGTTGCTCAAGGGTTTGTATCCTACTATACTCATGTTTTGGGTACTTCTTCTCCCGTGCGTCTCTCCCTTCATCTTTGTTCTGAAGGACACTGTCCCCCCTGAATGCTGGAGTGCCTTGGAGCAGCAGGTAAGGGTGCAGGAGATTCTTGATGCCCTTAAGTCTATTGATAGGCACAAGAGTCCAGGAATTGATGGGTATTCTTCTGGTTTCTTTTTGGATGCTTGGGATAAGGTAGGGTCTGACTTTAAAGCTGTTGTGTTTGAGTTCTTCCAGACTTGCACCATGCCCAAAGCAGCTAACTCTACCTTGTTGGTGCTTGTTCCTAAGATGGAAACCCCTCTTTCTGTTAAAGATTTTAGACCCATTGCCTGCTGTACCACTTTTTATAAAGTGGTGAGCAAGATTCTAGCTAATAGGCTCAAACAGATCTTGGACTCTATCATTGGGCCTGAGCAAGCTGCTTTTGTAGCTAATAGGGATATTTTTGATAATACTATGCTTCCACATGATCTGGTTTCTAAATATGGCCGAGCCTACCTCACTCCTAGATGTTTGCTTAAGGTGGATATTAGGAAAGCGTTTGACTCTGTTAATTGGAATTTCCTTCAGGATAGCTTACTATAATTAAAGTTTCCTCCTAGGTTTGTTAAGTGGATTATGGCCTGTGTTACATCTCCTTATTACTCTTTGCTCATCAATGGAGAAGTTCATGGTTTCTTCCCTGGTAAATGTGGATTAAGGCAAGGGGATCCTCTATCCCCCTACCTCTTTGTCATCTGCATGGAAGTGTTGTCTAGGCTGCTCAGAAGACTCCCTAGGGCTGCTAATTTCTCTTATCACCCTAAGTGTGTCCAACTGAATCTTACTCACCTTGTTTTTGCAGATGATTTGCTTGTCTTTACTCGTGGTGACTTGCCTTCTGTTAAGGCAGTTGCAGACTGTATTGACACTTTCAGTCACTTCTCTGGTCTCCATGCTAACCTAGCCAAGACTGATCTGTACTTTAGAGGGGTAGCTGAGACTGTTAGGGAGATTATACTGAATGCTACTGGTTTTAGCATGGGAGCTTTCCCTTTCAGATATCTTGGTCTTCCTCTCTTTAATGCTAGAATTACTCAAGACATGTATCAACCTTTATTGGATAAAATCAAAGCCAGAATTATGAATTGGGCGAATCATAGTCGGAGTTATGCAGGAAAGGCCCTTCTTGCATTGTAAACTCAGTCATCTTTGGTCTTCATACTTTTTGGGGGCCTAGTGTGTTGCTCCCAAAAGGCATTGCTAAAAGAATTATCAAGCTTTGCAAGGACTTTCTTTGGGGGATTGCTGATGGGGCTAGAAGACATGTCTTTCTCAAGTGGCAGTTGCTATGCTCCCCAAAATTAGAGGGGGGGATAGGCATAAAAGAGGTACTAAGCTGGAATTGTGCGCAAATGATGAAATGGGTTTGGAAATTTTTTATAGGCCCCATTGTATCTGGACCAGATGGATTTCCACTTATGTTCTGAAAGGAGCTAGTTTGTGGGATGCTCAACAGACTATTTCCAACTCTTGGTACTGGACTAATGTCCTTAAAATGAAAGATCTTCTTCTGGGACTTGCAGGTTCTCCTGATCAGGCTCTCCATTTGCTTGATGCCTGTACTGTTCAGACGAAGTATTGCACAGATACCATGTATGGCTATATCAGGACTAGGAGACCATTAGTTCCTTGGGCTCCTCTGATTCATGGGATAGGATGCCATCCCAAGCATTCATTTACTGGTGTGATGGTTATGAATAATGGGCTGCCTACTGTGGATAAACTGATCTCACGGGGAATGTGTTTTATCAATAGATGTGCACTCTGTGAAAGGAGTTGCGAAGATATCCCTCACTTGTTTTTCAACTGTGATTTTTCTAAGAGAGTTTTGACTGCTGTTGCTCAACGGGTTCAGATGCCCTTGGGCTCATTTTCTCTGAACTCTACTATGCAGGCTATCCTCCCTACTCGTAGGAATGTCAAGTATTATACTAGTCTGCTGGCCATTATCTACTACTTACGGAAGGTACGGAATGACAGGATTTTTAAGGGTTCTAAGTCTACTGTGGAAGCTTTAACTATTGTCATTAGGAAAGTTGTAACTTTACGTTTGTATGGTTCTACTTTTTCTTAGGCTGTGTGTAGGATGTTTGTTCTTTTTATCTTTCTTAGGGGACTTATTGGGTCTCCTTTGTAGGAAAGAGTGGCAAGGATCTTGTACTTATGTTTTATCATGAAATAAAAAGATCCAAAACTTTTCTGCAAAAAAAAAAAAACAAAAAAAAAAACAAATAATAATAATAATAATAATAATAATAGAGAGGTGAGGAGAGAGAGGCGATTTCAGCGACTGCTTGAGCGATTTCAGCGACAGTTTGCTCCGACCACCACTGCTCACGCCGGCTGCCGTCACCAATACCATCACCACCACTGCTCACGTCGGTCTTTCCCATCGACTGTCGTGGGTGTGTCAGTGAAGGCTATTACGGTTCCCTGCGGGTGTGATTGCGTGGTTCGGTTTCGTTTAGGGCATCGGGATTTTCTATTTTTCAACCACCGTTGGCTTCCAACATCCATTCCCATCGACCTTTAGACCTCACGTCGCCGGTCAGGGGTGTTTTCGTGGGTTTTTCGTGCGGTGGTGTGGGAGTTGAGAAGGGCTTTCTTGGCGGTTGTTCGTTGTTTTAAGGGGTTACTGTCGCCTACTGCGATCGGTGATGACTTGTGCCACCACCCATTGGCCATTTGACCTCAAGTCGCCGGTCCTAGGCGTGGTGGCTAACGGCCCTGTACACTGTTTGCCACTGGTGAGTTTTCTACTATTTTTTTTTTTTTTTTTTTTGCATTTTCTCGCATTAGGGTTCCGGCTGGCTGTCCTTGTCTCCTTCATTTTGCTGCTCGTGCTGTTGTCCGGCCATTGTTTGCTGCCGCTGCCTGGTTGTAGTGCCGTGGGATAGGGTTGTTTGGGTTGGTTGGTGGTCACCTTGGCCGCAGTATCCCTTTTACGGGTGTGGGTCTTGCCTCTAGCTGCTTGTACGGTTGCCTGCGTGTGGTTTTTGTCCGGGTGGTTGCTTGGCTATATTGGTTTGTATGCTGGTCGGGTGTGGGGTTTTGCTTCTTCCTTCATGCCTGCACTTGTACGGTTTCATTGTCCCTTTTCGAGTCTTCATGCGTGTCCGGATGGGTTTGGAAAGGGCCTTACTAAGGCTGCATGGCAGAAACATTTTCGGGACCGACATTGTCATGATGGTGCGTTGGACCTTACGCGTCAGACTCTTACTGATAGTTTGACTGTTTATTCCAATGCCGAGAGTTCTTTGAGACGGATGGGGCTCTGGTTGTGTGGGGTGTGTTTTATGACCCGTACCACTCGTGTTAGATGTCGGCATAGTCGAGGTGATATTGTGGTTCCTCCGGAGCGTGTTGATGGCCTCTACAGTTTTCATATTTATGGTATTCCGAGGCCTTTGGCTCCTTCTACTTCAGTTTCTTCTGATGATGGTGATGAGCTTGTTCAGTGGTCTATATCTTCGCTTGATCTTTTATTGGCGTTGGGCCTTCGCACCGTAAAATCTATTCCTCCTAAGTGTCGTCTTGGGTTTGCTCGGGTTTTGAAAGGAGCTCTGGATGATGTGGCCGATTCCCCTAGTGATCTCTCCCGCTGGATTCGTTTACTTGTTTTACCGCTGTGTCTGCTTAAGACTTTCGCTCCTCGGAGTAATGTTGAGTGTAGGACTGCTATTCGGCGCCAGCGTCAGGAGGAGAGTATTGCCAGGGTTATCCTTGCTTGGGGGGGGGGGGGGTACCTGGGGGGGGTTTACAGCTGTTGTAGGAGTGTTTTGATGAGGGGCCTTATTTGTTTAATGTGGAGGAGGCTCTGGATTTGGGTGAGCATAACCTCCGTCATTGTCGGCGGAAGATTTGTGATGGTCACTATACTGCTGCTGTTCGGGTGCTTTCTTCCTCTGGGGTCGCCCCTACTCTGATGCCACTCTTGTGGCCTTGCGTGAGAAGCATCATGTCGCCCCACCTTCTTCATTGCCTCCTTTGTCTGGGATCGTCATCCTCTGGTTGCCTCTGCGTCACTGGTTTTGGATATGATTCAGAGCTTCCCACGGGGTACTTCTTGTGGGAGGGATGGTTTTCGTGCCCAGCACCTTATGGATTGTTTAAGTGGCGCTGTTGTGGCTATCTCTGATGATTTGATCACTTCTATTACTAGGATGGTTAATCTTTTTCTTGAGGGTCGGTGTCCTCTTGCTTTGGGTTAGTACATTGCCAGCGCCCCTCTCACGCCGCTTGTTAAACCAGGTGGTGGGGTCCGTCCTATTGTTGTTGGCACTGTCTGGAGACGGCTTGTCTCTAAGGTTGGTGCTTTTATGGTGGGTCCTTCTTTGTCGTCTTATTTTGTAGTTTACAGTTTGGGGTGGGTGTGTTCGGTGGAGGAGAGGCTATCTTACATGCCTTAAATCGGCTCATTGAGGCCGGGGTGCTGAGGTGGGACTTTCCATGTTGCTGGTTGATTTTCAGAATGCTTTCAACCTTGTTGATCGTACGACCATGCTTCAGGAAGTCCGCCGTCATTGCCCGGTTCTTTCCCGTTGGGTGGAGTTTTGTTATTCCAGCCCTGCCCATCTTTTTTATGGGGAGCATTGCTTGTGGTCTTGTCAGGGTGTCCAGCAGGGTGATCCTTTGGGTCCGTTGCTTTTCACTTTGGTTTTGCATCCCTTAGTATGCAAAATCCGGGACACTTTTGACCTCACTATGCAGGCGTGGTACTTGGATGATGGCACCATTGTGGGGTGATACGTGCCTAATGTATAGTCTTTTTAGCCTATTTCAGCACGTATTTCTATGCTTTTTATGCAGCATCTGGCTACAAATACCCCCGAATATTCTACTTTGGTCCGTTTATTGTAAATTGCAGGAATTGACTGAAGAGGAGCTAAATCGAGCCCTAATTGTCCCAATTGTATGCATTCATGGAAAACAAGGAGCTGGAGCTTGGAAATCTAACATTTGGAAGACGTATGAGTTGAGTTTGGAAAGCAATTCAAGTCCTAACACGCCCATATAGCTCGATCGAGTGGTTTACTGCTCGATCGAATGCTCTACACACCCAAGATTGGTCGATCGACCAGTTTAAGGGGTCGATCGAGTGATTTGCGTTCGATCGAGTAATCTTTCTACTCGATCGAGGGGTTTTCGTGTGCTTTTAGCTTATTTCCGCCTAATCTTTTATGGGCTTTGTAATTAGTCCATAGATTAGGTTTAAGACTATTTTCTAGTATAAGACTGAGGGAGCATCACGTTACTCCCATCTTCTCACTACGTACATTTCGACTGCTACTTCTGTCACTGTTCTTTGGATTTCTATTCTCTACTTTGCTACTCGGATTCGGTATTATCAATCTAGTCTTATTTCTTAATCGTATTTACCGCTTTTAAATCCCTTTCCTCTTGCTTTATAATTGTTCAATCGGTTTCCCCGTAGCCATATCACCATGTTTAGTTTTAATTGCTTGGTTATTGTGATTGTTAAATCGACATTCATGAGTAGCTAAATTTCCCTTGCTAAGACTATAGGGGATCCATGATTTGAAGGGAGAGTAATCGATTTACTAGGTTAATGCCAGTGTCGTCTTTGTTGTTAAAATGCTACAATTAATTGTAATTGCCTAATTGAGTCGACGCAATTAGACCCTTATTCTTAGTGGACCTTGACCTGGACCGAAAGGATGGAAGAGGCAGACTAGTAGCGGACAATAGAGCATTGCAGCGAGGGCGAAAGTTAAACTGTTTACACTTTAGGGTGAATTAAGGACCGAAAGGTGACGTTCGCTACCCCTTAGACGCACTGCATTGACCTGGGACCTAGATTACTCGACCAGATGATTATGGTGAACCGTTTGTCTTAGCTATTCTCCTTTATCTGTTAAACTCCTTCCCTTTATTTCACTTTTCCTTATTCTCTTAGTTTAGAAATCACTTTTTATAACCCCCCCAAATTGGTTACTTAGACGAACTTAAATTCAGCCGACAAATTCCTACCTCTCTGTGGATTCGACCCGACTTCCCTAGCTATATTAGTTAGAACCAGTTGGTTATTTTTGGCAGTGCGCGACGGACGTGTCAAATTTTGGCGCCGTTGCTTGGGGAGGTGGCGCACATTTGTTGCTTTAATTAAGTTTGTCTCTCGTCTCGGGAATTTATTCCTTGAGACCGATCTCATTATTGCAAAGTTTGATCACCGCAGGTTAACTTTTGCCTCGAAAGTTTATTTGCAAGATGCCTACAATTACAGAGCATACAGAGCCATGTGGTAGATGTGGCGAGGAAGGGCACGATCTTTATGAATGCATAGCAAGTATAGAGCGCGCCCTTGCTTACAAGAAGTACAAGCAGGGAGTTCCTTTCTCCCAGCTATATGAAGAGATAAAGAGCGTTTCTACCCCTTCTACGCCAGTACCACAACCGGTCTCTCCCTCTGCAAGAGAAGAAATTGCGGAGTTGAAATCCATTATGATGAGTATGTCATAGAAATCTGATACGGTTATATCGGAATTGAAAGAGCAAGTCGCGCAGTTAACACACGCGACGGATCAAGCCAAGTTTCTTCCAATTTGCGATCCAGCCAGTGCGATGAATTTTCAAAATGACCGTATTCATGAAGAAAACGAGGTGTTGACAGCTGACGATGACTCATATGATGATCTAGACGAGTTCTTGCAGGAAATACTTGTTGCGTGTGCTGTAACCACTCGATCGAGTGACTCTTCTACTCGATCGAGCGGTTCTAATCGTCCAGTGACTCAATCGAGTGAAAATGGTGCTCGATCGAGAGGTGCAGAATGCCAAGACGGTCGATCGAGTGACACTACTACTCGATCGAGGAACTCAGCTGAAGAGATCACTCGATCGAGTGAAGAACATGGTCGATCGAGTGATCATGGTACTCGATCCAGTACTTCAAGTGGCGGAAGTTCTAAATTACTGTCCAATACCGCCACCGTGTCATCTTCCCCTACTGTGGAGACGTCACGCATTGATAAGGGTAAAGGAAAGGTTGCGGGACCGCTCATCGCTACCAGGGTACCCTTCCCAAGTCGTCTGAAGGACACAAGGATCGAGCAGCAGTACGGTAAGTTTGTGGACATCGTGAAGAACCTTCAGGTAACTGTCCCTTTTTCTGAACTTGTTACTCAGGTCCCCACTTACGCTAAGTTTATGAAAGATATTGTGACGCGTAAGAGAAATTTGAGCGAATTTGAGACAATTTCATTTATGGAAGAGTCTAGTAATTTACTGTTGAATAAAGCCCCTCCAAAAATGAAAGATCCGGGCAGCTTTTCTATTACTTATGTCATAGGCAATATGGTTATTGATAAGGCCCTTTGCGATTTAGGTGCCAGTGTTAGTGTCATGCCCCTTCCTGTCTGCAAGAAATTGAAGATGAGTCATTTCAAGGTGACTAACATTACCCTACAGATGGCCGATAGATCTGTTAGGAGACCCTTAGGTGTCCTGGAGGATGTGCCTGTGAAAATAGGCAAGCTTTACATCCCAGTAGATTTCATCGTTTTGGATATAGCTGAGGACACCCGGACCCAAATTATCTTAGGAAGACCATTCCTTTGTACAGCTGGGGCCGTTATTGATGTCAGACAAGGGCGTCTGACTCTTGCAGTAGGGGATGACGCTATCACATTTAGTTTGCCCAGTACTTTAGCTCACCCAATGATAGAGGACACTTGCTATTCGGTCGATATCATTGATGAGTCTATTTATGACTTCTGGTCGGGTTCTTTTATGAAGGACCCACTGGAAGCTCTTATGATTTTTGATGAGTGTGCAGATAGCCCAGACGACGATGACGCTGCGTTGGATTTGCTTGTTGATGATTTAGATCGCATGAGGAGAGCGGTGGAACAAATGATTAGCACACTTTGCTCCATTGAGGTAAAGGTACCGGAACGTAAGCCTCTCCCTTCTCATCTTAAATATGCTTTTCTAGACGATACAGAGCAGTATCCAGTCATTGTTAGTGCTAAGCTTAGTGATGATCAGCTGGCATCTTTGTTAACTGTACTTAAGAAAAACAGGAAAGCAATGGGCTATTCACTGGATGATATCACGGGGATTAGTCCCGATATTTGTATGCACAGGATAGAGCTGGAGGAGAATCACAAACCTTGCGAGACGGGGGTCGTGCCGGTGAACCGAGAAGATGCGAGGATGTTGTGATGGCTGAGGTAATGAAGGCTGCTTTGGATGCAGGTATTATTTATTCTGTAGGTAATTCTGGATGGGTAAGCCCAGTGCAGGTAGTCCCGAAGAAAGGAGGGACAACTGTAGTTAAGAATGAGAAGAATGAATTAATACCTACTCGAGTAGTGACTGGTTGGCGGATGAGCATAGATTACAGACAGTTGAATGCCGCCACCAAGAAAGATCACTTTCCCCTTCCTTTTATTGATCAAATGGTAGAAAGGTTAGCTTCTCATAAATTTTTCTGCTATTTAGACGGGTATTCGTGGTTCTTTCGGATCCCTATCCACCCAGACGATCGATCGCTAAGACTACGTTTACCTGTCCTAAGGGCGTTTTTGCGTATCGCAGAATGCCTTTTGGTTTGTGCAATGCCCCTGCCACCTTCCAAAGGTGTATGATGGGGATATTTTCAGAGTATATTGAGTCTATCATGGAAGTTTTTATGGACGATTTCAGTGTATACGGAAGTGATTTTTCTAACTGTCTGTCTAACCTTGAGAAAGTTTTGCAGTATTTGTATTGAGGTTAACCTTGTCTTTGAATTGGGAGAAGTGCCACTTTATGGTCAACGAGGGAATTGTTTTAGGGCACTTAGTTTCTGATAGGGGAATAGAAGTTGATAAAGCAAAGGTGGAAATGATTCAGCAATTGCCACCTCCTGTTAATGTTAAGGGGGTGAGGAGCTTCCTTGGTCACGCCGGTTTTTATCGCCGGTTTATCAAGGATTTCTCCAAAATTGCTAAACCACTTACACAAAATTGTTGCTTAAAGATGCCCCTTTTGTGTTTACTGATGCTTGTCTTTCTGCTTTTAACGGGTTAAAGCGGGCCTTAGTCTCCGCGCCGATCATCTGACCTCCCAACCGGGACTTGCCGTTTGAGATCATGTGTGACGCGAGTGACTATGCACTAGGAGCGGTGCTAGGCCAGAGGAAAGACAAAGCCTTGAATGCTATTTACTATGCGAGCCGAACTCTGGATGAGGCTCAAGTGAAGTACACTACCACTTTGAGAAGGAGCCGCAGGCTGTAGTTTATGCCTTAGAGAAGTTTCGTACTTATTTAGTTGGGTCAGAAGTCACTGTTTTTACTGACCATGCAGCTTTGAGGCACCTCCTTGCTAAGAAGGAGGCAAAACCACGGTTACTGAGATGGATACTCCTCTTTTAGGAGTTTAATTTGCAGATTAAGGACAAGAAGGGAGCTGAGAACGTTGTAGCTGAGAACGTTGTAGCTGATCACTTGTCGCGACTGATGCGACAAGAAGGGGAAGACTCTCTACCTATTGATGATTCTTTTCCTGACGATACTTTAATTGCTGTTATATCGTCTATTGTTGACCAAGAACCTTGGTATGCGATATAGCTAACCGTTGTCGGTGGCAAGCGCACCGACCTTTCTCATCGACAAAAGAAGCGTTTTACGTATAACGCTAAGTAGTATACAGGATGATCCTTACTTGTTTAAGGAATGTGCAGACGGTCTCTACAGACGGTGTATTCCGCAGTGGGAGACCAAAATAGTCCTGGAAGGCTGCCACTCCTCTTCATATGGTGGTCACCACGGTCCATCGCGCACCGTGGCTAAGGTACTTCAATCTGGTTTTTACTGGCCTTCTTTGTTTGCTGACGCCAAGTCTTTTGTTTCAGCATGTGATGCTTGCCAACGATCAAGGAACATTTCGAAGAGACATGAGATGCCGCAAAACGGCATCCTAGAGGTTGAGGTTTTCGATGTCTGGGGCATTGATTTCCAAGGACCGTTCCGTCCCCATAAAAAGGTAACAGGTACATCTTAGTAGCTGTAGACTATGTGTCAAAATGGGTTGAGGCAATTGCTTCACCTCATTGTGATGGTAAGACCGTGATAAAGATGTTCAAAAAGATCATATTCCCCCGTTTTGGTGTCCCTAGGGTCGTCATTAGTGATGGGGGGATGCATTTTAAAGAAAAGAAACTCACTTCCATACTGTCTAGAGTTGGTGTCCAACACCGCGTGGTTTGGGGTATCATCCCCAAACTAGTGGTCGGAGTAGAGGTCTCTAATCGTGAGCTGAAAGAGATCTTGTCTAAGGTAGTTTCTAAATCACGGAAAGACTGGAGTCTTAAGCTAGATGACACATTGTGGGCTTATAGAACTGCCTTTAAGACACCGATTGGTGCTTCACCTTATAGGTTAGTTTATGGGAAATCGTGTCACCTACCTGTTGAGCTGGAATGCAAGGCCTGGTGGGCAATTCGTGAGCTTAATTATGATCCTAAACTGTGTGGTCAGAATCGTCTTTTGCAGCTAGATGAATTGGAAGAGTTTAGGCTTAATGCCTATGACAGCTCGCGCATTTAAAAGGAAAAGACGAAAAGATGGCATGACAAGAGGATCTTACCTCGGGAGTTTCATGTGGGGCGCGGAAGGTGTTCTTTGTTTAATGCCGGTTGAGACTATTTCCTGGCAAGCTGAAGTCCAGGTGGAGTGGTCCATACACGGTGACAGCTGTTACCAAATTTGGATCCGTGGAGCTTGAAGATTCCGAGGGTCATAGATTCAAGGTGAATGGCCAATATGTGAAGCATTACCATGAGGCGAGTGAAGCGGACAACCGCGTTGAAATCTTGCACTTCGACGAGCTCGACGCGCCAGTTACTTGATACCAGAAAGGTCGTGCAGGACCTCTTAAACCAGCGCTCTCCGGGAGGCAGCCCGGACAGTTTTATTTGTACTTTTGGTGAACTATTTGTTTCTCTTTAGCTTTACGTTGAATTTTAGACATTTTCTATAAACCCCTTTTGTATTTCCTTGCTCTTATGCGTCTTTTGCAGGGTAAAGTACTCGATCGAATGGTCTTGTGCTCGATCGAGCACTTTCTGATGCGGCTATTACTCGATCGAGGGATAATGTCCTAGATCGATCAGATCCAAACCCGTGACGACTCGATCGAGTGATCCGTCATTCGATCGAGCCCCTCCAATACACCGGTTCACTCGATCGAGCTGTCCCAGGTGCACGATCGAGTAGTTTCGAATCCCAGTTGCTGTTTTACGTCTATGGAGCTACTGCTTGACTTTTCTTGACCTCCCATGTTCATGGTCGGTTTGGGGAGGTCCCTCCTTATAATATTTTGTAAGTCTTCCGACTCCGCCTCTCTTTTTCCTTTCAGTTTGCATTTCTTTCCCTATTTTTAGTACAATGAGGACATTGTACGGTTTGGTTTGGGGAGGTATGCATCCATATCTGTGTCTGCATGTTTCATTGCATTTCTGCTTCCATAATTATTATTTCCGCATGCATTGTTGTTTGTTTCAAAAATTTCAAAAATTTCATGTTTAATTTGAGTCGGAACGTTTGAACATTGACGCTACATTAAATCCTTATTTGAGCCTTGCATATTCTTGACATTTAGTTGGCGTGACTATGTGCATAATCTACGAGTTTTTGTTTCTTCCTCATCTGAACGAATAGACTTGATTCACTATGTCGGCAAGCTACATTACATTCTGAGGTTAGAACTTATTAAACTGGTGACATTCATGACCGGTTTCATTTAGGATGTGAGTAGTACTCTCTCTAAGACATGTAACATCAATTTGCATAAGCATGAGTCTAGTCTTCTTAATACCTGGATGCATTCGGTTTGTGGATGGTGACACGTGTTAGGAGAGGCAGTCCCCCTTATTTCATTCTACCCATGAGCCTCACATAGCCAAATTGCCTTTTTGTCCTATCAACTACTTTCTATAATACTTCCTACCCTAGCTGAGCTAGTAACGAGTAGTTCTTGGAATGTCTTATTGCAATATGGTTATTTTATCTGATTTCAGAAGATGGTGGAAAGATTGAAGGGAAAGAAAAAAAAAATGTTTAATTGAAAAAGAAAGACAGCGGAAAAAAAAAGAAAAAAAAGAAAAAAGAAAAGAAAAAGAAGCGAAAAAAAAGAGACAGGAAAATTCGAAATGAAAAAAAAAATGATGAAAATTGCACAATGTTTCACACTCCCATGCCTTATTTGTATTCTATGGGGAGTTGACGATTTTTGGTGTTTTGTGAGTTTAGTGCATAATTTTGCACCGTTTCATCTTGCTGTTATGAGTACGAAGTTGGGATGCAGTCTATATTTGGATCCGCTGTAGCTAGCCTGGCTACTAAACCCACATATCCAAATTCATTTTAGCCCCTTCTTACCCATCACCTCACTGACCCAAATGTAAGTCCTCGGCACGTGTCTTGGTCATTAGTATGGTTGGAATGCATATGTACGGTTGTAGAGACTTTATTCATGTTAACTGCATGCATGTTCTTACAGGTCGAGTTAGGTGAGTGTCTGATTCTTTCCTATCTTTCACATTTATACTCACCTTGTGCCTGATTTTGAGTGATGAGCGACCCGTGAGAGTCCGACATCTTTGAGTCTTGCAAGGTCGACGGTTCAGTAAGCTTGAAACATTAATTTAACTCGTTTGCACTTTTCAGTTGCCATTTTGTCATTTTGTTGCATTAAATTGGTTCTAGTGGATGATTTGTAGCTGATGCGTTGGTCCCGTTCCATTGTTCACCCTTAGTTGCATTCATATTTGCTTGCGAACAAGCAAAGGTTTGGTTTGGGGAGATTTGATACGTGCCTAATGTATAGTCTTTTTAGCCTATTTCAGCACGTATTTCTATGCTTTTTATGCAGCATCTGGCTACAAATACCCCCGAATATTCTACTTTGGTCCGTTTATTGTAAATTGCAGGAATTGACTGAAGAGGAGCTAAATCGAGCCCTAATTGTCCCAATTGTATGCATTCATGGAAAACAAGGAGCTGGAGCTTGGAAATCTAACATTTGGAAGACGTATGAGTTGAGTTTGGAAAGCAATTCAAGTCCTAACACGCCCATATAGCTCGATCGAGTGGTTTACTGCTCGATCGAATGCTCTACACACCCAAGATTGGTCGATCGACCAGTTTAAGGGGTCGATCGAGTGATTTGCGTTCGATCGAGTAATCTTTCTACTCGATCGAGGGGTTTTCGTGTGCTTTTAGCTTATTTCCGCCTAATCTTTTATGGGCTTTGTAATTAGTCCATAGATTAGGTTTAAGACTATTTTCTAGTATAAGACTGAGGGAGCATCACGTTACTCCCATCTTCTCACTACGTACATTTCGACTGCTACTTCTGTCACTGTTCTTTGGATTTCTATTCTCTACTTTGCTACTCGGATTCGGTATTATCAATCTAGTCTTATTTCTTAATCGTATTTACCGCTTTTAAATCCCTTTCCTCTTGCTTTATAATTGTTCAATCGGTTTCCCCGTAGCCATATCACCATGTTTAGTTTTAATTGCTTGGTTATTGTGATTGTTAAATCGACATTCATGAGTAGCTAAATTTCCCTTGCTAAGACTATAGGGGATCCATGATTTGAAGGAGAGTAATCGATTTACTAGGTTAATGCCAGTCTTAGTCTTTGTTGTTAAAATGCTACAATTAATTGTAATTGCCTAATTGAGTCGACGCAATTAGACCCTTATTCTTAGTGGACCTTGACCTGGACCGAAAGGTTGGAAGAGGCAGAATAGTAGCGGACAATAGAGCATTGCAGCGAGGGCGAAAGTTAAACTGTTTACACTTTAGGGTGAATTAAGGACCGAAAGGTGACGTTCGCTACCCCTTAGACGCACTGCATTGACCTGGGACCTAGATTACTCGACCAGATGATTATGGTGAACCGTTTGTCTTAGCTATTCTCCTTTATCTGTTAAACTCCTTCCCTTTATTTCACTTTTCCTTATTCTCTTAGTTTAGAAATCACTTTTTATAACCCCCCAAATTGGTTACTTAGACGAACTTAAATTCAAATTTACAAATTCCTACCTCTCTGTGGATTCGACCCGACTTCCCTAGCTATATTAGTTAGAACCAGTTGGTTATTTTTGACAGGTACGCGACAGACGTGTCATGGGGGATACTTTGGAGGTGGGGAAGGTCTTGGATTTGATTATGGCGGATGGCCCCCGTTTTGGAATGCACCTTAATGTCTCCAAGACGGAGGTCTTTTGGCCTGTCTAGGATCCTCGGAGTCGGCTTCCTGGGGTTTCCCCCCCCCCCCCCCCTCTATTGCTCGGCCCAGGCGTGGTGTTACAGTTTTGGGTGGACCGGTCAGTACTTGCCCTAGTTTTGGCAGTGAGATTGTGGCGAGGAGAGTAACTAAGACCATTGAGCTAATGGACTTGGTTGCAAGGATTGAGGACCCGCAATGTGAGTTGCTTCTACTTCGAGCTTGTACTGGTATTTCTAAGCTCTATTCCTCCCTTCGTACTTGCTCCCATAGTGTTTTTGGGTCCGTCCATCTACCTTTTGATGCTGCTCTTCATTCCAGCTTGGAACGTATCGTCATCGCGTCTGGCCCGGGTTTTGGGGATTGACAGTGGCGCCTTGCTACTTTCCCTTTCCATCTTGGTGGTCTTGGTGTCTATGCGGTGGGAGATGTTTTACATTATGCTTTTATTGCGTCCCGTTTGCAGTCTGCTGATTTGCAGGCTAAACTCCTCAGACCTTCTGATATTGTAGCTGCTGACCCTGCTTTTAATGATGTCGCGCGGGGTTTCACTGCGACTACAGGCTCTGGTATCTTAGGTAACCCTAGTGAAATTGTTGCCCCCAAACTTATGAAGAAATTGGCAGACATTTATTTCGCGACGGTTGCGGCTGCCTTAGAGTCTGTTTTCTCTTTGACACCACGCCAGCTTGCTTTGTGGCAGTCTCAGCAAGGTTCCTACTCTTCTGATTGGTTGCGTGCGGTGCCTATCTCGGGGTTGGGTCAGACTATGAACGGGAGAACTTACCGTATTGTGCTTGTGTATCGTCTGGGTGTTCCGTTATTCACGGTATCTAGGCCCTGTCCTGCTTGCTCTCGGGTTTTTGCCGATGATGTTTTTGGGGACCACGCTGTTTCTTGTACTAGTACTGTGGGCGTTAAACATCGGCATAACCTCGTTCGTGACACTCTTTTCGACATCTGCTATAGATCTGGTATTTCTGCGGGAAAAGAGGTTGATATCGGTTTGGTTGACGGGCATGGTGATTCTCTTCGTCCTGCGGATTTGCTGCTTTATTCTTGGGACAGAGGGCGTGATGTGTGCGTTGACTTGACAGGGTCTTCTCCTCTGACTCGGACTGGGATGACGGATTTTGTGCCTGACCGGGTTGTTGTTGATGCTGCTCAGCGCAAGTGTGCTAAGTACGGGGATTTGTGCGCGACAGCGGGTTATGGTTTCCTTCCCTTCTCTTTCTCATCACTTGGGGAGTTGGGTTCGGATGTTGTTGCCTTGCTCAAGCAGATCCAGAAATTCTCGGTATCTCAGGATGCGGGGGCTCGGGTAGCCGCTTACATTTTTACTAGACTTAGCTTTGTTGTTGCTAAGGGTGTGGGAGCCCAGATTGTTTCTCGGCTCCCCACCAATTTCATGTAAAATTTTATTTTTCTTTTAATGAAAGCTGCGCGCATAATAATAATAAAAAATAATAATAATCACATATGTTTCCTAATTGCTTCCTAAACATATCCTACCCCTATAAATAGAAGACATAACCTAAAAAATAAACCTTATTCCATCATAAACATAATAATTGATAAAGAAGAGAGCAAAGGAGATCTAAAGAGGAAAGAGAGGGGAATTCTAGCTAGAAGATCGTCACAAGGTAACTTTTAATCACCTCTTAACATACTCGCCTTAAGACGAATATAACTTATTAATTATACAACTGTTGACTGACCCGAGACCGTGACCTTGACCGTGGGATACCAGGGAGTGACCGAACCCGCCGTTGACCACCTTTGACCGGCGGGAAAGGGGAGTTTGTTGGTTGGTGGTTAGCTTATGTGTTTTATATGACTTTTGAACCCGTAATTGACTCGTCTTGACCTCGGTGTAGGTTAGGGTGGAACCTAAGGTTGCATCTACCACCGTGGGTGGTCAGTAATGTGTATTGGCGTTGACTTGGGTGGTTACTTGGCCGGAGTTGCGGGAAAAGGGTGGTTGTCGTTTACGCATAAAACCGGTTTTATACACCTACCCGAGACTTATTTGACTCGACCCTCGGTTGGTTGGGTTCTTGGGGGTTAGTCGGTGATATTGGTGGTCGTAGGCTGGTCTGGGGTGGTGGTTAGTGTGGTGGTTGACCGGAGTTGCGTTAAAACAGGGGAGTGTGTCGGGTTTTCGGTTGTGTGTGTAGCTTGTAATGGTGAGGCCATGGTTAGGAAGGTTAGTGTGGCTGTGTATGGTGGTTGAGAGAGGGTGGTTACTAGTGGCGCGTGTGGTGGTTGTCAATTGGATGGTATTATCGTGTTGGTGGTATGTGTTAATGTTGTATGTTGAGTTGTTGTTGGGTATTGCTAGTTGTTGAAGGGTTTTAGGGCGTGGTGTAGCGGTTGTGTGTGGCGGTTAATGATGGTGGCAGTGGCGTGGTGGTGTTGGCGGCAGAGGGAGCAGTCCGGAGAGGTAATAGGTGGAGGTGTAAGGTGTTGCCGTGTTGGCATATATGGTGAAACACGGGTAGGCAGGAGTGATGTCGTGTGTTTTCTTTAACGAAAATTAAGATGGGATACTAATGTATAATAAATAATGAATTACAAACAAAGTGTAAATAATTAATATTGGATAAACCATCATTTGTTTTAGGTGACGGTTTCGAGGTGGAGTACTTTTGATTAATTGCTCGGATTTGCTATTGGATTATATTTGCTACGAGGTAGGATAACTACTCAACTGGCTGTGTTATTATTGTACTTCACAGGAGTGTGTTGGCTGAAGTATGTTGGTTATATTGTGGTGGAGCATTGTTGTAATATTAACAGATTTATTCTGGTAGACATTACTTATAGTAATGTGGAGTGGTTGAACATATTTATTCTGGCAGACAATATTTATCGTGTTTACTCGAGGCAGGCCCCCGATTGATCTGCAGGCCATCTGGTGGATATTACTCAACTATATGTTTAGGAAAACATTACCTTATGGTAATGTAGTGTATGGTTACTCACCTTCGGGTTGAGGATGCCCCGGCCAGGGATTGGCGGGATGATTAGTGTAACGAGTATAGCTTGGCTGAAGTGTACTAATAAGTCATATATTGCGGAGTTATATTGTCGTTGTTATTTACTAATATTAGTTATTTTACTCAGCCTCGTGGTTGATGATACCGTCGTAGAGTACCAAAGATAAATTTATAAATCCAAACTACTACTATAGCAAGTGGCAGTCAGGGTCGAACCACAGGGAGGCGATGCAATTAATAGTTGTCTAACTTCAGTCTAAGGTAACAGTTTTGACGGGGGTTTGATTTGAATAATTCTATAACTAAAACCAATAATATTAAAACTAAACTAAGGCAAATAAATGAGCAATAGATGGAAATGTATGAAATCAATTATAAAAGAATGCTAAGATGGTCGGTTCACTGTAGTTTCGACGGCGGCAACTCTAGGTAAACTGTCACTAATATGTTAGACGGGAAAATAAAGAGTCCTCTCGGTCCAATTTAACAAGTAGCAACCTTTCGGCCTAAGCTACGGGTCTTTAATCTCACTAATACTAACTTTTGTTCTTGATTAATGAAACTCAAAATCTAAATTAACTTATCTCTAGATCTCATTAATTTAGTCGTCTTAATTAGGTAGTCTATCTCCCTTCCCTATCTTTCGATCTTATCGGGTCGGTCAATTCCTAAGCATTCAACTAGTCGCGTGCACTCGATTTGTCAAATATAACAATTAAATTAATTAAAAAGAAACAAATCTAACACGTTCTGGTCGATAGACCGTGTATGGCAGTCGATCGACCGGAGCGCGACAGCAGGTTGCCTATGTTGAAACCGTCTAACCTACAGATCCCCTACATCTTAGCACGCAGGGTTTAGCTACTCATACTGAAAATAATAACAATGATAAAATTAACAATTGAAACAAACGAATTCATAATCGAATTAACTAAATAATTAACAAACATGAAACGATAATTCGGCTTTGGGAAATCTAAACTAACAATTCTAACTACGGAGGATTTGAAGCAACAAAACTGAATGCAGGAACAGCAGAATACCGTAAAGATGAATTGAATAGCAAAGACCAAAACCAAGTGCGGAAATTAAACTTTATTGACGGAGAATTAAACTAATACTAATCAAAAGTTCAACCTTTGTGAAGAACCCTAATTAATTCCTAAAATTCGATGATAAAAGACTTCCCCCCCATCTGAAAACATCAGGTTACGTTATATAGGAATATAACGTAACACTTATTCCTAAAACCTAATTACAATGGGCTTTGGAATTCTCGTTCTTTTAATTCCCGTCAAAATCACGGTCTGGTCGATCGACCATACAATTTCGGTCGATCGACCGATACGCGATGTACAGTAGCTTCTGATCATCGTGCTCTGGTCGATCGACCATAGGCATAAGTCGATCGACCACTGTAGCTGGTAGTCGCTTCTAAATTCTTCATAAAGTTGTCTTTCAGACCTCGAAATGCGCACCAAGTTCGTTTCTTGAGTAAATACTTCACGTCAAAATGAAATGCAAGGTACTTAGGGATGGATTCGGCTTGATTTCCGCTGGATTCTTCACATTTCTGCAATATAATACAAAAACACGAAAGTAGACGGAAATAGGGAAAATAGTATCATAAACTACTTGATTGAGCTCTGAAATGCGTGTAAAATGGGGTGTAAAACATCATATTTAAGACACGCATCAAACTTCCCCAAACCAAACCCTTGCTTGTCCCCAAGCAAGAACCAGACTCGATCCTAAAACTTAATGGAACGACTTCAATCTCAGAGCGAAATACAACTATTAAGCCTAAACCAATTTAATGCAACAACTAACAATCAACTAGCAATATGAATCATGCAAACGAGTTATGTAGTCGTTAAAAACTGCTGAACCGTCAACTATAGAGACTTATCATCATGGACTCTCACGGGTCGCTCATATCACAAATAAGCACGGGTGAGTATATGTAAAGATAGAAAGAAGTAAATGTAATGACACTCACCTAACTACGACCTATTAGAACATGCCTGCAATCTAATATGAAAATAATCTCTACAACCATACATATGCATTCCAACCAAACAAATGACCATGACACATGCCGAGGTAAATATGGATATGTGAGGCTATGGGCAGGAAGGGGCTAAGATAAATTTGGATAAAAACAGAGTTAAAAGCCAAGCTAGTAACTAAGGGAACCAAATTAATAAACCATTCCAACTTCTTGCTCAAGATTTCAATCGAAACGGTGCTAATAGAAAGCACAAATCTCACAATCTCCATAATTAGTCAACTCTCCATAAGATACAAATACAACATGGGAGCAAACATCGCCATTTATTAAAGACTTTGAATTATGCGATTTTGATTCTTTTCTTTTCTCGGGCTTCAGTCGATCGACCAATGAGTCCAGTCGACCGACCATAGATCGAACTTGTTTTTCCCTTTTTCTTTTTGTTTTCTTCTTTTTTTTCAATTCTATTTTTTTCTTTCTTTCCTTCCTTTTCAATCTTCCCAACATCATCTCAGAATGAGCATTAGCTACCAAAAACAAAGTAACAATCCCAAGAACATAAACTACTAGCTTGACAAGGACAGGCTAAGTGTAGGATGTAGTAACGGGACAAAAAGGCTATTTTTGGCAGTGTGGAGCTTACGGAAAAAATAAATAAGGGGCGACCTCTACCACATGTGTCAACTAACCACGAACCCGAATGCATACAGGTATTAAGCAGATTAAGTTCATATTTATGCATATTGATGTAACATGTCTCATAAGGAATACTACTCACATTCCAAAATAAACCAGTCATGGACGACACCGGTTATAGGCTCTAAAACTCAGAATATATAAGTAGTTTGCCAAAATTTAAGTCAAGTCTCAAGTCCAGTGATACCCGTCGTAAGGTGTCAAAAATAATATTTATAATTCCAACTACTACTGTAGACAGCGGTAGCACGAGTCGAACCACAGGGAGGAAGGGAATTTCAGTTGTTCTAGATTTCAGTCTAAAAGTAACAAATAAGGGGGGGTGTTTTGGTTGATTGATTCTATACTAACTACCGAAAATTAAATGAAGTTTAAGTAGATGATAAAAAGTAGCTAGGAATTTCGGTTCACCATGGCTTAAGGGTCAGTCTAGTAAAGTCAAGGTCTGTCCAATACCGTCTCAGGATGTCAAATAGGTCGTCTAAGTCCCTATTCAAATTAAGCCTCTCGGTCTTCTTTCAGCCTAGAATAAAACTAGCTTGCTTTCGCTCCACTGGGTTTTCCAATGACTTGTAAGAAATCAAACTTTGCTAATTTCTCAATCTAGCAAGGGGTAAAAATCTCACAAAGGTAAATAAGGCCGGTATGGGTTCAACCTAGACTTAATAAAATTAACTCATGCCACCATAGATTCCCTAATTCCTAGCATAGAAATTTTAGCTACTCATGACTATTACGATAAAAACAACAACAATAAAATTTACGAATAAAACAGAAGAATTCATGATCGAAATAACTAAATAATTAACTAACATGAATCAATAATTTGGCTCTTGGGAAACCTAAACTAGCAATTCTATACTACGAACAAATAAAGTAATAAAACTGAATATTGGAACAGAGAATACCGTAAAAGGAATTGCAGAGAAAGGATCAAAATCGAATGCAAAAGTAAACTTTATTGATGACGAAGTAATCTCAAGAACCCTAATTATTTCCCTAACTAACGGATGATAATGACTTGATAAAGGCTTTATTATTATTCTGAAAACTAAGGTTACGTTATATAGGAATATTACGTAACTCTTATTCCTAAACCTAATTACAATGGACTTCGGAATTCTAATTCTAAATTTGCGCGTCAGATTAAAATAGCGGTCGATAGACCACATAGGCCAGTCGATAGACCAACCTCCGCTGTACAGTAGCTTCTGATAATCGCGCTATGGTCGATCGACCAAGGGTGCTGTACAGTAATGCAGTCTGACGAATTCTGCAGCGCGCACCGATCTTAAGACAGCTGCCATTTCTTCGTTACTTGGTCAAATCAGACGCTCTACATGGCGTTGGAAAGCTAAGAGGATAAGCTTTCACCTCCAAGTAGAATCAGTCGATTATCTGCTCTAGAACTCGAGATATAGCCATCTGAATAAGGCTGCACTGTCGAGAAACACTTCTTCGCTTGTTAAATTCTTGTGACATGTACGCACCCATGCTTTTGCTATCTTTAGGCCTTGAAACGCGCGCCAAGTTCATCTCTCAAGCATTCCATTCATGTCAAATGCTATGCTAAGTACTCAGGGACGGATTTAGCTCAATAACTACACATTTCCGCAATAATCTGCAATATTACATAAAAATACGAAAGTAGACGAAATGGGGCAAATAATAGTCTAAACTACACAAATGAGCTCTGAAATGCATGTAAAATGAGGTGTAAAACATCATATAAATGACATGCATCAAACTTCCCCAAACCAAACCCTTGCTTGTCCCCAAGCAAGAACTAGACTCGATCTTAGGACCTAATGGAACGATTTCAATCTCAGAGCGAAATGCAAAATGTAAGCCTAAACCAATTTAATGCTAAACTCAACAATCAACTAGTAATATGAATCATGCAAACGAGCTAGAAAAATTGCTGAACCGTCAACCTTGAAAGACCTTTAAAATTGGACTCTCACGGGTCACTCTTCTCTCATGAAGCAAAGGGTAAGCATATATATATAAGAGAGGAAGAGAAATATCCGCTCACCTAGACTACGACCCACATAATCATGCATGCAACTAATATGATAGACAATTCTAACTACCGTACATACATTCTAACCAAACAAGGTCCTGTCACAGCCGAGGGCTTACAAAAATATGGTAAAGTGAGGCAATGGGTAAGAAAAGGCAAAACATTTATGGAAATGTGGAGGTTAGGTAATCAAGCTAGTACCTAAACAAAACCATATGACAACATCCGTTTCCAACTCAATTATCAATTAAGCACAATGCCCCTCATTTGGCAATAAACTCACCAAACCGAACTGAACTTACTCCTCATATAATATAAACAAAGCATTGGAGCAGAAACCGACTACAAACAACATCTTTTTTTTTTCTTTTTCTGATTTCTTTTCTTCTTTTTTTTCATCTTTTTTTTTTCGAATTCCTTCAACTTTTTTCAACTTTCTTTTTAACGTTTTTTTTTCCTTTCCTCCTTCTCTTCTTTTCTACCAACTCCAAATCGATATAATATGAACCAAATTTGGCATAATGAAATATATACCGCAAAAACAATCTAAACTAGCTTGACAAGGCAGGCTAAATTTGGAATGTAGTTAAGGGTCAACAGGCAAATTTGGCTAATGTGGAGTTAAATGGGTAAAAATGAAAGAAAAGGAAATTGTAAGCACCTCCCTGTATGTGACACCAACCACGAACCCGAATGTATGCAGGTAAAAAGCAATTGAATTTCATAAATGTGCAAATTAATGATACATGATATGCAAGGAGTAACTACTCACAATCCTACATGAAACCGGTCACAAATGACACCAGTTATATGGGCTCTAATCCTAAGAAATTATAAGTAGGTTGCCAAAATTCAGGTCAAGTCTATATTCCAGCAAATATATTAACGAAAACTCGTAGACTATGCAAATGATTCTACTAATAACATGTCAATTAAGCACGGCTTAAGCATAGACAGCTGCAAATGCAATGTCGTCATTGAAATACTACCGTTCCGACTCGACCTAAATACTAAAATAAACGTGCATTTTTTAAAAAAAAAAAATTCAATTTTTTTAATTTTTTTTTTATTTTCTAATTTTTGTATATATATATGAAATGAAATCAACAATGCAAGCGGAAATACAATAAACGTGAAACAGAAATGCAATAAAACATGTGAATGCAATGCAAAACCCTTCCCCAAACCAAATCACACAATGTCCCCATTGTGCAAAATCATGTAATGAAATAAAAGGGAAACGGGAATTTGCGATAAATTAACTAAATAAGACATGAAATTAAACTCGGAAACTCACAAGACTTTAAGCGCAACAAAAGGAAACCTCCCCAAACCAGCGTGAGCTAGGAGGTTTCAAAAGCCAACAGTGCTACCAATAAGTACCTGAAAAGATAAACAAAAGTACCGCGCATAATTCCCAGAAAATAATTTATTAAACGCTAAATTATGTGTAAAATAAAGAAACGGAAGAAAACAGAAATGAGTCGGAGAATAAAGTGGAGAAAAGACTCCCTCAACTCCGCAAATCGATCAAACACAGCAAGGGAATGATCAAAAACAGGTACAGCAGTGAACATGGTCGATCGACCACATCACCCAGTCGATCGACCAGGGTGTCAGGAAAAGAAGCTCCTGGAACTGTTGCAGTCAGTCGATCGACCAAGATGGCCAGTCGATCGACTGAGAAACCTGCTGTAACTTTCTGATTTCTTCGAATTAGCTCAATAAATTGAGTCAACATGGTCTATAAACCTGCAAATACACATAATAACGCGCCCAAAATTGCACAAAACCCAAAGTAACAGTCTAAAGTGTTTAAAACCCTAAGCAAAATGAAATAAAGCGAAGTCTCGCTCACACAAAAGACGTTAAATAGTCTTAAAAAGCAATAAAAATGTCTTAAAAACTCAAGCAATAAATAGTGTTCATCCGCGGAGGCTGCGGTCTATCTCCAACCAAGGCCTCTGGCTAGATGCAGTCGCCTTAGCAATACTAATCTCTGCAGATGGAGACCACCCATCTCCGTCATCTAGGCAACTCAATGGATCATCAGCAGCTCTAGCCCTCCATGCTCTAGTATCGTCCGGCTCATCGAACTCCAGATCATACTCCATGCCTCGTTCTGGCTTCTTCTTTCTCGGGCTATTCTCCGGCAACATATCTATGCCATAGCTTAAACATCCCAGTCCACCACGTTGAATGATAGGCTCCTTCACAACTGGAGCATCACGCGGTTCTTCCTTCCCCAAACCATTTCCTGCAATAGTCAAAACAGTAGAATCTTCCTCCATCTTGCTCCCAATCTGGGGCGGAGGTGTTAGAGCAGAAATAGGGGTAGGAAATAGAGGTGGGACATCATCAATAATCACGAAACGTACCTCATCTTCTGATTTCTGGAGTTGCTCAGGAAGTGGAAGCTTTATTGACAACTTAGCTCACTCTTCCACTTCCCTCGTTGAAACACCCTTTGAATTAAGGACCTTGTCCTTATCAACACGTGGAAGCAACTTCATGGCTCGTGAAATGAATGACCCGTCAATAACTCGGGCCGAAGTATCACGTAAATCAACAATATCGAACTCGCGCATGTTCAAAACCTTCGTCACATCATCATTAGCTGTCGAATCTTGCAAATCAAATGATGGTTTTGCATTCTGTACTGGTACACCAGTCGATCGACTGGTTAGGTCGTTCGGTCAACTAACAGGGCTAGTTGATCGACTTTCAAATGCCGCAATTCGACTTCTAACGTTGTTTTTCAGTTGTGGTAATTCAACCTCTGTTCTTCTTGAGTCATCTCCGTTAACTTATGGGCTTACCCTTTCCAAAACAGGCTCTTCAGGGGTTGACCCACTACGGAAACGCATAGCATGCGCGGTCTCCGTGTATTGACGAGAAGATAGTTCAGCTATTCGAGACTCAATTGATTTGGTAAATGCTGCATATTCTTCATTCCTTTTGGCAGCTACAATAGCGAACTCTTGCATCACGGCTTTGATTTCCGCAATGGCTGTAGCTACATCATTATCCATGAGATGACTTGTGGATAAGAGAAAACTACAAGAAGAGTGTAAAAAGAGTTTAAGGAACCGATGTTCCTTAAACTAGAAAAACACTAAAACAAAAAAACAACTAAAACTAGCGCTACCTCTCCGGCAACGGCGCCAAAATTTGATACCCGTCGTAAGGTGTCAAAAATAATATTTATAATTCCAACTACTACTGTAGACAGCGGTAGCACGAGTCGAACCACAGGGAGGAAGGGAATTTCAGTTGTTCTAGATTTCAGTCTAAAAGTAACAAATAAGGGGGGGTGTTTTGGTTGATTGATTCTATACTAACTACCGAAAATTAAATGAAGTTTAAGTAGATGATAAAAAGTAGCTAGGAGTTTCGGTTCACCACGGCTTAAGGGTCAGTCTAGTAAAGTCAAGGTCTGTCCAATACCGACTCAGGATATCAAATAGGTCATTTAAGTCCCTATTCAAATTAAGCCTCTCGGTCTTCTTTCAGCCTAGAATGAAACTAGCTTGCTTTCGCTCCACTAGGTTTTCCAATTACTTGAAAGAAATCAAACTTTTCTAATTTCTCAATCTAGCAAGGGGTAAAAATCTCACAAAGGTAAATAAGGTCGGTATGGGTTCAACCTAGACTTAATAAAATTAACTCATGCCTCCATAGATTCCCTAATTCCTAGCATAGAAATTTTAGCTACTCATGACTATTACGATAAAAACAACAACAATAAAATTTACGAATAAAACAGAAGAATTCATGATCGAAATAACTAAATAATTAAATAACATGTCAATAATTTGGCTCTTGGGAAACCTAAACTAGCAATTCTATACTACGAACAAATAAAGTAATAAAACTGAATATTGGAACAGAGAATACCGTAAAAGGAATTGCAGTGAAAGGATCAAAACCGAATGCAAAAGTAAACTTTATTGATGACGAAGTAATCTCAAGAGCCCTAATTATTTCCCTAACTAACTGATGATAATGACTTGATAAAAGCTTTATTATTATCCTGAAAACTAAGGTTACATTATATAGGAATATTACGTAACTCTTAGTCCTAAACCTAATTACAATGGGCTTCGGAATTCTAATTCTAAATTTGCGCGTCAGATTAAAATAGCGGTCGATAGACCACATAGGCCAGTCGATAGACCAACCTCCGCTGTACAAAGAGCTTCGATAATCGCGCTATGGTCGATCGACCAAGGTCATCGATCGATCGACCAAGGGTGTCAGACAAGAATGCATTCGACGAATTCTGCGGCGCACCGATCTTAAAACAGCTGCCATTTCTTCGTTACTTGGTCAAATCAGACGTTCTACATGGCGTTGGAAAGCTAAGAGGATAAGATTTCACCTTCAAGTGGATTCAGTCGATTATCTGCTCTAGAACGCGAGATATAGCCATCTGAATAAGGCTGCAATGTCGAGAAACACTTCTTCGCTTGTTAAATTCTTGTGACATGTACGCACCCATGCTTTTGCTATCTTTAGGCCTTGAAACGCGCGCCAAGTTCATCTGTCAAGCATTCCCTTCATGTCAAATGCTATGCTAAGTACTCAGGGACGGATTTAGCTCAATATCTACTCATTTCCGCAATAATCTGCAATATTACATAAAAATACGAAAGTAGACGAAATGGGGCAAATAATAGTCTAAACTACACAAATAAGCTCTGAAATGCGTGTAAAATGAGGTGTAAAACATCATATAAATGACACGCATCATCTAGCAAGTAAATTAACGAAAACTCGTAGACTATGCGAATGATTCTACTAATAACATGTCAATTTAGTAAGGCTTAGGCATAAAACAGATGAAAATGCAATGTCATCATTGAACTACTACCGTTCCGACTCGACCTATATGCTAAAATAAACGTGCAATTTTTTTTTTTTTTGAAATTTTTGATTTTTGTATATACTTATATGAAATGAAATAAACAATGCAAGCTGAAATACAATAAACGTGAAACAGAAATGCAACAAAACATGTGAATGCAATGCATAACCCTTCCCCAAACCAAATCGCACAATGTCCCCATTCTGCAAAATCATGTAATGAAATAAAAAAGGAAACGGGAATTTGCGATAAATTAACTAAATAAGACATGAAAATTGACTCGAGAACTCACAAGACTTTAAGCGCAGCAAAAGGAAACCTCCCCAAACCAGCGTGAGCTAGGAGGTTTCAGTAGCCAGCAGTGCTACCTTAGGTACCTGAAAAGAAACAGAAGTACCGCACATAATTCCAAGAAAGCAATGTTGAAGCGGTATTTATGTGCAAAAGAAGGAAACAGAAGAAAACAGAAATGAATCGGAGAATAAAGTGGAGAGGAGACTCCCTCAACTCCGCAAAATGACCAAACACAGCAGGGGAATGGTCGTGAAAAGGTACAGCAGCGAAAGGTGGTCGATCGACCACATCACCAAGTCGATCGACCAGGTGACAGAATGTAAGCTCCCGTGCGTAGCGGCGGTCGATCGATCGAAAATAGCTGCTGTAAGTTTCTGATTTCTTCGATTTAGCTCAATAAATCGAGCTAATAAGGTCTATGAACCTGAAAGTACACATATAACGCGCCCAAAATTTCGCAAAACCCAAATGTAAAGTCTAAAGTCTTTAAAATCCTAAGCAAACTTATTAAAGCGAAGTCTCGCGCAAACCAAAACAATAAAAAGTTCAACAAAAGCAATGAAATGTTATGAAAAGCATTTGATCAACTAATAGTTGATCAAGAATGGCCACAGAATGGCCCACTTGCTCGGCTTCTGGCTACAAGAGGTAGCCTCTACAGTGCTCATCTCCTCAGCGGGGCTCCTAACCATGCCAATATCCGCGAACTCAACGGATCGAACTCCAACATCTCCCCATCAATTACCTCGTCGGCTCCTCAAAATCCAAATCGGACTCACACCTTGACGGCTCCTCATCGGGCTCCTCATCGCACCATAGCTAAGACATCCTAGACCGCCTCTTTGAACGATTGGCTCCTTCACAGCTAGAGCAATGAACGGCTCTTCCTTCCCCAAACCTGCTTCTGCAATAACTAAAACAGAAGAATCTTCCTCCAATTTGCTCCCAATCTGGGGCGGAGGTGTCACAACAGGAGTAGGCAAAGGGGAATCGTATTGCAAGTGACTGGCCACATAGGATCTTTCTTCTTAGTGGGCTGGGCAAAAACAATGGACTGTTTCCCTACCTTAAAGGTCAATGTCCCTGAGCCAACATCTATAACTGCACCAGCAGTGTGCAGAAATGGTCTACCCAAAATGATAGGAATGTGAGCATCCTCGGGTATATCTAGTACAACGAAGTCAACTGGGAAAAAGAACTTTCCTATTTGCACGGGAATGTCCTCTAAGACTCCTATAGGCTAGACCGCAGAACGATCAGCCATCTATACTGTCATGTTAGTAACTGCAAACCTAGTCAATTTCAATTTCTTAGCTAGACTCAAAGACATAACGTTAATGCTGGCTCCTAGGTCACATAATGCCTTCTCAATTGAGAAGGTACCAATATTACAAGGAACAGAAAAGCTATCGGGGTCTGCTAGCTTATGAGGTGTAGTGTGAGTCAAATAAGAACATGACTCCTCAGTTAGTGCGACAGAATGCACAGTATCAAGTGACTTCCTTTTAGACAAAAGCTTCTTCATAAATTTCGTGTAAGCAGGCACTTTATTAACTAATTCAAGGAAAGGGACTTGTACATTTAAACTACGAATAACATTTTCAAATTTGTTAAACGATACCTGTTCCTTTGTCGGCACCAATCTCTCTGGATAAGGGGCTGTAAGAAGCAACTTAGCCCTCTCCTCTAAATCTCTCATGCCGGCATCAGTGGACTTAGGCTGAAAATCCACTACTTTGTCCTTGTTGAAGCTCGAACCTTCTTCAGACCCTCTCAAGAATGAGCCATTAATCGTCATTGGGTCGTACTTTGGAACCGGAACAGACCCACCAGCATTTGGGTCTTACCTCAATAATTTCGGAGTCGTCGTACCCCGAAACAAGTGGTCCCTCAAGTTATCTGGCATTGGAGGGCGAAAAGGTTCAATATCAGCAGCGTTTTCAGTCGATCGACCGTGTAGGTCAGTCGATCGACTGACTTCCTCAGAACCAGAAGCTACACTATTTCGCGGACTGGTCGATCAACCGGGTATGTCGGTCGATCGACCGATATACCCTGTTGATCGTCTTTTTCTTCTTTGCTCACTCCGCCTTTTTCTTACTTGGTTCCGCCTCATTTTTTTCAAAGACATCTTCGACCATAGCGGGCCCATCAAGGGTAGACCCACTCCTCAAAGTGATAGCATTTAGGGTCTCTTTTTTATCCCATTTCTGACCAGTAATTGCCCAGGAGCTCGAGTTGCACTTTTGCTTGCCAGTTGAGCAATTTGACTCTCCAACATTTTTTTAGAAGTCTCTCTAGCTTGAGACTCCTTTTGCAGAAACCCGACAGATTTTGAACCATGTTTTTCAACTCGAAGTGTCGAACTTTGAAATTGTCTGTTTGAGGCACATAGGGAGGCTTTTGAAATCGTTGTTGCTTATGAGGGGGCACATAACTTTGTTGCTTTGCTGCTGCTCATGGACCCGGATTAAGGACATTCTGGTGACCACATCAAATTGGGGTGGACATTAGAGGAATCGGGATATGTACCGTCATCTCTATAATGTTGAAAGGCAACACATACTTCATTCGAACTATGACAAAAATCCGAAACATGTCCCTCAGCTCCACATCTTTTGCATGTAAAGGGACCGTCTGAAACAGCATTAACTTGGTAAATACCTCCCTTTTGAGATCATCTTCCAAGCTCATACTTATCAAATCTCGCCGTAAGAGCCTCTAATGCGACTACGAAGGATTCAAGACTCTCCTTTGATTTCCCCGGAATTTCCATGCTCAGCCTTATGGGTGGCCCTATCATCAATGATTTTCCACCCCTTAGTTTCTCCAACATTCTCCTGGAATCTGCCATTAGCTGCAGCATCCAGGATAGCCCTTTGATCGTCATAAAGCCCATTATAAAACTGATTGCATAGGCTCCATTGCTCGAACCCATGGTGCGGAATAGTTCGCACCGACTTCTTGAAAACGGACCTATGCCTCATGAAAATTCTCATCGGGTTCTGTTTAAAGCTCGTGATCGAGCTCTAATGGCATTGGTCTTCGAGGCGAGAAATATTTCTTGTAGAACGCTAGGGCCAGAGAATTCCAGTCAGTTATCCCATTAGCAGCTCGATCCAGATCTCGGTACCACTCCCTAGTAGCATCACGGAGTGAGAATATGAACATCGTCTCCTTCACCTGGTCCTGGGTCACACCTGCTGGTGGGGGTATGGAGCAGCAGTAGTCAATGAATGTCTCCATATGTTTAGCTGCATCTTCATTTGCAGCTCCCCCAAATTGGTTTCTCTCAACCAAGTTAATATAAGACGGTTTCGGTTTGAATTTTCTGTCCGTCCCTGGTAATGCGAATCCCTTATAGAGATTCTCAGCTGTTGGCTCGGAGTGACTAGCATACTTGCTTCTTCAGCCACGTCTGGAGATGTGACAGTCTCAGCTGAGGAAGTAGAAATAGGTGACGAAGGTGGATCCTCCTCAAACAGCTCGTTCTCGTAGTAACTAGACAGAGTACTCAGCTCTTCCTTTATCGGCAATATTCTAGATGATCGTCTCAACTCGCGCAAAGTCCTTTCGATCTCAGGATCTAATGGTGGCAATTCACCACCCTGTGACCTGCGCATAAGAGGAAACTACAAGTAGAATATGAGAATAGTTTAAGGAATAGATGTCCCTTAAACTAAGAGAAAGTCTAAAAATAGAACAACTAAAATTTTAAACAATTGCCTCCCCGGCAACGGCGCCAAAATTTGATATCGTCGTAGAGTACCAAAGATAAATTTATAAATCCAAACTACTACTATAGCTAGTGGCAGTCAGGGTCGAACCACATGGAGGCGATGCAATTAATAGTTGTCTAACTTCAGTCTAAGGTAACAGTTTTAAGGGGGGTTTGATTTGAATAATTCTATAACTAAAAGCAATAATATTAAAACTAAACTAAGGCAAATAAATAAGCAATAGATGGAAATGTATGAAATCAATTATAAAAGAATGCTAAGATGGTCGGTTCACTGTAGTTTCGACGGCGGCAACTCTAGGTAAACTATCACTAACATGTTAGACGGGAAAATAAAGAGTCCTCTCGGTCCAATTTAACAAGTAGCAACCTTTCGGGCTAAGCTACGGGTCCCTAATCTCACTAATACTAACTTTCGTTCTTGATTAATGAAACTCAAAATCTAAATTAACTTATCTCTCGATCTCATTAATTTAGTCGTCTTAATTAGGTAGTCTATCTCCCTTCCCTATCTTTGGATCTTATCGGTTTGTCAATTCCTAAGCATTCAACTAGTCGCGTGCACTCGATTCGTCAAATATAACAATTAAATTAATTAAAACGAAAAAAAAAATCTAACACGTTAAATCGATCGACCGTGTATGGCAGTCGATCGACCGGAGTGCGACAGCAGGTTGCCTATGTTGAAACCGTCTAACCTACAGATCCCCTACATCTTAGCACACAGGGTTTAGCTACTCATACTGAAAATAATAACAATGATAAAATTAACAATTGAAACAAACGAATTCATAATCTAATTAACAAAATAATTAACAAACATGAAACGATAATTCGGCTTTGGGAAATCTAAACTAACAATTATAACTACGGAGGATTTGAAGCAACAAAACTGAATGCAGGAACAGGAGAATACCGTAAAGATGAATTGAATAGCAAAGACCAAAACCAAGTGTGGAAAGTAAACTTTATTGACGGAGAATTAAACTAAAACTAATCAAAAGTTCAACCTTTGTGAAGAACCCTAATTAATTCCTAAAATTCGATGATAAAAGACTTCCCCCCCATCTGAAAACATCAGGTTACGTTATATAGGAATATAACGTAACACTTATTCCTAAAACCTAATTGCAATGGGCTTTGGAATTCTCGTTCTTTTAATTCCCGTCAAAATCACGGTCTGGTCGATCGACCATACAGCTCAGTCGATCGACCGATACGCGCTATACAGTAGCTTCTGATCATCGTTCTCTGGTCGAGCGACCATAGGCATAAGTCGATCGACCATTGTAGCTGGTAGTCGCTTCTAAATTCTTCATAAAGTTGTCTTTCAGGCCTCGAAATGCGCACCAAGTTCGTTTCTTGAGTAAATACTTCACGTCAAAATGCAATGCAAGGTACTTAGGGACGGATTCGGCTTGATTTCCGATGGATTCTTCACATTTTTGCAATATAATACAAAAACACGAAAGTAGACGGAAATAGGGAAAATAGTAGCATAAACTACTTGATTGAGCTCTGAAATGCGTGTAAAATGGGGTGTAAAACATCATATTTAAGACACGCATCAGTTGACACTGTATTCGTGAACACCTGTGGTGAACCATATTGGGGAGCAGATTTGACAAGTACTAAAGATTAGCTGACTTGGGAGCATTTGGGACGTGAGCTTGACTTGGACCATAGTTGCTGTCTAGATCACTTGGATTAGTTAATCACTTTATTTATTTCCTTTCATGAGTTGTAATTATTTTATATTAAGTTTTAATTGGTTAAGTTGTAATAAACATGTAATCATTAAGTTTTAATTTATCGTACTTTGGTGAGTTAGACTTTGTTATTCACTACCTCGGGAAACTGAGATGGTAACAGCCTTATTTATTTGGGAATGGCTAGATAAAGGCTCCTGAATAAATGAGGGTGTTACAAAGTATTAATTTAACAAGAGTAACGCAATAACAAGTGTGATATGGTAATCTCGTGGAGTACATGATAGTCATCATGATAGTTTTGAACTTGTCCATATTATGTGATGGGTGCCATTTATGTGTCTTATAGTGGTTATTGCATGATAGAGTATCGTAATCTTCGTCTAAACGATAGTGTTTATGATAAACGAAAGTATATATGATGGATGGAGAAAACATGTGTGATCATGTGATAGACTTGACGTGACATGCACGTGGCATGATGAATATGAAAGTGGGGATATTGGAGTAATTGAGTCGTAATACGAGTAGTACGTGGTCGTTTTACAATTATTTTTATGAAATAATAGATTTCCCAATATGATATGGGGTTTGTTGCATATATATGCGTACACATATGTGTATGGTCATGAGAGTTGTGACTTGTGAAAAGGCAATACCGCGAATTAGGATTTACCTATGAGGATAGGACGTTTTACCGTGAGTTTGACCTCGTATTTTAACTATGTGAGGAGCTCATATGATAAGTGAGATAGATGGGTATTATGGTCATAGGAGACCCAATTGTGGAATTAGGATGGCAAGGGAGTGTGATAAACTCGGAAGTTTCTGATTACGGATCCCATTATATAGGTAATGAGAGTGTTATCATGAAAGTCGAACGGCATGAACTTCGGGACGAAGTTCTCTTTTAGGGGGGTATATGTAACAATTGAGAATCTAAGGTAATATAACAAGCATGATATGGTATAATGAGTATAACAGTGTATACAGATAGAGGGGACGGAGGAATATGATGAGAAAGACGAGGATTATGTTAGCACAATGAGAGTGAGGATTATGGTGAGGGACATTACGGAAAGCAAGGGAAGTGTATGTGAACCGATAGTGAGACTTAAGAAAGGGAGTGTGAAAAGAAGAGTTGAGGCAAACTTCGGGAACAAATTTCATTTTAAGGGGGGAAGATTGTAATACCCAGACCTTTTGAGACCTTTAAAGGAACATTGGAAGGCATGAGAGACCCTTAGGCCCGATGAAAAGCTACTCAAGAATGAAGGACGACTGTACAGCGGACCTAGTGTGAGCTATGTTAGACCTAGTGGAGGGTATAGTGGACCGAGTGGAAGCTCTAGTGGACCGAGTAGGTTCCACTCAACCGAGTACCCACCGTACTCGACCGAGTGAGTGACACTCGACCGAGTAGTCCCGTCACTCGATCGAATGTGTCGTGTCAGATCTTGTTTTATATAACTCGAGATTCTCTTTTACCCAAACTCTAAATCACTCTTTCTCTCTTTCTAAAAACTAGAAAATTTATCTCCCTTCTCTCTAATCCTTCCTAACCCTCTCCCATGGCACCCAAGCTTGAAGATGTGGAGCCACTACCTCCCCATTCACCTTTCACCTACTTCCATGGTAAGTCAAACCTCCACTCCTTTTCTCTCTCTCTCTCTCTCTCTCTCTCTCTCTCTCTCTCTCTCTCTCTCTCTCTCTCTCTCTTGTTTAGCTAACCGTAGATCTTGGGGGTTTTGGGGATTTGATTTATTAAGTTTATAGTTTAGTTATGAGTAATTAAGGGAGTGGTAGAAAAGGGGTTTTACATGATAAGGGATTTGTAGAGTGCTTTATGATAGTGTTATGTAGTTATGTAGGAGATGACGATCTTGTGAGTCGGATGCGATTCTTTTGGTTGCTCATGCGGTCTTGCTATGAAGTAGGGTTCTCCGCTACTCAGTTCTTGTTAATATATATTGTGATAGTGTCTTTGTATTATGGTAATTGTGCAGTTTGGATGGATTTGAAATGTTTGAGTTATGATGGTTTGTGATAGTTATAGTTGTTATAGTGGCTTGATGTATTGAGTTTAGTGCTGGCAAACGTGATGACAATCGGAGTGATGTTGTTAGTGAGGAGGAGTTCGTGGGACATCGACTTCACGCCTTAAGATCGCTTCATGGAGGGGCCCACCCCTAAGGAGGATATGCACATTAATGGTCCGGGTTACCGGGTTTGTGTTGAGATGCGGACTCAGTTACTTCGTGTTGTGATGCGAGTACTTCGAGCTGCGGTCCGGCTGTTAGGATGGTGTTGCGATGTCGTCGCCGGTTGTGTTATGAGATGGGAATGAGTATAGTGTAGGGATTATAACGAGAGTCGTGGAGTACGTATGTCGAGTCGTGGAGTCGTGCATATTGTTATTGTGTATACATATGTTTTACTGGAACTGACGTATGTCTGTCTGTGTAATTATCACCAAATTTAATTGCGGTGGTCTATGTTGATCCATATGATATTTTCGGTCATATGGGAAGCAGTTAGATAACAGGTCTGCCTTTGACTACGAGCGGGACATGGTACGTGCTTTAGACTTGCGTGAGAGTGGCGAGTCACCTCCATCGAGGTGGCGTAGACTACTATACATGTGTGTGTGTGTGTGTGTGTGTGTGTGTGTGTGTGTGTGTGTGTGTGTGTGTGTGTGTGTGTGTGTGTGTGTATATCTGCCTATCTGTGTGTCTGTGTGTGTGTGTGTGTGTATGTGTGTGTGTGTGTTGATACGTGCAATTTATATAGTCTTTCTAGCCTCTTATTGCACGCATTTCCATGACGTTTCTATTGTTTTTTATTGCAAAATGCCCCCAAATAGGCTACTTTGTTTGTTTCGTCTCATTTGCAGGAACGGACCTCAAAGTGGAGAAATCGTGCCTTATTCAGCCCTCCTAGCATGCATTTATGGAGATGGAGGATTTAGAGCGGAAGTGACATGCCTCGGGAAGCGTGAAGGAAGTCCTTGGAAGCTGACCAAACAAGAGCAAGCTGTTTTCAGTGGCTGGGCACTCGATCGAGAGCTTTCTTGGTCGATCGAGTGGTTTTGACGGTTTAAGATGTTCGATCGAGTCCCCTTTAACTCGATCGAAGTGTGCTATTTTGGAGGTTCTCAATCGAAGCCCGACTTGTTCGATCGAGAGGATTGGTCGACAACTTGCTCGATCGAGAAGAATGAAGTGCCTCGATCGAGAGGTTTGCTTATTTACACGGGATTTTATTCCTTGTTTATCTTAGTTTAGTTAATAAAACGCTTCCCTATATAAGGTGAAGACGTCATTAGGTTAAACATATATCCTTTTTATACCCTTTAATCAGTCCCTAATTACTTTAAGCAGAAACTTTGCTCTTCCTTTCTCCTTTGCTACGTACTTGTGTTCTTATTGCCGGATTCATCTCTTTGTAATCTTTTTCTACTCTTTATACTCAGTCTAATTCCCTTTGCTCTTAATCGTTAGCTTCTTAATTATTGTTTAATTATTGTTATTAGTTTATGATTAATCTTCATTACTCTTTTATTATGTCTTTCGCTAGTTTATTCATTGTTATTATTGTTTGTTTCATTATAGCATGAGTAGTTAATTCTCTCTATGTTAGGATTCGGGGAGACATGGTAGTGAGTTGACGATGTTGTGAATAGGTCAGATAATTATATTGTGAGATTTGTTTTATGACAATATAACTGTAATCGTTTAGTTAAGTGCACGCTTCTAAACTAGTTAAATCGGTTAAATTCAGACCTAGATCAGAAGATTGGAATGAACAGACCTATTATGAACAGTAGACTACACTAATGAGGTCGAAAGTTAAGTTAGTTGTATTCTAGGGCGGATAGCGGACCGGAAGGACCTTTCCCTTACTCTTCTCACATTAGATCATCTGAACTATTTATGACTGAGTTGATTAACTGCCATGTGAACCGACTTCCTGACATATTTCTCTTTAATTGATCACATATTTATTTCTCTTTATTCTTATTGCTTTATTCTCTTGTCTTAATCCTTTTAGTTGATTAGAAATCAACTTAAAACCCCCATTTGTTACCTGACAGACTTAGATAGCAGATAGATATAATAGCCTCCCTCTGGAGATCGACCCTACTTCTGCTAGCTTCTGTTAGTTGTCTTAGGTATTTATTTTCGGTACTAAACGACGGTATCAAATTTTGGCGCTGTTGCCGAGGAGGCAATAAGCTTATTTATCTGTTTATTTTCATTTGTCTTCGTCTCAGGGAATTTATAATTCCTTGAGACAGTTCTTATTTATTTTCTCTAGTGTTGTTTATGTCCAGGTCTAACAGGTCAGAATTAGTGCCAGCCGATCCTGAACCAGAGCGGACTTTTGCCTATAGACAAAGATTGCTGAGAAAGAATCAAAAGGAAGCCTTGAGTACTTTTGAACCCGATCTTGAACACTTTTTATTTGCAGAAGACCAGTCTTTTGAAGAACACAATTCTATTTATGTAGCCAATTCTGTGAAGATGCCTAATATCGCGAGTCATTTTGAGCCTACAGCTGCTTCTATTCCTAAAGGTTTCAACCTTGCAACAGAGGACGACAGTACATTCGACATTCGACCGTCTTATATCAATTTGGTCGAGAGAAATATGTACCGTGGAGTAGCTGGTGAGGATCCGCGAAAGCACATAGAGGTTTTCACAGATTACTGTTCTACCATTCCCGCTACTAAGGGAGTGACACAGAACAAAATTAAGGAAGTTCTATTTCCTTTTTCTTAGACCGATAAAGTCCGAGAGTGGCTCACTGATCTTGATAGGACTGCAACCGGGATTACTAACTGGGAGACCCTCGCCCTAGCCTTCTATAAAAGGTACTTTCCTATACAACGAACTAATCAGCTGAGAGGAAAGATCACGAGTTTCAAGAAAACGCCAGACGATAACTTGTACGAGGCGTGGGGTCGGTTTAAGAAGCTTGTACGGTCCATTCCTCATCACGGTTTTGATCAGTGGTTTTTGTGCAACCAATTTTATAATGGGTTGTATGACGCTCATCGTGCTATTTTGGATGCTGCATCAAATGGACGCTTCCAAAAGAATATCGATGATGACAAGGGGTGGGGGATCATTGAGGAGATGGCTACCCATTGTGCTGAATATGGGAACCCAAGAGGAGGAATTAGAACAGTTTCTTCTGTTGATAGTGCAGTTGTGGCTCAGCTGGAAGCCATGAATGCCAGGTTTGACAAGTTAGAGTTGCAGAACGCGGGAGGTCAACAGACGGTTCACTTGTTGACTAGACAAGAAACCGTCTCATGTGAGAGATGTGGAGGAGAAGATGGTCACACTGCTGTAGACTGTCTAGCTGAGAAGGAGCAGGTTTATCACTACTACAAATCCAGGCAACTACAACGCCCCATTAACAACGAGTATTCACGAAAATCACAATAGACGTTGTAGAATGTATGGCGCGAATTTTACTAAAATTAATTACAACGGGTATGGTTATAAAAACCGTTGTTATTAGTTTTAACAACGGGTTACACATACACAACCGTTGTTACTAATGTGGCGCAAAATTGACGCAAAGTTAGTGAAAATTAATCACAACGGTTGCTTTTGGAACCCGTTGTTAAAACTTATTTGACAACGGTTGTTAATTTACAACCGTTGTTAAAACTTATTTGACAACGGTTGTTGTTTAATAACCATTGTCAATACCTTCCATAATATAAACCACGCAAACACAAGTCTGCTGCAGCCACAAAACACAAACCTTAATACACAAACACAAACCCAGCAGCCAAACACAAACACAAAACACACACTTTCTCATCGTCTCTTTCTCTCTTTCTCATCGTCGCTTTATCTTCTCGCCGTCACTGTTGATTTCATCGTCTCTTTACGTACGTTCTGTAATTATCAGGTTTGTTTCATCGTCATTATTTTATTTTTCTAATTATTTCATTTCCATGTATGTGTTTTTATCGATCATTAGGTTCCGTTCAGCATCTGCTATATCGTCATATAGCTGCAGCTGCTGCTGCTCCGTCAAGCCATCTTCTTTGGCGTCCTTCAGTACGGATCGAGCATAGTAAGAGTCTTAAGGATGATATCATTCATTTTGTTGGAGTTTGGAGTTTGTTTTGAAAGATTAAGGAGAGGGTTAATTTATTTGGAGTTTGTTTTAGCAGTTAGGGTTTGGAGAATATATTGAGATAATGGAAATGCATGTTAGTTGAGATAATGCAATGTATTTATACTAAGCAATGTGTGGGTTGAGTTGTTTTTTAATTAATATATATGTTAGGAAGTTGTGCCATAATCATCATCATATCTCTCAATGCTGCTTCAAATCTTATTACTAACCCTTCTCATTCCATATTGTCCGTTCATATGCACAAAGTGATGGCGAGTAATAACTGGATCTTGATGATGACGATCTATGGAGTTCAAAAAATGGAAGCAAATCAAACAAGCATAACTCAACACTTTCAAAATGATCATTTCATTTAATTTTAAACCAAATACATTACAAACAGAATTATCAAAAATCAAAAGATGTATAATAAGCCGGAACAACCCCGATTAAGCGTAAAAAGCGCTTCTCAACCTGCCACCAATCACGCCACTCTGGTATACCGCTAACTTCCGGGTCATTGGCTTCATATTTTGCAATAACAGATTGAATATATGCAAGGACACGACTTGCATGTGGAGATAAGGTTGGAAGAGTACAACTCAACATATCTCTGGCTGCAGCCAAGTTGCGAGTAACAGGCTGACGAGGGTATGAAGATGATGATGATGATGAGGCTTTGTTGACAAGTCGGACTGCTTCACGCCTCTTAATCCAATAATTCCGTTGATGTTCAAGGGATGCTTTGATTAATGGGTGTTGATCGGCGGAAGCCCTGAGAACCTTCCCATCATCTTCAATCGTTTGTGTAAGCCATTCTTCGTTGTTGATAAAATTAGGGTTCATTGCCATGTTGTTTCAATTAATGAATGTTAGTAAAGGATGCTTTAATATTTATAGTCAGATTTATAAGTTTTTTCAAAACCGTTGGTAATTAATTTAAGGGATATTCTGCATGCATCGGAATTATAACGGGCCGTAATTATGCATGCATCTAGTAATATTTAATTTAATTTTTTTTTATTTTTTAAGATCAAACAACAACGGTTATTTATTAAAAAACCGTTGTCTTTAGTTATAACAACGGTTTTGTATATTACAACCGTTGTTATAACTTTCCCTCCAAAATTGAGTCACACTTTCCACAACGGGTTTTTATACTGAAAACCGTTGTTAATATTTTTAACAACGGTTTCCTTAAGAAAACCAACCGTTGTTAAAACCTTTTACAACGGACGCTTTAACAACGTCCGCTTTTTTATATAACAACGGTTTTTGACCGTTGTTATAGCATGTATCTGTAGTAGTGTATGCCTTTCAACAATATAGGCAAGGGGGCTCCTATTACAACAATCAGAGCGGAGTCCATCCTAACTTGAGATGAACTAGTCAAAATGTATTAAATCCTACACCTCCACCGCAGAAACAACAACAACAAGTCTATGTTCCACCTCATAAAGCTCAACAAGGCTTTCAAAAGCCTCCATCTTTTCCACCGCCGCAACAAGGTGCTTCTTCTAGTGGCGTAAGTGAAATGGTCGAGGTGAAATCGATGATTCAATCGATGATTATTCAATTGCAGGAAAGTGACCAACAAAAAGATACATTAATTAAGTCACTTGAGTCTCAAATAGCTCAACTCGCCACCAATCAAGCTTCAAGGCAGCCGGGTCATTTACCGTCCCAACCTAATAAGAAACATCATGAGACGGTGAATTTAATTAATTTAAGGAGTGGTCCTTCCTATGAGGGGCCTAAAATGCCGACTGGAAGTCATAAATCAGACCCGAAAATCGAAGTTCCTGCTCATGAACAGTCGTCATTTGACGAAAATATGCTGAATCCGAAGAAAGTACTCGATCGAATGGTTCTGATGCTCGATCGAGTACTGTAGAAAAATAAGATTTCGATCGAGTGGATGGGAGTCCTCGATCGAGTGAAATTGTTGAAGAAACTACTCGATCGAAAGGAGAAGTTGGTCGATCGAGTAAAATTGTTGATGATCGTGTTGAAACTTTAGCAAAAAGAAATGAAGGATTGGAAATTCCCATCACGATCCCTTTCCCGAGGCGATTGCAGAACAGGAAGGCTGAACAACAGTTCGGTAAATTTGCTGATATTTTAAAGCGCCTTCACGTCAACGTTCCTTTCGCCAAATTGCTAACCCAGGTACCCTCTTACATGAAATTTAGGAAAGAAATTCTAACTCGTAAGAGGCATATTAATGATCATGAAACGGTAGCTTTGACTGAAGTGGGCTCTGCCCTAATTCAAAATAAGACACCACCCAAACTGTCTGACTCAGGTAGCTTTTCTATTCCATGCCATATAAGGACCCATTTAATTGACAATGCGTTATGTGATTTGGGAGCAAGCATGAGCGTCTTACCGTTGTCTCTCGCTAAGAAATTGGGTTTGAACAAGTTTCACTGTACCAACATGACTGTGCAAATGGCCGACCGTACCTTATCATGGCCCCTAGGTGTCTTAGAGGACATACCTATAAAGATCAGGAAATTCTTTATTCCCGTTGACTTTGTAGTCTTAGACATCCCCGAAGATTCTTACACTCCTATCATATTAGGACGACCATTCTTATTTACTGCTCGCGCGGTGATAGACGTCGGGGGGAAGACTCTTACTTTTCAGGTAGGTGATGAGGATCTGATTTTCTATCAGACCAATGTTCATAGGGCTCCTATGCAGGCTCAGCCTTGCAATGCACTACCCTCTATAGACCCCAACACAGATTCTCCAATCGATAATATTGAGTCATGTGCTGTTATATCGATACCTCCGCCTCAGACTGAGAGCGATATGGAGGACCATTTTGTCGTTTCTGTTATTACTGCAGGTACAGACGGAGTGGATATTGGAGATCACGTCCATAAAGGTAAAGTGAAAGCCAAGCTCGCTGATGGGAATGATACAAAAGAAGATGCCAATAAGAAAGACAAAGGAAAGAAGAAACTGAAGGCGTATGTAGACGCGAACTATTCTTCTTCAGTTAATTCAAGCTCATGGCGATCCAAGAGGACGGTATGCGATGCTGAAAGGGACCTCCTCCAGTCAGAAGCCCTCTTTTGGGCTGTTAAAGTGCTTCGGAAGATAAACGGGAAATGTCCCGTTGTAAAAATTTTGTAATTTGAATTTCTGCTAGACATTTTATTTGCTTTTTAGACAATAGCGTAGTTATTTTTTAGCATAAGACCGAATATAGACTGCGTATTGTGATTTTGGTATTTTTGGGAAGTATTTTGCTGTATTTTTATGCAGGTTTGGGGGAAGATATGCTGCATTGGGATGCGTGCCAAAGGAAAAAGCCTCGATCGAGTACTTTTTGTACTCGATCGAGCAGAAGTCCCAGGTAAAACCTTCGATCGAGTAAACTAGAGTACTGGATCGAAATGCTCAAATTGAAGGTTCCTCGATCGAGTTGTCCTGTATTCGATCGAGAAGAAATGAGGAGCAAAAGTCCTCGATCGAAATCTTTGTTGTGTTCGATCGAGTAGAATTCAAAGGGTAGAAAGAGGCCTTCGATCGAGCAAATTCAAATGCCTCGATCGAACAGAATGGAGAGAGAAGTTCTCGATCGAGTGGTTTCAAATCACTCGATCGAGTGACAATGCTGATAGAACACACGGGAGTGTTTCTATTCCCTATTCTATTTTCATTCTAACTTCTTTCCTTCTTCCTTATTTGCGCGAAAAACCCCTAATAATTCCCCAAATCCCCTTTTTTCTTCCTTTTTACCAAATCAATTACCCACAAATTGTTCCTTGCAATAATTTTGACCATTGCCCTCTATTTTCCCCTTGAAATTTCGTGTTTTTCGAGGGATTTTCTGCGATTAGGGTTTTCAAAAAAATCGGGTGTTAATTCGATTGATTTTGTGCTTAATTGTCGATTTTAGTTGCAATTTCTCTTGGGTATTTCATCAAGTTAGTTCCCTCTCTCAATGCTTAATGTTTTGTTGCGTTTTTGTGCTTGATTAGTGACATTAGGGTTTCGAATTTTCGATTTTGGGGGAAAATTCGTGTTTGATTTCTGGTTTTTTATTAAGGAACTTATTTTGATTATTAGGATGGATAGTAGTTCTATGCCTGCTTCTAGCTCTACTACTACCCCATCTACTTCTGTGACGGTGCTCCCTGCTGCCACCACCGTCACCACCCCCGCTGTCACTATTACAAACTTTGCTCCCCATCGCTATCACATTACTACTACTACACACCGTCACATCATTACATCGTCTACTCTTGTACCTCGACCGGTTTCTGGCCGCGCTCCTGGATTAGCTGCCTCTGCCATGGCTGCTGCCGCTGCCTCAGGTTCATGAGGACGGGGACGGGGAGTGGGCTCCACAGCTGCTGCGCGCATGGCCACCAGGTTCGCAGCTGATGATTCCTTGGATCCTTTACTGGAATATCCCGAGGTACGCTTCATTAACCCACTTCACCGTATTTGTTTCTTGCATTTGATGGATTGTGACATTACCTCTACACGTTTCTTGGGTCGTTCTTCATTAGACAAATTGGGGATTTTAGAACCTGTGGCTGAGTTGTTAAACGGGACTGGGATGACGGGTCTGACCACGATGAGAGCGCTCACATATGAGCAAGTGACTCTCGAGTTTTTTAGCTCTTTTACTTTCTCATCCGCTGCTTATGACACTGACCCAGGGAGCTCTTGTATTTCTTTTAGACTGTTTAACCGGACCTTCACTTGGACCTTAGCTGAGTTTGGGAGGAGGTTAGGTTTGACTAGTGACGGCCCTCAGGAGGCTCCTAGGAAGCTCCTGGCTCTACTTTGGGGCACTATTGCACAGACTCCCTTTGACCAGAGGAAGGTGGCTCACATCTATCTTCCCTCAGCCCGTTACTTTCATCGTCTCCTCGGAGAGACGATATTTGGCCGCCACGAGCCTAACAACGTTAATAACGTTGAGTTGTCTATTCTAGCGGGCTATTTGAACATTGACAGTGCTGGCCCCTTCGTTCTTAACATTGTTTATCTGACAGCTCAACATTTTAACGTTGTCGGGCAAAAGAGGAAGGGCGCGATTTCCTGTGGTAGGTTGGCATCCTACATTGCCCGTGGCCTCTTTACTGACTTCCCCCGTGGCCTGACACATCTAGATAAGAATGTGTACATTGACATTGACGCCATGCTAGCGTTGTTTTGGTTAGCTAAGGACCAGCGGACTTGGAAGATTAGTGGCTCCGAGTCCGTCACCTTACCTTTTCCCGACCTACTCCATCTTTTACCTTTGACCACTGTGTCGGGTAGGTTACCTCCACCTCTACCTTCTTACCACCTTTCACTTGCTCCTCATATACGCCCCATGGCTGGCGAGCCTTACAACGTATCGCGGCTGGTGAGCCCTCCTCATATACGCCCCATGGCTGGCGAGCCTTACTACGCATCGCGGTTGACGAGCCCTCCTCATATACGCACCATGGCTAGCGAGCCTTACTACGCACCATGGCTGGCGAGCCTTACAACGCACTGCGGCGGGCAAGCCCCTTCATATCCTCAACACAGCTGGTGAGCCTTTATCCGCAACCAAGATATAACCCAAGGACGTATTCCAAAGATGCCTCGAATACGACTCACTACCAAAGCTGTTGGGGTTGGTGTCCTTAACAGTTAGTGCAAGGACTTATAAACCTCTAAAAGGATCAAAGGGCATACTTTTGGTATTATTATCAGTTGATCCACGTTTATCAATAACGGTTGGCTTGCTAGATAAGTTTGACGTTATTGTCATACAGATGGCGGTGATCAACTGGTCCCTAAAAGTCACACCTATAGGATACGTTCGAGAGATGTGACAAAGATGAAAATACAACATCATGTAGATGCCAAATTTGACTAACCAGTTAGTCCGAGTTATTTGACTAGTAATTAGTCAAAATGTGATGTTGAGATATTATATTTGATACGGATTAAATATCATGGGCTAAGGCGAATTAACCAGTTAATTCGTAAAATTAAATATAAGCGATTTATATTTAATTAATGTATATTGAATATTAATTATACAATATTGTCTTTGTCGGACATGTATTAATACTTTAACTAATCCGTGTTATTAGTCGATGTATTAATAACCGATAACCGATGACATGATTTATAATACAAACCCGTCATATACATTTTAGCATTTGTTAACTGGACCTCGAGCTAAAAGTAAGAGGAAGTGGAAGCCCACTTCCCCATGAGGGCTCTCGGTTTTGGCAAAACACACAAAAGGAGAGCTCCTCTCCTTTTGTGACCTAGACAATTCATTCTCTAAAAACTAGGGTTTTGGAGACAGTTTCTCTCAAACCTAGATCTCACATCCCGAAAACCTCACAACAAGTTCTCTCAATATTGCAAGGCAATCAGAGAACACCATCTAGCACAAGGGCATATCTCGGACAAGTCTTGGGTGCAACAATTAGGAGGGAATCTCGTTTGATTTACTTTCTTTACGCCGCACTATAAAGGACCCGAGGTTAATTCTTGTTCCTTATCGTTTCTCTATTGTTTTTATGTTTTATGACGATATTCGCGTGTTAAATTTACGTTATAGTCCTAAATTTAAAGGGTCTTATACGGATATTACCCCACAAGTGGTATCAGAGAGAGGCCACGTAAATTTTTCCATGTGTTTTTCATAAAACCGATTTTGAAACGATTGTTATGTCTCGAATTCCGTGCCATGTATACACGGCTGATTCGGTTTTTGTTCTTGTTGAAACCGTGACATGTTTTACACGGTTTTATCATCTTGTTTTCGATTTGTTTTTATGCATATTGTTGTTTTATACGGAGATTACAGCAACATGTCAAGTTTTGTCAATTGTTAAATTGTTTTTGATGCGTTTTTGATCAAAATTACAATTAATTTTGTTTTGTCAAACTGTTTTCACGAGGGTTTCATGTTTTCCAGAAACTTTTTCCCTCGATCGAACATGTTTTTAGTCGATCGAATGGTTTTTCTGACACGTTTTTACTCGATCGAGTCCTTGCTGTACTCGATCGACACGCTTTAAAACCCCACCTTTCGATCGAGAAGTCCTCGTACTCGATCGAGCAGTATTGCTGATATAAGTCCTCGATCGACTACCAGTTTTGTCGATCGAGTACTTCCTGATTAGCACACCTCTCGATGGACTTGCAGTTCAGTCGATCGAGCCCTTTTGTTCCTCGATCGAGCACCTGTGTCCCTGGATCGAGGGATTTCTGTTTTGACAGCTTTGAAAATTTATTCTTTTTGCTTTAAATTTTCTTTTGGCTACAAAATGTACATTATACGGATATTGTACACTCGCTATGATTGTGAAACGGTTCACACACGTACCATTAAGTTATTTTAAAGCGTATTTAAAGTAACGGACTGTATTGGATTAAAATTAAATGATAGAAGCGGTTTTATCACATGAATTTTAATCATTAAAAGGTGGTTTGGATAAATTTAACATAATTACGGAATTATGTCACGAATGAATTTGTTTTTAGTTGATGCAATTTTATTTATCGTTAATTATGAATGCCTTGAATGCCTTTTATTACGTAATTATTTATTTTTTGCAAACGGTTGTTACTTAGTGTGGCCTTAGTAGAACGTGTTACCGTAATGATAGAACACGGTCTTGGTTGTATTTTGAGATCTCGTATCTCCGTTTTGGATTTTTCACTTGTAATTACAGTTTTTATTAGAATGTAATTAGGTTTATATTTTGTAATTTTAATTGTAATTTTTGAGAAGACCAAAGACGGAGACCAGATGCTCACTCCCGCTACTTGGATCAAGATGGAACAACAAGACAAGCTTCTTGGGTCCAGCGGTGGATTCCAAAGTTGTATTTTGTTCTTTTTATTAGAATAGGCCACACTAGGAAATTTTATTTACGTATTGCATTCAATTATTTATTTTTTCGTAACGATAGTATGCATCATATTCCGCCTAAAAACCAAACCACCTAATAAATGCATGAAAACTGACACATTTAGAGGTCACGAGTTAGTTTTCTTTGACATTCGTATGTCACACGATTTTTATAAGCCATCACCCAAATTAATTCATTCACGCAGACGCTAGTTATTCGTTCACTTAATATGAATTATAATTTAGTTGATGGGATCTTCCTCGTATAAACAAAAATTGAGAACGGTCTTTATAGGTCAAACTCCAATGAGTCCCTTCTTCGTCGGTAGGCATAATATGACCCCTTCTACGTCGGGTAAGTTGGAACCGATTGACCTATTTTATCTCAACACTATGGTCACTCGTACGATCCTGTGACTGTGGTGGACTATAGATAGGATTTACGGAAATCTATCGACCAAGAGTTCTTCCGGAAGAATTAGCTAAACAGTTGGCTTATCAATTTACAGAAATTGAGTCTTGGGATCACTTGTATCATTCTTGAGGGAGATCAATTATGCAAGTGCGAGAGTCTACATGTTTAAAATGAATTTTAAATAGACTTAAATCACCTCGATGAGTTGCTTATTTCGTTTTGTTTTTCTTCCTTTTTCAGTGTAGAACACGAACATTTAAACTGCTAATAACATAATGGCTGGCCGTGAGGACGACCCAATGCCAAGTGTCACATTGGACCGTGAGTCCTGGCTTCGGATCTTCATGGATCAGATGAATCAGTCTACTCGACTGAAGAATGATGGATCAAACTTCACGGACTGGGAGGCGGCATTACGGAATGCTGCCATTGCTGATGGGAAGCTCAAATATCTGATTGAGCCCATCCCACCAAACCCAGGCCCCACGGCTGAAATTAACGAAATCGACAAGTATAACGATTTCGCCATGGAAGCGGGTGCGGTAAAGAACGTACTTATTTTTGCAATGGAATCCAATTTGCAGAAACGCTTCATAGCTCAAAGTGCAAACAAGATTTTCACTACACTCACTAGGGAATTCTCAAAAGCACCGAGAATCGTGACCTATGAGCTTACCACTCGCTTCTTTGATGCGAGACTCGAGAAAGGGCCAACCGTTAGCCCACACATTCTCAAAGATGATTGAGAATGTCGAGAAGTCGAGACCTTTGATTGTAAGATCAGCGAGAACATTGTTATTGACCGCATACTTCACTCACTCCACGATGGTTATTCGCAATTTAGAGCGAATTACTATATGAATGATTTGAAGAAAACTCCCCATGAATCGCACTCCCTCCTCGTACGCACCAGAAGGACATGAAGTTCGGTGGGAGCATGAAACAAGATGTTCTCGTTGTGTCAAACAAGGGCAAGGGTAAGGGCAAAGTTCAGCCAGGCCTAGCAGTAGGCAAACCGAAGTTTAAGAAGTCGGGATCAGGTAAGAGTGGGCCTGGTGAGGCAAGTAACTCATCAGGTGCGACAAAGAGCAAGACCGAAAACATGGAATGCCATCATTGCCACAAGACTGGGCATTGGAGGCGTACATGTCCTGTTTATCATGAGGACATAAAAGCAGGTCGCGTTAAACCTGTTGGTATGTCTTCTCCTTCTACTTTTATTCATATGATTGAGATTAACCACGCAAGTTACGGAACTTGGGTACTTGATACTGGTTGTGGTTCTCATCTGTGTAATCATGTGCAGGGCCTCCGAAATCTCAAGCCTCTCGTAAAGGGTGAGGTTGACCTGCGTGTCGGGAATGGAGCAAGAGTGGCTGCCGTCTCGAGGGGAACATATGTGATCCAGCTTCCTAGCGGATTTGAGTTATCATTATATGATTGCTATTATGTACCAGTCTTTCGAAAAACATTATTTCGGTTTACGCACTTGACAAACTTGGTTTTTCATTTGTAATTGAGAATAATACTTGCATTTTCTCTTTACACAATATGATTTATGGCAAGGCAGTCTCCATGAATGGAATTTATGTTTTAGATCAGACCACCGAAATATTACACGTAACGAATAAAAAGTTAAAGGTTGGTGACAAAGATCAAACGTATCTATGGCACTGCCGTATGGGACACATTAATGAGAAACGCGTAAAACAGCTCATCAAACATGGAGCTATCTCGGCCTTTGATTTTCAATCATTTGGCACGTGTGAATCATGTCTCATCGGTAAGATGACTCGTATTTCCTTCAAAGGTGTTGGAATGCGCGCTGCTGACCTATTAGGACTCATACACACGGATGTATGTGGACCTATGTCAATCACCGCACGAGAAGGCTATAGGTATTTCATCACTTTCACGGACGATTTAAGTAGATATGGCTATGTCTACTTAATGAAGCACAAAAGTGAATCCTTTGAGAAATTCAAAGAATACCGAAATAGGGTGCGAGAACCTATTGGGTAGAAAGATTAAAACACTACGTTCAGATCGTGGTGGCGAGTATCTTTCTCACGAGTTTGATCAACACCTAAAGGACTGTGGGATTGCCCTACAGTTAACTCCACCTGGAACACCTCAATTGAATGGAGTGTCCGAACGGAGAAATCGAACACTACTTGATATGGTTCGATCCATGATGAGTCACACCGTGTTGCCTGACTCATTATGGGGTTATGCTCTTCTGTCAGCTGCTCTAATACTTAACCGAAGTCCGTCTAAAGCTGTTGACAAGACTCCATATGAACTATGGAAGGGAACGGTCCCTAACTTGTCCTTTATACGGGTTTGGGGCTGCGAGGCTTATGTCAAGTGGAGACACGAGGATAAGCTCGGCCCGCGATCGGTCAAGACATACTTTATAGGTTATCCTAAAGGAACACTTGGTCATTACTTCTATTCGCCAACCGAACAACGTGTTTTTGTTGCGGCTAGTGCGACATTCTTAGAGAAGGAATTTCTCGAGAATGCAAAGAGTGATAGAACCTTCGACCTGTCGGAGATTCCAGACCAAATACCGAGCAACCATTGGAGGAACCTATTCCTTCAATCCCGCTACGATTAACATTCTGGGAACCTAGGAGGTCGGGAAGAGTCTCTATTCCTCCGGACAGATACATTGGTATGGTCGAGGAACATGACATAGATGATGTTCTACTCTTAACGAGTAGTGAACCCGCAACCTATAAAGGTGCCATGACTAGTTTCGACTCAAAGCTATGGCTTGAGGCCATGCAATCCGAGATGGACTCCATGTATGAGAACAACGTATGGGATCTTGTTGACTTACCCGCTAAGGTTCGTCCCCTTCAATGCAAATGGCTTTACAAGATAAAGCATTCTGGGGAAGGTCAACAAGATATCTATAAAGCACGACTAGTTGCTAAAGGTTTCACCCAAGTGCCAGGTTTGCACTACGATGAAATTTTCGCACCCGTAGTCATGTTGCGTTCCATTCGGATTATCTTAGCGATCGCCGCTTTTCATGACTATGAAATTTGGCAAATGGACGTGAAAACCGCCTTCTTAAACGGCTTTTTGGAGGAAGAGTTGTACATGGTACAACCCGAAGGTTTCATCGATCCACAACATCCTAAGAAAGTATGCAAACTTAAGCGTTCCATTTATGGACTTAAGCAAGCATCTCGGAGTTGGAATCATCGCTTCGACCAAGTGATTAAAGAAAATGGATTTACTCGATCGGTCGAGGAACCATGTTTATATATCAAGTCGAGTGGGAGCAAGATTGTCTTCCTAATATTGTATGTCGACGACATACTCCTGATTGGGAATGACATACCTCTCTTAACTTCGGTGAAAGTATGGTTGAAAAACCATTTCCAGATGAAAGATCTGGGAGAGGCACAAAGAATTCTAGGCATCCGTATCTATCGAGATAGATCACGACGGATGCTATCTCTCAGTCAGGAGTCTTACATAGACAAAGTCCTAGAGAGATTCAGCATGACCAACTCCAAGAAGGGGTTCCTTCCTATGGCTCCAGGGGTGCATTTGAGCAAGTCTCAGGCACCAGAGACACCGGAAGAGAAAGAGCGCATGACACGGATTCCTTATGCTTCGGCTATAGGATCAATCATGTATGCCATGATATGCACACGTCCGGACGTGGCATATGCATTGAGTATGACAAGTCGATTCCAACAGCATCCAGGTGAACCACATTGGCTGGCTGTCAAGAACATTCTTAAGTACCTACGGAGGACTAAAGATTGGGCATTGACTTATGGAGGCGATCAAAAGCTATGCGCAACCGATTCTGATGCTAGCTTCCAAACGGATCGAGATGACTCGAGATCTCGATCTGATTCGTTTTTACTCTTAATGGCGCTGCATCACCGGAAGAGTTCGAAACAAATCATTACATTCTGAGATTCTACGATCGAGTCCGAGTACTATGCCGCGTCTGAAGCTACAAAGGAAGCGATATGGATGCGTCAATTCTTACATGGGCTCTCTGTAGTGCCTAGTTCGAATGACCCGATCACCATCTATTGCGACAATAGTGGTGCCATCTTCCAAGCTAAGGAGCCAAAGTCTAGCAACAAGTCTAGACATGTACAACGGAAAGCTCATCTAATCCGGGATTACGTGGAGCAAAAGGAAGTAGTGATAGAAAAGATTGCTACAGATGATAACATAGCAGATCCTCTCACTAAAGCATTACGACAAGATAAGCATGAAGGGCATGTTAATTCCATGGGAATTAAACGTGTTCCTAAGTTGTAGTACTCTTTTATGGATCAGATTCATTCTCTCTTGTACTCTATACGACATCATCGTTTTGATATTTTATATATATATTTTGTTTGTCATGTGGATTTGTACGACAAATTTTGAACACCACAAAGTGAACTGAACGAACATTATATCTTTTTTCGGTCCTTAATTGCCCACATGAGCTGATAACTCGGCAATTATTTTGTGACGTTGGTTGATGGTGGGTTCAACGAGCCATAAGTCAACCGGTTGGTGACCAATCACGAGAGGCGATTTATACGGATATTTCGTAGGACACACTTGTGACATCGACGTGGAGTCCTAAATGTTTTATAACATTCGGTGCCCGGTCGTGGATAGGACCTCCATGGTGATCCTAAGAGTCGATTCTTTTGACTATCGACTGTCTCTTGAGACTACGGCAGATTTTGGGTGACTTTGGTTTCTTTCTCACGGTCATCCGTAACAGGGGGGCCAAGTAGATTTTTTCTTGGTCATTTCATGTTGTGCTTAGATCGGAAGGAGTCGAGTTGAAGGAAATATTCAGCCTTTATCAGTGCTCGATATTTCTCGGGGCCACTCGAGGAGTCAGAATCGAAATGCATGGCCATGCTCGGATACGGATTCGTTTTATCAGTTGAGTTACTCTCTAGTCGGGGAAACCACTCTAGATACAGATCGATTGTAAAATACGACCTTTGTGGATCCAGATCTGCAAATTGTTTTACATTGAGTGGGAGAAATTTTAAATGAATATGAGAATCGGTTATCGCACATACACTTGTACGGACAAGTGGGAGTTTGTTGGAGCTTGTGTCCTCCAATTAGTGCGGATAACGTCATTGCACATGCACTTGTACGGACAAGTGGGAGCTTGTTGGGGTTGGTGTCCTTAACAATTAGTGCAAGGACTTATAAACCTCTAAAAGGATCAAAGGGCATACTTTTGGTATTATTATCGGTTGATCCACGTTTATCAATAACGGTTGGCTTGCTAGATAAGTTTGACGTTATTGTCATACGGATGGCGGTGATCAATTGGTCCCTAAAAGTCACACCTATAGGATACGTTCGAGAGATGTGACAAGATGAAAATACATCATGTAGATGCCAAAATTGACTAACCGGTTAGTCCGAGTTATTTGACTAGTAATTAGTCAAAATGTGATGTTGAGATATTATATTTGATACGGATTAAATATCATGGGCTAAGGCGAATTAACCAGTTAATTCGTAAAATTAAATATAAGCGATTTATATTTAATTAATGTATATTGAATATTAATTATACAATATTGTCTTTGTCGGACATGTATTAATACTTCAACTAATCCGTGTTATTAGTCGATGTATTAATAACCGATAACCGATGACAGTTTATAATACAAACCCGTCATATACATTTTAGCATTTGGCGAACTGGACCTCGAGCTAAAAGTAAGAGGAAGTGGAAGCCCACTTCCCCATGAGGGCTCTCGGTTTTGGCCGAAACACACAAAAGGAGAGCTCCTCTCCTTTTGTGACCTAGACAATTCATTCTACAGAAAACTAGGGTTTTGGAGACAGTTTCTCTCTGAAACCTAGATCTCACATCTCGAAAACCTCACAACAAGTTCTCTCAATATTGCAAGGCAATCAGAGAACACCATCTAGCACAAGGGCATATCTCGGACAAGTCTTGGGTGCAACAATTAGGAGGGAATCTCGTTTGATTTCTGTTCTTTACGCCGCACTATAAAGGACCCGAGGTTAATTCTTGTTCCTTATCGTTTCTCTATTGTTTTTATGTTTTATGACGATATTCGCATGTTAAATTTACGTTATAGTCCTAAATTTAAAGGGTCTTATACGGATATTACCCCACAAAAGCTGGCGAGCCTTTGTCCGCAAACACGCAAGGAGATATCCGAAGATGCCTCACGTATGACTCCTTCTTATGGCTGGCAAGCCTTTGTACGTAGTCTAATGGACTTTAACCGACCCGTACGGATAGTCGACAGACTCTAAATATTCCCGACAACAGGTCTTTGGCTTGTACCCTCGAGTCGCCTTAGCGTCGCCCTTCCCGACGGCAGGTCCTTGGCCCGAATCCTTTCGAGCCACCTTGACGTCGCTTGGGTCTCCAGGTTATAATCTTCGATTCACCTGGGGCCTCTACTTTGACTTTCACCCTGTCCAAGCCTCAGTCAAAGTGGGGGCTATGTAGATACCCAGTATCTGCTGAGACTCCAACAAACACCCGATGATTATCGGACTATAACATGCTTTGGAATCGCGGCATTTGATCGACAGTTCGTGTACAACTTTACGTCGGAAAACTTAAAATGATTTCGAAAATAAAACATTTCAAAACTTTTCAAAAGTACCTGGAGTGTTTAATGCACGGCGACGGGGTCGCAATGACACTAACTAGAGTCAAAACCGACACCGGACCAAAAACCGACTCAAAATTTAAATCCCGACTCCAACAATGAGTCAAACCGAGTCAAACACAAAAAACAAACCATTCAAAACCTTCTATACTAAGATTTCCCGGATTCATGAATGGTCAAGCACCAAACATGTGACTACAAATCCTAGGATAGAACAAATTATGATTGCATTTGTGTGAAAGTGACAGGACAACTCGAAGACCCGCAACGTGGCTCGCGCCACTTTGAGCAGCCCAGGTGGCCACGTCGTTCAAAACTCACACAACCACTCATTTTCCTATAAATACCCCTCAAATGCCCCCATTTAAGAACTTACGCGAGTGTCCGCCCCCTCTTTCTCCCTTAAAATTCTAGACTCGACTTCCTAAGTCACAATCCGACGCGTATTTACGACCTACCGATCGTAAATACAAGCCTTACACATTGTTTGGTACCGTCATCGTGCATTAAATCACTTGACCGACCACTTCGACCACTACATCATCACTAATCTTAACAAAACGCTCTTTTTACTTACTAAAACGGTTTTAAACCGAGTCTTTTCCGACCAAACGAGTTGTTACAATTACGTCGGTTTCTCGCCATAACCAAGCATGTAAGTATGAGGGTGTAAAAATCCTTCTTTTATCATGTCTTTACTTGCTTCATGACCATAACATGCTAGATCATGTATAACACGATCCAAAACATAGGATAGACGAGCCAAAACTGAGTTTTGGCCTGAGACAGAAACCCCTTGTTATGCACAGAGGCTCGCGCCTCAATGGGGTGTGCGGGTCAGACTCAACCGTGTTTGTTCTCGTCTTTCCTCTTTAATCTATTTTCATATTTGTAATCGGTTTTTACCATTTCAAATATTTTCAAACCTTTTTTATTTTGTTTTATTTTATTTTTACAAGATTTTAACCATAAAACATTTTTCACCCTTGGTTCCTATTACCATGACGGTTTAATCCGTGTTTCGGTGATAATATTTGGTTAATTACATTTAAAAGGTATTTTAAAGCCTTTTATTTCATTTCTCTACATTTTGGGAGGTTTTTTAAAGCCTTTCATCATTTCTTTACATTTTCAAAATAAATGTATTAGTCACCAACACAAAGTCATCCTTGGTTCTACATACCATGTCGGATTTTAACCCGAGTACGATGATGAGTATTGACTAATTATATTCAAATGAACTTAAAACAATTAGTTCATAATTATTTTCAAAACTATTCATGTCAAGCTTGTCAAGTCGAACCCAACATCGAATATCATCAAAATAATGATGATTATTCAAGTCCCGTTCTTCAAATCAACACAAATACGGTCTAAACGACCCTTTCAAACCAAAACGGGTTCAAAAACCCAATTTCCAACACGTTTTATAAACGTTTTTCAAATGGTCATAATGTGTCTTAAACCGTTGACTGACCCGCGCCTAAACAGGCCATTTCTTTCCTATTTTCAAAACCAGGGGAGACCCCCTTACATCGCCAATAGGCTCGCGCCTATTCTGGCTGCCTGATGCAGGGTCTGTCCTCTTCCAGCATTAGTCTAGGACAATCCCGACTCCGGCTAACCCGGATATAGGACGGATCAGATGACTACTTGCTCTTTCGAAAAACCACATTTGCAAAATGTCTTACTAAGAAAAATGGATCACGTTATGCACCATAAACCTAATACGGTAAATGGATGTTTAATTTCCGTCTTGCAAGCAAATCAATCATAAATCCAACTCAAAATCTTATACTTGATACTTGGATTAAATCAACCGACTTAGAAAGCTCTCACATGTTAGGTTTAAATTATTGGATGCGCATTCATGCATTTAAACCGTTTTATCGACTTTTGCATTCAACCAACCAAGATCGATCAGTAGAGGCCGCTACCGCGGGCGGGATTGGGTGTCTGATTAAAGGGCTTCCCAATACGTACCTTCACCTCTTACTCAAAAATTTTGGATAGTGGACGACCTTATCCATGGCGTACGAGATTCATTCTAGAGATAGGACGCTAAAAAGTGACGATTCCTTATCTTTAGTACCTATGTCAAACACTGCTTTATGCTTCGTTTGACCGAGGTATAAAGTGGATTCAAACGGGTTTCAAGCATCCCACAAATTCTTGGTGGCGACTCCGAACATCTATAATTGTTTCGAGACCTTTACCGAGACGAAACCGACCGATCTAAAACGATCCGGTCGAAAGCATTTTTACGCCGCCGAGCATGGCTTTCAAAATACCGCTGCATGTCCGCATATTGGCTTAGCGTGCAGGTGGCCCGTGACCGCAGATCGGTAGGTGGCGCAAATCCACAGACCGGCCTGTGGCCCATGTCCACATATTGGCGACTCCGCTGGGGAGTGCTAGGACACTTATGTCTTTGGGATCCCTAGATGGTGAGACTCGAACAAGGTCTTGGTTGGAATGCATTAATTAATATTACGGTCACGGTCGGGTTCCTTGTCCGGGCCCATAACTTAACCCCTTTCGACCAATTGGCTCGTCTTGTCGGCGTGAGTTTTCTCATCCCCGCGTTTCGAATCCCGATTGAGTCAAGCATATCATTGATGTTACACATTTCTGTTTCGTCAAAGAGTTTTCATCACTTTCAAGCACGAGGCTAGGGCACCCTCCTTACACATCTTTTTTGGATTGGTATCCCTCTCGCAAATCGGGGTTTGATTGCTTGGTGTGTAACCCACCCTTTTAAGCCAAAACCCGTGTCAGCATTATGCATAATATAATGAAACTGTGAGTGCTTATGTGCTACTTGATCATAAGTCCTTCCGTGTCAGTTTCAAACTTTCAAAAACACATTTTTGCGCCGTTATAATGGCCATTTCAAACCTCGGTCTTTCGCCGACCGTTGCACGCCTTTTTAGGTCGTCGTAATGACAATTTTCAAACCCGGTTTTTATAACCATTTCAACACGACTTTCTAGGCCGTCGTAATGACGATTTTCAGACCCGGTTTTTATAACCATTTCAACACGCTTTTTTAGGCCGTCGTAATGACGATTTTCAAACCCGGTTTTATAACCATTTCAACACGCCTTTCTAGGCCGTCGTAATGACGATTTTCAAACTCGGTTTTCTATAACCATTTCAAATCACCTTTTTACGCCGTTATAATTGTCGCGTCTAGACACGGATTTTAACCCGTTTCGCGCCGACAATGGCTCTTTCAAAACCCGAGAAAAGCACACACCCTTTTCTCGAGACACTTTCGAGATCCCGAGGACCATGCACCGTCCCCGAGACCTCTTCAAACATTTCAAACTCGATTTTCAAAACTTACAATTTTGAATTTCAAAAAACTGTCTTGGGAAACAGTGCATTGTTTTCCGAGCCGACTCAAACTCAAAACCGTCTCTTGCAAATAAACTTAAGACAACCCTTTCAACTGACCGACTTGCGAAGATCTCTATCTTCGGAAGCCGTCCCTAAAGCAACAAATGAATCTTTTTGAAAATTTCTATTTTCTAAAACTTCAGCCCACCACTCCAATTCCGCCTCGTGTCTATCGAGTCGAAGCAAACGTACTTATGGGTCTTTACTTCTGAGTCGTCTCACCACGAGACTTGTCCAATGGCGTCACGCTGTTACATTGGACTTATGTCAAAAGTTCGGTCAACACCATCACGTCATAAATCGAGTCAGCACCAGGGAACCACACACGGTCACCCTCGTCTTGTTGAGTCTGCTCTTTGTCTTGTCCTTTGTGTTGTTTGCGTTAAGTCTTTGAACCGTGTCGGATCGAGTTGTAATGTGAGTCGTTTTTCTGCCTCAAAACCATGGCCCCGTCTTCGACTTCGTCCAACAACAACAATGATAACAACAGAGATGTCACAACTGCTCAGCTAGCCAGCCTACTCACTGCTCTTAAGGTCACCCTGGATCGTGTCGAGACCCGTATCGACACCCTAGAAAACAAGGAAACTAGAGAACATAATACTCCACCTTTGACTGAAACCGAGAAGATGCTCAAGCTCTTGGAAGAACAAGTCCTAGCCCGGGGTAACAATATCCATCTTGAGAACAACCGAAGGTTTGAACCTGTTGGGGATCAACTCCCCGACAACTTTACCCTGACTGATGTTCCCAAGTTCAAGGGAGTGGAGGACCCACTCAATTATATCTGAGCCTTCAAAGACTACATAGCCATAAAAGAGGTTAAACAAGAGCTTTTCACCCGGATCTTTCCATCATCCTTGGAACCGATCCCTCGCCAATGGTACTACTCCCTTGATCCGAAGAACCTCACTACCTGGGATGAGGTCGCAGTTGAATTTGCCAAGCAATATGCCGACAATGTTGAAATCCAAGCCAATACCCGTACTCTTGATGTCCTAACCCAGAATGACAAGGAGGGATTCACCGAGTTCTTAACCCGTTGGAGGAGGGTAAGTACTCACCGGTCGACAAGCCGAGTGAGTCAACCTTGGTAGAAAAATTCGTCAATAATCTCCGCCCATTGTATGCCAACTTACTGAGGTACCAAAACATCAAGACCTTCTAGGATCTACAAATCCTCGGGACACGCATTGAAGACGACCTCCGAAAGGGTGTCTTAGCCAAAACCACCGGTAGAGGCTACCAAGTGTTGGAATATGTGTCCTCCGACAATAATGCGATCACGACTATTGATCATGATGATCACATGTTTAAGTCTCATTAAAATGAATACAATTGGGAAGTAATTTTGTTATCACAATCGTCAACATATATCGGTAATGATTGGTCAAGCTAGAGTTTGACATTACTGTCGTGCGACGGTGGTGATCAGTTGACCCCCTAGGTCATACCTATAGGGCAACACTCTTAATTGATTATTTAATTAATCGTATAATGTTACGAGTTAATTAAATTACTTGAAAATTGACGGACGATTTTGGAAGTAAAATTTACGTATCAAATTGAAATGTGATTAAATGAGATACGGTCTGAGTAATTAAATTGTATAATTACTCGGATGAAATAAATTGTTTAATGTAACAATTAAATTTGAATGAATTGTTATAAATACAATCTGTTGTGATTTATAAATGGTAAAATGTTTTGGCACAAGTAATTATGAAATTACTAAGTCGATTTTTGTATGTGACGTATTTTATTAATACGTTGATTTTTAATATGTTAAAAATACATAACAAATATATGTGACATGTGACATGTAACATATAGACAATTGACAAAAATAATATGGAATCCATATTATAGAGTGGGCCGAAATTTAGAGGGATTTAAGCTAATTATATGTTGTTTGTAATTAGTGGAAAACACAATGATTAAAAAGCAAGCCTAGCCATGCAAGCCTATTGTTACTTGTGACGAACAATTTCTCCATGCATTGGCTCTCCTAAAGTCCCTCCTCTTACACGGTTTTGAGAAGGCAAATGCTATCATTGTTTTTCCATAATTTTACCTAATAATATACTAAGTGTAGTGTATTATTTTTATCTAATTCATTCATCCAAAATTAGTATTCTAGAGAGATAAAAAGCTCTCTATTTCTCCCTCCATAAAACCGAAATATATAAGTGTTTTATAAAGATTTTGGTTCAATTTTCTACTTGATTAATATTATACTAGTAATTGTAATATTAATTAAAATTAAGAGGAGCCTTGGGTATAAAGCTTAGGGAGAGATCTTATACTTAGATCTTGTTCATCCATAAGGAAAAGCTCAAGATCAAAAGAGAAAGGTGATCTCTTTTGTGCCCTTAAATCCGAAATCCACAATGTAAGGACATGATTTCTCTTCTATTATATTATTTGTTTGCATGCATAAAATCCGTTTTAATTTTATGACAATTTATTTAGACATATATGAGTATGTTAAGAACGTATATGAATCTACATTTCCTTTAATTGGTATCAGAGCCACGGTTGTTTGCATGCAAATTGGTTAAAAGTTTTTCCAAGTTATAAGAATAACAAATAAAACTTGTAAAATTTGTGTTATTATGATATATCACGAAATTATTACATGCATATTAATATTTCTGGTCCTAAAGTGTTTTAGGATATTTTGGTTAATTTTTCGGTTTTTTATTGTTCATAATTTACAATAATGGCATTTAAATGTGATTTTATGAGTAAAAATGTTATTTTTGGTCTAAAATTAGCTATACTTCGAATTTTTACTTGGTTTTTGGATATGTTGTCACATATATTATTTTGAGATAACCTGAAAATTTTCATAATTTTTGGACTTGTTATGCTCGAAAAATGAATTTTTCATTATTAAATTCGGATTTAAGTGAAAAATAGGTTAATATGAGTTAAATTTCGAATCTGGTCATAGAAAATTAATATGTTGTCACATGCAATTTTACAAGATGTGTGTAAAATAATTGGCTATAAAGAAGTCATTTTGCATGATTTATGAATTTTTGAAGAAAATTAGCATAAATAGTGACATTATTAGTGGAAAATTAATAAAACATAATCTATGACTTAGGAAAAACGTCTAATGTTGCATTTTATTATATTTTTCAGATCTAAAATTGAAAATTTAATGAAAATAATTTTTCCATGTTTTTATGATTATTTTATTAAAAATCGATAAACCGCAACATTGTTTTTCCGGAAATTTTTCGAAATTTTTTAACCTAAGATTTTGAATATTATGAGTGTCATGGAATTTTTCCAGAATGTTCATGAGTTTAAATTTCAAATTTTGAATTTATTTGAAATTTTGTGATTTATTTGAAGTATAATAGCTTATTTTTGTAATTTTGGTCCATTTATGAACAATTTTATAAAATATGGTTTAATTATGGTCAAATTATTAGTGAAGACTAAATTTTGAGTCCTAAGAGGTTAGGGTAATTAACTTATGCATAAATATGAGTTTATGTATTTTTGTGATTATAAAATGTTGAAATCACGCAAATCCGTAAAAACCGAGTAATATACGATATTGGCTAATTAAAAGGCGATTTAGCATAAAAATTAAGCATGTTCATACATATTATATTGCTGCATTTTCTTTATGATTGTCATAATTTTAATTTATGTAATTTTTGAATTATGTAATTTTACTTAGTATGGCCTTAGATTTAATTGGTATTTCCCGAAATGTATGGGAATATCGATTCGGTTGTAATTTTTATTGTGATCTCGTATCACCGTTTTGTAATTTAATAGATTTACTTTATTTTAGTTACAAATGTATAATAGGAAATTATGTAATTTATTATGTAATTTTATTCATTCCGGAGTTCCCAAAGACGGATTTCTTCAAGAATGGCGATACATAAAGACGGTGTTACCTCGAGATGCGTGCCACAACCGAAGTTCAAGGGACCAATGGAGTTGGTTTCCGAATATGTAATAGTTAAAGAGTTTTTCTATTTTAGGAAAGGCCATACTAGGATTTATTTATCTTTATGCTTGCATTTTATTTTATGTCACATGCATCGCTAAATCGCCATAACTAAACATGCATTGTCTTTTATCGAGTTTATCGACCGTGTCAATTAGAATTATCGTAGTTCACCGCTTTAGTTCACTTAAAACGTGATAGATAATAAATTGACATGACCTCTCGCTAAAACTATCAATTGAGACATAGCCTTACCAAATAGTAGAAACCATGAAAACCTATTTCGTGAGGGAGTGCACTCGGCCACACCGGGTACAAACCTTGTTACGTAGGGGAAGTGGGTGATGAATGTTAATCCACCGAATTCATGTTGATGAGGGATGTATCCGCCCCACCGTGCCCAAGTTAATGTGGGTTTGGATCATGGACACATTTATTCGAAATTTGGATTGAACTCAACAAAAGTATTTGATAAGGGATGTATCGGCCCCACCGTGCCCTTGTCGATGTGTTTTGGGCTATAGATAATTGTTAATGTAATATTATCGACCAAGAGTTCTAAAAGTAGAATCGATTAAACGTTAATCCACCGAGTTATATTGATAAAGGATGTATCGGCCCCACCGTGCCTAAGTCGATATGAATTTGGGTCTTGGAATCATTTATCTAGTTGGGTAGAGGTCACTAGAAAAATGCATAAAACTTGTTTAAATCATACATTTTTACGAGTATTATTAAAACGACAATTGTTTTACTCCTTATATTTTGTTTTGTAGACCACTTCTTTTTCATAACAAATGGCAACGCCAACTCCTAATGCTACACCACTCGCTAGTTCGTCTTGGCTCCGGTCCTTTATGGATCGATGTAAACTTGAAAAGAATGGGTCAAATTTCAACGAATGGGATGCCCAACTCAAATTAGCCGCCGAAGGTGACGACAAGCTTCGTTACCTTACCGAGGCCTCTCCACCCGAACCCTCCACTAGGTCCACCGCGGCCACTAGGGAAGCCTATGAGGCTTACCAAAAGGAGTCCGCCGCAATGAAAAATGTCTTAATATTTGCGATGGAGGCGGACCTCCAAAGGAGAGCCTTCAAAATGGGCAATGCTAATGAGATTTACTCCAAACTTGTGACCATGTTTTCACAAACTCCGCGGATCGTCCAATATGAGGCGGCCGCGGCATTCTTTGATCTCGACTTCAAAGAGGGCCAAAAGGTTAGCCCTCATGTGCTCAAACTCATGGAGCTTGTCGAGACCTTGAAAATTCAAAAGGTTGAAATCCCCAAAGAACTCGTCGTAGATAGGATTCTACACTCCTTGTCCAAAGTCAAGGCATATGTGCAATTTCGGGTGAATTTCAACATGCAAGACAAGGACGTGTCTCTTGAGGAGTTGCACAAGTTACTTGTGCAAGCCGAGAGGGACATGGGGTTAAATGTGAACCCTCCCAAGGATGTGCTTAACATAAGCACAAAGAGTAAGGGGAAGTTCAAGAAGAATGGGAGAAAGGGCAAGAAGCAAGCTCCCACATTCACCAAAGCTAAGTCTTGTGAAGCAAGCACCTCCAAAGTCAAGAAGGGTCCTCTTGATAAGTGCCATTATTGTAATGGCATGGGTCATTGGAAAGGAAATTGTTCCAAATACCTTGGTGATATCAAAGCTGGAAAGATCACTCCAGTAGGTAAATGACTAACCTTCTTTTATGTTTCTAATTCAACTATGGCATTATGATGCTAAGTTGTGATAATGTATCTCCCTTTTTATTGTAAATAGGGCCTCCACCAAGCAAAGACAAAGGAAAAGAAAAACAAGCATGAGAAACCATGGAGAAGCTAAGGATAGCTTTTATGGAGCCTTGTTTTTCATTGTCTTATTTTAAGTAATGTTTTGAATTTTTAGAACTTTAAGTTTCCGTGTTCGACATGGAAAAGTATTTTGGATAATGGTTTGTTTTTTGGATGATGGTGACTTGGTTTGCAACCCAAGCCACCCGTTTTATCATTTATCCTTTTAATGTTCTAAAATTTCATCTTTAAAATGCTTGGGTTTTGAAACATAAGATTATTCACTTAAAGGTGATCTAATAGACAAATATAATGACGGGTTTCATTATATGTCCACATGCTTAAGGCTTGTGTATGATCATTTATGAAGCGATTTTGAGTCTATGAACTCTCTTAAAGGTATGTCAATCACCAAGTACACATATGAAATCTATAACTATTAGTCTATCTATGAGATAGTTCTCCTTATACTTCAACATCATTAATTTGTGTCTCATATGCTATCTTTGAATGTTTAGTGTATTTATTCTAAAGATAGAGTGGGAGAAAAATGAGGACACAACACACAAGGCAAGATAAAATTGTATACTTGTGTAAATGAAGATCTACGCAAGAGAAAATGATTTGAATGAAGGTATATCTATTTACATAGTATGCCAAATAGATGAGATCTATGGTCTCAAGTTAGTTCTATATGACTGAAGAGACCAAGTGTAGTAATCATAAGAGAATATTCTCAAGATAACTACACGAGGAGACCAAAAGAAGGTTTTGGAAGAAAATGACTAATGTAAAGTCTTAACAAGTTTTTGACTATGTTTATGAAAAAATTGACCAATAGTTTCAACCTTGAGATTTACTTAAGAGCCTAAATGAATCAAAGTAACATACTAGTTATGATCGAATTGCAAAGATTGATATACCGATATCTTCAATGGCCAAAGTTTTAACCACGCAAATGTCATTGCTTAACCTCCCTATGAAATGGTTAAACCTCCTTCCAAAAGGGTAATTGTGAAGGACGTGTTCTAGATATTGTTTATACTTGAATAATGACATTGCTACACATCATTATGACATGAGTGTGTTGGAGATTTAAAATCTTTTTCCGTAAGGATAAGATGAGACCACTTCAAAATAGGTATTTTGAAGGGATATGATGGGAACATATATGGTTCTATCTTAATAACTTGGTAATACAATTTTATATTCAACTCTTGAATAAATTTCGATCGAGAAGTCAATTTCGAAATATGTAAAATTGAGTGGGAGTTAGGAAATTCTCATGTGAAGACATGGAATTTAGTGGGAGTTATCATCTTTTGAATTTTTACGACTCATCACTCATTAAAGAATGACGAGCTAATACCTTCTTTCATAAAGAACCTTTTGAGTTTTCAATTCTGGATGAAAATGGACAATGATGAATCCAATTGCATCAAGGGATGTTGGATTAGTATTAAGAGATACACATCGTATCACCATACACATAGGTTATTCATATGAATGAAAATGGGGTTACCATTAGCAGTCATGGTAATTCATTGAACCTAAGAACGGTTGATCTCATGATTATCAATAACTAATGTTTCCGCCATTAGAATAATCATGTACGTGTCCAATTGTGAATCATATGCGTAAGAGCATGATGATTGATTGGTGAGCCATAATAGAAACGTCATGGATTCTCAAGTAGAATCCGATAAGCGATTTCGGTGCTTGACGGAATGTTCCATTGTGTGTTAAGAGGTTGCACATATTATAGAAAATCCGAGCACATATAAGGATTTATGAGAATCCCAAATCTTTCAAGCCTAAAAGGAGAAATGAGAAGTTTATGGAAAGATGCTTGGTTGAATAAGAGGTTATTCAAGATAATCTTTCCTAGTTAAGCTAGGACTTGTGAAAAGTACTAAGCTAATAATCTTAACAGTTGTTACAAGATTCTACAAAACATATACCTAGTGCATTATGTGTGGATGAAACTTGATCAGTACAAGTTATGTCATTTATCACAAATTCGTTCGTTATGTGATAATCGATAAGGAAGTTCTTTCAAGTTAAAGAACCGAAACCAAGGTCGGGAACCTTGATATGTACTTGGTGAGATTCATGCTATGAGAACATGAATGTGAAGGAAATTGCAAGTGTAAGAAGTTTGAACACATGGACACATGAGATGTTAAACTTCTATTGCAATCAATAAGTGTTTACACTGACGATATATATCACAAGGTTGTAATATGATATTGACTACCCGAGTGTGATGTCGACATTTGTCGTTTGAGTTATTATTAACTCACTTTGTACTTTGTTATATCCAAACGGGTTGTAGAGACAATTGAACCCCGTTAAAGTGAACATGGATTAACATTGTTTTTGCCCATAGTTACTTATATGAGGTGACGTCTCGAAGTGACTAGAGTGTGAGGCGATTGATGGCAAGTTCAAGTGCCATAGCATGTGAGATGACTAGTCGATCACATAGGCAGATCATTTAGGAACATTTTGTCGGGCCTTATGACCGCTTATAGAGTTCCCGCAAATTTATATAGCCTGGTCGTGGCGAGAGCTACTATAGTATTCGAATGAGTCGATTCTTTTGACTAAAGACTATTCACCTAAGATGGCACAGTTTGATTAACTTTGATTTGTGTTACTACGACCTTCGTAAATGGGGTCAAATGGGCATATTTTGGGTTATGATGGCTGTGGCTAGTCGAAGGAATGAGTGCGATAGGAATTGTCCACCCCTAGTCGGGGTTATAACAATATCTCGGGGCCACTCGAGGAGTAATGAACTTGAAATGCGTGGCCACGCTCGGAAGGTATCCAGAGTGGATAAATCCGGTCAATCAGTTATTCTCCAGATCGAGGAAACCACTCTCGATATGATCACTTGCAAGTACGACCTGAAAGACACCTTGCATTGAGTGGGAGATAGTAATAGGACAAGAGAATTGGTGACGCACACTTGTCGAGGACAAGTGAGAGATTGTTGGAATATGTGTCCTCCGACAATAATGCGATCACGACTATTGATCATGATGATCACATGTTTAAGTCTCATTAAAATGAATACAATTGGGAAGTAATTTTGTTACTGTCAACTGGTCAACATCTATCGGTAATGATTGGCTGACTAGAGTTTGACATTACTGTCGTGCGACGGTGGTGATCAGTTGACCCCCTAGGTCATACCTATAGGGCAACACTCTTAATTGATTATTTAATTAATCGTATAATGTTACGAGTTAATTAAATTACTTGAAAATTGACGGACGATTTTGGAAGTAAAATTTACGTATCAAATTGAAATGTGATTAAATGAGATACGGTCTGAGTAATTAAATTGTATAATTACTCGGATGAAATAAATTGTTTAATGTAACAATTAAATTTGAATGAATTGTTATAAATACAATCTGTTGTGATTTATAAATGGTAAAATGTTTTGGCACAAGTAATTATGAAATTACTAAGTCGATTTTTGTATGTGACGTATTTTATTAATACGTTGATTTTTAATATGTTAAAAATACATAACAAATATATGTGACATGTGACATGTAACATATAGACAATTGACAAAAATAATATGGAATCCATATTATAGAGTGGGCCGAAATTTAGAGGGATTTAAGCTAATTATATGTTGTTTGTAATTAGTGGAAAACACAATGATTAAAAAGCAAGCCTAGCCATGCAAGCCTATTGTTCCTTGTGAAGAACAATTTCTCCATGCATTGGCTCTCCTAAAGTCCCTCCTCTTACACGGTTTTGAGAAGGCAAATGCTATCATTGTTTTTCCATAATTTTACCTAATAATATACTAAGTGTAGTGTATTATTTTTATCTAATTCATTCATCCAAAATTAGTATTCTAGAGAGATAAAAAGCTCTCTATTTCTCCCTCCATAAAACCGAAATATATAAGTGTTTTATAAAGATTTTGGTTCAATTTTCTACTTGATTAATATTATACTAGTAATTGTAATATTAATTAAAATTAAGAGGAGCCTTGGGTATAAAGCTTAGGGAGAGATCTTATACTTAGATCTTGTTCATCCATAAGGAAAAGCTCAAGATCAAAAGAGAAAGGTGATCTCTTTTGTGCCCTTAAATCCGAAATCCACAATGTAAGGACATGATTTCTCTTCTATTATATTATTTGTTTGCATGCATAAAATCCGTTTTAATTTTATGACAATTTATTTAGACATATATGAGTATGTTAAGAACGTATATGAATCTACATTTCCTTCACCAGGGATCCACATCAACCGTATCTCGCCCTTATGGCCAGACGAACAAGATTGATGAGGTCAACCTCGTTGACCCAACTGCTAAGAGAGCTGAGCGCCCCCAGAGAGTGTTCACTAATATAGGGTCAACTTATGCAAGCGCCCTGAAGAGGCTCATGGACCAAGGGAAGTTACAACCAATCGGACCCACCCCGGATCCGACCGATGCTAAGTAATCCCGCTTCTGGAACCCTAACGCCTACTGTCAGTACCATCAAGGGAAAGGGCATGACACAGAAACCTGCTTCAAACTCAAGCACATCATCCAAGATATGATTGAGAAAGTGGGATGGCCTTTACCCCCGCTGACTAAGCCAAACAATAAAATGAACCCTCTGGGAATCCACGCTATCTCCAACGATGAGCCAACTCTGGACTGCTCACACCTCATCCTGCCAGTTGATGACGAGGTGAATGCCTTGGAGAAAGATCCCTCGGACGGGCTATTTGTGTTCAGTGCCGCCACTATGCTCACCATGTTCCAATAGGTTGAGGAAGCCATAGCCAGTCTCTCCGAAAGGATCACCCGACTTGACGATGCCTACCATCGACTTATCTTCAATCCTCCACCACCACGCCCGAGGGAGATCCCCCCGAGCACCCAAAACTACCCTCACCAGGATGGATTGCTCCCGCGACCATTCTAGCATGCACCACACGATAATCACCCTCACAATAATCAGCTTCACGATAACTACCCTCACAAGAATCACCCCTAGGGATGTCAATGGGGCGGGGTGGGTGAGGAGGAGGGGTAACCCGCACCCGCCCCGCGAGTCTATAATGCGTACCCACACCCGCCCCGCGACCCGCGGCGGGTTGAACTATTCAAACCCGTCCCTTGCGGGACCCGTTGACCCGCCAAATTACCTATCTCCTCATAAACAATTTTTAAAAATATAAATCTAAAATCTAAAATATACTAGTCGTACTACTTATACAAATAAGTTTTCGCAAAATATACATTCAATTAACTAGTACACAAGTTTTTCAAACCATGAAAGAGTTTTACAAACAATGAAATGCATGTCCAAAGTAAACAAAGCTGCTTGATTAAATTAACAGAGCTTCACTCATTGTTTCCTCAAATCATCTAAAGCTCCGTTAGCATTCTCACCAAGTATCATTGGTTTGGGCTTTTTAACCTCTTGTTATAATTTTCTTTTATTATTATAGTATAATTACTACTACTTATTATAGGTGGGTTGGTGATTTGGAGATGAGTGAGGCGGGTATAAGCGGAGCGGGGACATGCGGAGCGGGGCGGGCGGGGTGGGTGTGGGGCGGGGTGGGTATGAGGCGGGTTTCATGTGATACCCATCCCCGCCCCACGACCCGCGACGAATGATACTTTTGAAACCCATCCCCGCCCCATGACCCGTCAAATCATTACCCGCGCCCGCCCCAAGTGGGGCGGGTGCGGGGTGAGACCCGCCAAAACCCGCCCCACTGACATCCCTAATCACCCCCACAAAAATGTCCCTCACAAAAACTGCCCATCGAGGAATACCCCTCCAAGGTACCCTCGGAATTCGGAAACCAATGGCATCTGGAGAGATGATGTTGAGGATGTCTATATCGTCCCAGGGAAGCAGGCGAAGGAGATCGGTCACCTTACCCGGTCCGGACGCCCCTATCAGAACCCGAATAATCCAACGGTCGTTCCAACAACGAATGACCAAGTTATCCCGGACATGGACACTCAACCAAAGGCTCCCGAGAATTCAATCCTCAAACAGCTTCAGAAGGCAAAAACCAAAATCTCAATTTGGCAACTAATCGCGACATCCTTTGAGCATCGGCAGGCTTTGCTACAAGCCTTGGGAAAATTAACTGTGCCCTCCACCTCTTCCCCTGAATAAATAGTGGCACACATGATAAGGGACGCCTCTGACTTGAACAACCCGTTCGTCTTCTCTAACGAGGATATGCCTCCCTTCGAAGCCAATCATAATCTTGCCCTGTACATTACCGTACAATGCCTCAAGAAGAATGTACCCATGGTCCTTGTGGATGACGGATCCGCAGTGAATGTCATCCCCCTCAAGACGGCTCGCAAACTGGGTATCAAGGAAGCTGATTTGGTCCCGACAAATCAAGGAGTACGCACCTACGACGGCACTCGTCGCAAGGTCGCGGGGCTTATCACTCTAACTGTCACAACTGGACCACTGAAAAGGCAAACAAGTTTTCAGGTGGTCGACATCGACGCCTCCTTCAATATGCTCCTGGGACGTCCCTGTATTCACACCCTCAAGGAAGTTACCTCAACTCTCCACCAGAAAATCAGGGTCCCCTTCAACGGGAAAACGATCACAGTTCCTGCTTCCCCGATCAAAGCCGTCATGAGAAAGGGAATAGTCTCCCAAGCCATTGAGGAAGATGATAATGAAATGTGGGGATTCCAAGCTGTAAATGCCATAACTGACGAATCAACACCCTTTGATTGTGACCCGTTTGCCAACCTCACAATCAACCGCATTCGATGCGCCGGGTTACTTCCTGGGTCTACCCTCAATCCATCAAGAGCACCTTACCTCCCTTGAAACAGGCTAAGGTCCCCAATATTCCCTTCGGACTGGGCTATAAACCTACCGATGAAGATATCCAGGAGATGAACCTCCTAGTTCGGAAGCGCAAGAAGCACAGAGTTATCCTCCATCCCTATCATCTGACTCTCAATGGATACTTTGTCCCCGAGGGAGAGTTCTATCTCTACCATGGCTTTCCGGAGCCGATCTATGACTCTGTGGCCAAGCCCAAGTACCCGGGTGTGGAAGTCTTCCAGGACTGCTACTTCATCCCCGACAACACCGAAGCCGCATCAACTGAGTCTAAGCCGCCCTCATGCCTCGATGGACAAACTGTCACTCTCCTCTTTGGAGAGGATAATATCAAGCACCTCGACTATGAGGACATCATCAACATCGCCCTGAAGGACAATCAATTTGACCCGACCGCCTTGATCTCCGATCTCGACCGGAGAAAACTACACGTATGGGAGGAAGACCGTCAAGTGGACCGATCGCCAAGGCCGCATTCTCAAGATCACAATTGGAGAAGGCCCAATGTTCAAAGAGGGAAGTGAAGAAGAATCGAGTCCGAGTCGAGTCGAGTCCGTCATAGCTCCTAACACTCCTGATGTCCCAGTCAAGGTTCCCTTCCCGCTGTTTTATCACAAACTCGTGGCTGATTCAGAGGCTGAGTCTACTAGGGTCACCCCCACTCCCAAGAAAGGTGACAACCTGGAGCCTATTCCAGGGACGACCTCCTCTGCTGTGTCGCCTCTGACTGACCATGAGATGTTTGTCCTCTCCGAGATTTTCGCTCGTGTCAACTTAATGAACGCTATGTTTGCTTATGACTCATCTCAATTTAACTACAATGCGATTCTGAATGACTATGAGGAATTTGACTTGAGTGACTACCCACCTCACCTAGCCAAAGAACTTGACAAGCAGGAAACCAGAACCCCCATCATTGAAGAGACCGAGCATATTAACGTAGGAACCGACAACACACCTCAAGAACTTAGGATAGGGACAACCCTTGACCCCTCGGAAAGACAACAGTTCATTGACCTCCTCCACGAATACAAAGACGTGTTCACCTGGTCCTACAGAGATATGCCTGGGATTGACAGAGAAATTGCAGAGCACTGGATACCCATTAAGCCCGGAGCTAAACCCGTGAAGCAGAAGCTACGCCGGATGTGTCCAGAATGGGCTCTGAAAATCAAGGAAGAAGTAGACAAACAGTTCAAGGCTGGTTTCATCAAAGGGTCTGAATACTCTGACTGGGTGGCTAACATTGTTCCTGTACCGAAGAAAGACGAGAGAATTCGGGTCTGCGTCGACTTCAGGGATCTGAACAAGGCGAGTCGAAAGGACGAATTCCCTTTGCCACATGTTGACATTCTGGTGGACAATACCGCCGAGCACGCCCTCCTATCATTCATGGACGGGTATGCTGGGTACAACCAGATTAAAATGGCTGAGGAAGACATGCACAAGACTGCATTCACTACCCAGTGGGGTACATATTGTTACACGGTCATGCCTTTCAGCCTCATCAACGCCGGAGCTACCTATCAAAGAACCGCTTCCACTCTCCTACATGATATGATGCACAAGGAGGTAGAGATATATGTCGATGACATGATTTTCAAGTCAAGAGAACGGGACGGCCACATCAGCGCCCTTCGAAAATTTTTCGCTCGTCTGCGGAAATATAACATGAGACTAAATCCTCAGAAGTGTGCATTCGGGGTCACCTCCGGAAAACTCTTGGGACATGTCGTCAGCAAAAGAGGCATTGAGATTGATCCAACCAAAATCAAAGCCCTTCCACAAATGCCTCGGCCTAAGAACGAGAAGGAGATTCGGGGATTTCTCGGTCAGGTTCAATACATCAGTCGCTTCATTGCCAAGCTCACCATGATCTGTTAACCAATATTCAAGAAACTTCGCGCCTCCGATCACACTGATTGGGATGACGACTGTCAAAAAGCCTTCGACAGGATAAAGGAAATCCTATCCAAACCTCCTGTCCTCATGCCACCTCAGCCGGGGATCCCTTTATCCATATACCTGATTGTCACCGGCACAGCCATGGGAGCAATGCTAGCACAAACAGTCGACGGCGAAGAACGAGCCATCTACTACATCAGCAAAAAGTTCATTGAGTACGAGACGAGATACACCCAACTGGAAAAGATATGCCTTGCCCTAGTATGGTCAACAAAAAAACTGCGACATTACATGCTCAGCTACACAGTTCACATCTACTCCAAGATGGACCCAGTCAAATACATCTTCGAAAAACCCGTACTAAACGGAAGGCTGTATAGGTGGACACTCATGCTGTCCGAGTTTGATCTCAAGTTTGTACCCCTCAAGGTTATCAAGGGAAGAGCAGTCGCCGATTTCCTAGCCGAGAATCCCGTCAACGAGGATCCAACGACCAACACATGGTCACTTCCTGCCAAAGACATCCTTTGTGCCGACTCCGACGCATGGGACCTATACTTCGATGGTGCGTCTAATCTAAGAGGCTTTGGGGTAGGAATCCTTCTAATATCACCAGAGGGAGAACATGTTCCGATCTCGGTCAAGCTAGACTTCGCCATCACCAACAATGCCGCTGAATATGAAGCACGCCTCATCGGCCTACAGGCAGCCATCACACTTGGCATCAAGAGACTGAGGGTCCACGGCGATTCCTCGCTCATTATCAATCAGGTGTCCGGGTCATGGAAAATCCAAAGTGACAGCTTAGCTCCCTACCGAGCAAAGATCAATCAAGAGGCCGAGTTCTTCGACCAAGTCGACTACTTCCACTTGCCGCGAGAGGAAAATCAATTTGTTGATGCCCAGGCAAAACTTACCGCGCTCGTCAACATACCTGACGACATGACATCGATGCCCCTATATGTCGAGAGAAGGAGCGAGCCAGCCCACATTTGTGCCATCAGCGACGACAAGGAAAGCCATGATGAACCTTGGTACCAAGCCATCCTCAACTACAAAACCAAAAACGAATTCCCTCCTAACTCTGATCAAAGAGGACAAAGAGCCATCCGTTTACTTGCATCACAATTCGTGATAAACCAAGATCAACTATACAAAAGAACACCCCAAGGAATTCTCCTCCTTCGCATTGACCATTACAAAGCCAAAAAAGTCATGGGAGAGGTCCACGACGGAGAATGTGGCCCTCACATGAGCGCAATGATGCTTACTCGGAAAATCATGCGGCTAGGCTACTATTGGACCACCATGGAAGCCGATTGCCATAACTACGTCAAACATTGCCACAATTGCCAAATCTTCGCCAACATACAACACCTACCACCATCCCTTTTATACACCATGACATCGCCCTGGCCTTTCTCGACCTGGGGCATTGACATCATCGGGAAAGTCAACCCGGTAGGCACCAAGGGGCGTTGCTTCGTCCTCGTCGCCATCGACTACTTCACCAAATGGGTGGAAGCGCAGTCATATGCCGTCTTGACCGCCAAACAAGTGGCCAAGTTCATCCAAAACAACATCATCTGCCGATATGGGGTACCCCATGAAATCATCAGCGATCAAGGCTCTCACTTCCGGGCGGAAGCCCAGACCTTGCTGGACAAATACAATATCAAACGATATCGATCATTCCCTTACCGTCGCCAAACCAACGGAGCGGTGGAGGCAGCGAACAAAACTCTTGTCACCATTATCAAGAAAATGCAAGACAACTACCGCGATTGGCCGAGCAAACTCCCATTCGCACTCTGGGGATACCGAACCTTCATTCGAACACCGAGAGGCGCCACACCCTTCTACCTAGCATACGGTATGGAGGCGGTTCAACCGATAGAGTTAGAGGTCCCTTCTCTACGCATTCTGCTGGAAAGTCAAGTCCCTGAGGTGGAATGGACCCGTCGAAGGTACGAACAACTCACTCTTCTAGACGAGCGGCGGCTCAACGCCTTGCACAACGTCCAGCTATACCAACGACGTATACAATGGGCATTCAACAAGAAGGTTAGACCCAGGAACGTCAAGGAAGGCGACTTAGTCCTCAAGTCGGTCCGAGCACCGTTACCCGTCGATACGAGGGGAAAATTCAAACCCAACTGGGCCGGGCCATACCTGGTCAAGAAAATACTTTCGGGGGGCGCAGTGAGACTGAGTGACCTAGATGGGGAGGATTTTACAAACCCGACCAACCTAGACCAACTCAAGAAATACTACCCTTGAACCATAGCAACCAACGACCTAACCCTAGTTTTACAACTAGCGGCAACCTTAACCCTTTTCAAGTCAAGTTCCTCAACGCGTTCTGATTCGAAATTGCATGTTTTATCGAGTCTAAGTTGCGACACCTTGTCCGTTTCGAATGTCCTTTGATCTGTCAAAGGCAACGTCCATTTGCACTAAAAAAAAATTCACAAAAACCCCTGAACTACGAGCATGGTTTGATTTCACCTCTTCAGGTGGATACGTAGGCAGTCCCTCTTATACATGAGGGAAACAACCACAAACCCCAATCAAATTTATAAAACATTTCGAACTACGATCATGGTTTGATTTCACCTCTTCAGGTGGATACGTAGAAAGTATTTTCTTACACAAGAAGGATACAACCATCCCCATAATAAAAAAAAAACCACATATAAAAAACATCCCCATCAAAAAAAAGAAAGGGAAATAAATTTCCCTTTCCCACAAAAATACAAGAAATAAGCCTTTCTCCCTTCCCACAAAAATCCCACTTTCCCAAGTGCAAATGTTTAGGATGATTCAAATCGAATTGCCTTTACAAAATGGATGAAAGAAACAAGCGTTCACAATTCCGACACGAGCAATCCTCATATTTAATAAATAATGGGAGGGATTACAATTTCAACAGCAAATAAAACTCGACGAGTCTACAACTTGTCAAAGCTAAGGTATCGACTAAAACACATCACATAATAAATCTAGCACAAAACACACAAAACATAGCTAGTACAACATAATAAAAACTCATAACACTAATACAACATAATAATAAAGTGGGTAATGGAGATCTTCACTCCTCCATTCTACCCTTTGCCTTTTCCCTCGGGGTACATGTTCCCCTTGTTCTTCTTGTTGGCCCGCTTAGCATGGATTTCCTCTTCGGAATGGATCCTCAACGGATCTACAACGGCAACGGCCTCCGGTCTAGTGCAAGATCCCATGTTCGGCCCAAAACGAGCCCATGCACGGCCCACTACATTTTTGGGACCCGAGCTTCTCCTCTTTGGTGGTCTCATCACATCCGGGCTAACTCCATTCAACATAATCCTCAAAGAAGGCACGGTTGGCCTTGCCAACCTCTCGATACTTCAAGTCGACAACCTCGTCCTTATGGAATTTGGACCTCTCTTCCAAGGAGGGAGCTCTTGACCACTTGACATAAGCGGGAGTCGCCCATGTCGTGGCAACGGGGTTTGGTACCTCCCAAAGCGGCCGAGTGACCCACCATCTTTCAAAGACCTCCACAAGCTCGGAGTTCCGGAAAACATTCTCTTGGACAAGGGTAACTTGAGTGGGCATCTTATCTTGACGCCTCATTTGCCTCATGAGCCTTTCGGGATAGATGAAGGAAGCAACCTTCAAACCCACCACCATCAAAGAACGAGGACTAGCACCCGAAGCGGGCAACCCCGTGAAGGAGCTCAAGTGCCACCACGGCACCACCCAACGGATGTGAGGACCGCCCTCCTCCGACAATCTCGCGGCCCAATAAGCCTCGGTGGAAGCAAAGTTATTCGAGTACAATTTCTTCCTCATGGTAAGGTGACGGAAGGAATAAGAAGAAGAATCAACCGGAGGCTCTACATACCTTAGCCTCTCCGATAGACACACTTGGAGGATCCTTGGGGATCCAAATGAAGGAGCTTCTCCGAAAGAGCCTTCCTTGTCCAAAGCTTGGATGATCTCGCCAAGCACCAACCACGATGGATCTCTACCATGCTCCATTTGCTCAACCACATGTACAAGGGTCATGCTACCGTAGCATTTTGGCCCCTCCCTCTTCAAAGCATCAACAAAGAGGTACACATGGACAAGGCAAACATATCCACACCATGTGGAGCAAGAAGAAAGTTGACTTGACTTGTCGACAATCCCAACATTGAACGTAATTTCCCCTTGTAGCACAATCGAGTCGGAGGAAGCACCGGAACACAACCCGGCCACCCACCAATGGCTCCAACTTCTTCGGCAAGTGGACAAATTTCACCTTTCGGGAAAACGAAAACATGGTATTTCGAATCCCAAAACTGAGAACATGCTTCGAGAAATGAGGATTGCACCTTGACTTGACGGAGCACCAACAATTGACCAACTCCCATGCAAACGAGTTGATACTTCTCAAGAGGCGACAAATCCCAGCACCATTGTCGCAATGCATTCTCAAAAGCATCCATGAAATATTTTTGTGGAAGAAGAAGAAGAGGTTTTATAGAGATGTTTTTGTGTTTCGGGTAATGAAACAATGAAGCACAAACATCACTATTTATACAAAACTATCAGCGCGTTTTTCAGAAAAAAGGGAGAGCTGGCTTCTATCGCCTAGTAACTCACGCCTCTTTAGGCCTCTTCCCAGGATTCTCACTTAGAATTGTCACTTTCAAGTTGTGTTTTCTCCTCACACCTCAAACCTCCCGCCAGAATGCTCCCGTCTCTTCGGGACGGTCCAGGACATTTTGTGTTTCCTCACACTCACATTTCCTTGTTTTCGCGTTTTACGAAATCCGACATGGTTTCCATGACGCAGCTTTAAACATACGGATTTTTCTTTCTTCTTTAAAAGGGGGAAGGACTAGTCGCCCCGATCCGCGACGTATCGTTTCCATGTCAATCAAAATTCCGAAAATTTTTCGCTTTTTCGCAATTTTCCATCAAAATAAAATCGAAAATTGATAACACGACGTCAGTTTTCCTCAAAATTTCAAGCACTCACAAATTCGAGTCTTGATCTCACAAAAATCAAATCAAATACACTCGTAAAAATGTTTTCTAAAAATTCATCCCTGACGGTTTGAGTTTGAATTTCTTCGAGTCACAAATCAATTTCAATAATTCCGACGCAATTTAATTCAAGACACGAGTTAATTGCTCAATTTTCAATTCAATTCCTTTTGAGAAGTCCAAACGTGATGACTTGTCGCGGAATTTTCAAAAATATCATTTCAAATTTAACTTCAAGTCATCTTGGTTAAATTTTGTTTTCAATCAAATGCTTTTACGTGTTTACGTTTATGCATACGTGCTACCTGTTGCCTGTTTCTCTACACTAACGATGCAGGAACTGGTGCAAAGCAAAAGGAGAATTGACAGCCGATAACGCTTCTCCGAAACACAACACAAAAAGCCAAAAAATCACAAAATGAACCACAATCCAAAAACACATATATACAAATCGTCTCACGCAAAATGTAAATATGTACAAACAAGAGTCCAACACACGGATAAACTACTACAACTACTCAGCGGCTACCGTCGGACCAGCCCCGGTCTCACGAGGAGTCGCAGCCAAGGTAGACACTACCACCTGCTCAGACTCCCTCTTCGGAGAACTCTCCAGCGTCTCGCGCTCCATCTCGACATGAAGCTCCTCCGCTGCAGCCAACTGAGCCTTGAAAGAGGCAATCTCCGTGTCTCGGCTCCGTAGCTCATCCTCACGATGCCTCAACTCCTGGTCTCGACGGGTGATCCCTAACCTCTGGGCCTCAATCGTCGACCTGGCTGTATCCAACTCAGCACGGACCCGAGCAAGCTCCGCCGGATCCGCAATACCCTACAAAACACAATACAGATCGTCAAGATCTAAAAACGTGAAATACAACATAAAATACACAAAAACAACACACAAAAAGTACCTGAGAAAGCCGAGCCTCCCTCACAGCCACGTCACCAGCAAGCGCCCTCCAGCGGTTAGCCATCCGCCACAGAGCATGATGACTAATGGTCGTCACCTACAGCCAAAAAGGTTCTTCAATACAATGCAAGGCAAAATATAAATGAGGAAAATGTTCAGATCGAGAACTCACCCTCAGAACGACCAATATCCACTCCATGCCAACGTCGGTCACCTCAGCAACCGCAGGCTCTAGTAAGCGTAGCTGTAGCTCCTCGCCACCCGGCCCCTGAAAGGTGGTCTCCGCCAGGAAAACTGGGGGCTGAGTCCTCACCAACCTGTCGGCTCCCTACAGTTCGGATCCATATCAAAAATAACAAACCTTCCTATCAAAAGGGACAATGAAAATAAAAGAACAGAGGAAAACATACCTCGATCGGGTACCAGGCAAGCCTCGACAACCGGAAGGTGTCGTAGTCAACGTCTCGTAGCAACAACTCCTCACCACCCTGACCGTGAAGGTGCTCCTCAACCTCGTCAGGGGGTCGACTCCTGGAACAACACCCTAGGCGGGTCGACCGGTACCACGAAGATCTCAGTAAGGCATTGACGGGCTAAACACTCGCCCAAGTACCAAACCGGCTCAATCGTCGTCTCCAAGTACAAGCGCTGGGAGCTGCGAGGTTGCAAACGCTCCCTAACAGCGGCCGGCACCTCCGTGTAATGCTCACAAGGCCACCCGACAAACTGCATTCAAGACAAAGCTACTCAATCGACTGGGGGCTTCCTAAGCTACCTAGTAATTCTATCTCTATAAAGAAGAAGGAGTAAGGAACAAAGAACTCACGTCGGAACTCGAAGGGCGTTCACACGACGCTGCGGTCCCTCGTAAGTCGACTTAGTCGACTTCTTCTCGAGCCACCGTCCAACCCCTCCCAAAGACGGTAGATCAAAGGGACACCGCCCGTAGTCCCTCGGACACGTAGGGACGAAGTAAGCATACAACCAAGCCTCGTAACCAAACACAAGAAACACAAATCGGCCCGGTCTTTCCAAAGAATTGCCAAAATCAAAATCAAAATCAAACTCAAAACTACAAAAAATGCTCGTACCTCCAAGATGAGGGCGGGACCAACCAAAGCAGGGGCACTACCATCCCCCATCGCCTCCGGACGCACCGCTGCGTGCATATACTGGGTAAAACTCGCCAAGGCCCGAATCCCGATCAAATTGACCCAAAGTGTCAAGGTCAGCAAAGACAGGAAGTACCTTGGTCGACAAGGCGCTCACCCTTGTCACCAAAGTACGTGGCACCCAAGAAGTACCAAAACCACAACCGCGCCTCCTGCGCGTCAGCTCTAGCCTCAGCCTCCGGACTCACCAACGGCGCAAAAGACCCGCCACTCTCCCTCTGAAGTGGTCTCTCACATACGAACTCGCGATCAGGTACGGAGTAACGTCAGAAGGCTCAGGCAAAACAGTACCAATCAGACGAGTAACCGCAGGAGAAGACACCCTCTCCGGGGTCTCTGTAAACTCAACAGGCATCTCGCCGCAAGGGAGGCCGGATATCATGGCAAAATCCTCTAAGGTCACGCCGACCTCCCCAAACTCCATGTGAAACGACGACGTCGTATCCCAGTACCGATCCAACATGGCACGGATCAGACACAGGTTCAACCTAATCGAAGACCTGTGAATATCCCGCCAAGCGGCCACCAACGGCCCAAAAGCCGACCTCTCTATCAACGCCCTCGTACCGGCTCGGAGAACGTCGTAGAAACCCGCACAGTAGTGAAACCGAGAAAGTCCTCATGGTGCCAATCTCCTGAAATCAAAAACAAACAATGTCAGAACACCTATTCAGGTCTGACACTTCAAAAACAACGAAGATTCGATGAAATGGTATAACTTACCAACCCTCGTGCGCGTGGTAGGAGATGTGCCTGTCCAGTCGAAGCAACAACTGGCTACCATCGAAACCCTCAGCCCAAGCAGGAGCCACCCGCAGGTTCAGCCCCCGCGGGGCTGTAACCCGTCTAGCGTCCCAACTCGCGACGTCAGCGTCGTCCTCAACCGTCTCTGCCCTCCGTCTTTTCTGACCACGAGACTCAACGTGGCGGATAGGAGGAATCTCAACGACCCTAGCGACGTTCTGTAACGTCCGCCTGGTCGGCCGAGAAGTCCGCCTCCTCGTAGAAACCCTCCTCCCAGAGGTACCAACCTCAGACCCAGTCTGAGCTCTCTCAATGCCAGTAGCCCTGACAACGGGCTCCTTAAGCTCCTCAACGGCCCTCTCGGCCCCAACAGTCTCCTCGGGGGGGGCTCCTCCTCGGAAGCGTCCTCCACTATCGCGGCAGATGCACTAACCGGAGTGCTAACCGGCCCCGTCCCAAACAACTCCTCAAAGGTCACAGCAAGGGACCCAACCTGTCCCGAACACTCTCCTGCAAACAAAGAACGTCAGCCGAAATTTCGGCATTACGACGGCGTAAAATGGACAAATCCAAAAAAAATCAAAAAAAAAACCTACAAAGCAGAACAAGGGCAATCCCGCTTAAACCCAACCAAACAAAAACAATTCACAAAAAAACAACAAAAACGCACAAAAAAAAACGACTCGCCCTTCTTTTCAAGCAAAAGACGAGTCAAAACACCTACAATAAAAAACGGCACCCCGAGACTCACACAAGGTCCGCCAACAAACCAAAATACATTCCCGATACAATGGGGTATTTTTCTACAGCTCAAAAAGGCAATTTCTACGCCAATTTGAGCGCAAATCGGTCAAAATTTCAAAATACGACCACAACAAGGCAACATGATTTTATCACGCCTCAAAGCGACCTAAACTACCAATAAGGTCCATTTCAAGGTAAACTGACTCAATTCAAACTCAAACAGGCGCTTATTCTGTCAGACGTAAGACCGTCACAAAAGGCAAAAATTCCAATTTTGACCACAATACCCCAACAAAGGTCCATAATGGCAAATACGGTCTTTCCCGACTACAATGCAACCTAGTGGGACCCATTACCCAAGCAAATAAACTTGGCATTGTGAGATGAGACAGTTTCTCCACCTCACTCACGTTTTTCGAGCATAGGGAGCGGGAACGGGGACCAAAATGCAAACTAAAAGCACCTCTATACTCCTAAATAGGTTTCTAGCCTAATGCAATCATCAATTTCACTCGAAATGGGCTCAATCAAAAACGCCCAAATCGATTTTCTAGGGTAAATATTTCGCCCTAATTCAATCTATCAAAAAGACCAACAAATTCAAATGGATTCAAGGGGAAATACATACCTTGAGATGACATTGTTGATAATGGCACGAATGGAAGCAAGCTAGAGACCAAAAATGGCGGTTTTTAGTTTGTTTTGTCGAAAGGTTGAAGACGAAGTGAGAATGGTATGCGAACCATTCTCGCGTCTTTTACAGAAAAATAGGGAAGCTCCCTTACCTCGCCAGGTTGCTCGCGCCTCAATGGGGTGCTCCCTGCTCTTTTAGCGAAATTTTGGGCCTTGGCCCAATTTCCCCATAACAAACTTCAAATTTTCAATGACGACATTAAGGACCGTCATTTTTCAAATACAAAAACAAATAGTGAAATCAAATTCACTATTTTCCCTTCAAAATTCCAAACAAACGGCGATTAGGACCGTCATTTTTCAAATATACAAAAACAAATAGTGAAATCAAATTCACTATTTTCCCTTCAAAATTCCAAACAAACGGCGATTAAAACCGCCATTTTTCAAATACGACGAATAATGAAAATTCAAATTCGCTATTTCCACAAATTTCGAGCAAACGGCGATTAAAACCGCCATTTTTCAAATACAAAAGCGAATAGTGAAAATTCAAATTCACTATTTCTTCAAATTTCAACGACGACAATTAAAACCGTCAATTTCAAAATAATAGTGAAAATTTCAAGCTATTTTAAATGACGGCAATTAAAACTGCCAATTTTCAAAAAATAATAGTGAAAATTCAAATTCACTATTTCTTCAAATTTCAAACGACGGCAATTAAAACCGTCAATTTCAAAATAATAGTGGAAATTCAAATTTCACTATTTTCACCACACATGTCAACGGCGGCAACATAAACCGTCACTTCAAAAGCAATAGTGAAGATTCAAAATTCATTTTTTCCTTCACATGTCAACGGCGGCAACATAAACCGTTACTCCAAACATAATAGTGAAAATTTAAAATTCGCTATTTCCTTCAAAATTCAGACAAACGGCGATTAAAACCGCCACTTCAAGTTCAAAAACGGGTAGTGAAGATTCAAAATTTGTTATTCCTTCAAATGTCAACAGGGGGCTCCCTTGCGGACCCGCTTATTTCAAAAACAACAGTAGTGAAAATTCAAATTCACTATTTCCACGGCGGCATCATGAGTCTGCTACTTTCAAAACAAGCCCATCCGACGCAGCTATTCTCACGGTCAATTAACCGACCGCCCTACGGCTTGCGAGCCTTACAACGCACCGCGGCTGACGAGCCTTACTACGCATCGCGGCTGGCGAGCCCTCCTCATATACGCTCCATGGCTGGCGAGCCTTACAACGCACCGCAGCTGGCGAGCCCTCCTCATATACGCCCCATGGCTGGCGAGCCTTACTACGCATCGCGGCTGGCGAGCCCTCCTCATATACGCCTTATGGCTGGCGAGCCTTACTACGCATCGTGGCTGGAGATCCCTCCTCATATACGCCTCATCACTGGCGAGCCTTACAACGCATCGCGGCAGGCGAGCCTCCTCATATACGCCCCATGGCTGGCGAGCCTTACAACACATCGCGGCTGGCGAGCCCTCCTCATATACGCCCCATGGCTGGCGAGCCTTATAACGCATCGTGGTCAAGTAGCCCTCCTCATATACGCCCATGGTCGTAGCCTTACTACGCATCGCGGCTGGCGAGCCCTCCTCATATACGCACCATGGCTAGCGAGCCTTACTACGCACCATGGCTGGTGAGCCTTACAACGCACCGCGGCAGGCGAGCCCCTTCATATCCGCAACACAGCTGGCGAGCCTTTATCCGCAAGCAAGATACAACCCAAGGACGTATTCCGAAGATGCCTCGAATACGACTCCCTACCAAAGCTGGCGAGCCTCTTTCCGCAAACACGCAAGGACATATCCGAAAATGCCTCGGGTATGACTCCTTCTTATGGTCAAGGCGAGCCTTTGTACGTAGTCGACGAACTTTAAACGACCAAAGACGGATAGTCGACAAACTCTAAACTGTTCCCGACTACAGGTCTTTGGCTCGTACCCTCGAGTCGCCTTGGCGTCGCCCTTCCCGACGGCAGGTCCTTGGCCCGAATCCTTTCGAGCCACCTTGACGTCGCTTGGGTCTCCAGGTTGTAATCTTCGATTCACTGGGGCTCTACTTTGACTTTCGCCCGTCCAAGCCTCGGTCAAAGTGGGGGCTCAGAGATACCCAGATCCGATGAGACTCCAACAAACACTCGATGATTATCGGACTATAACATGCTTTGGAATCGCGGCGTTTGATCGACAGTTCGTGTACAACTTTACGTCGGAAAACTTAAAACGATTTCGAAAATAAAACTTTTCAAAACTTTTCAAAAGTACCTGGAGTGTTTAATGCACGATGACGGGGTCGCAATGACACTAACTAGAGTCAAAAACGACACCGGACCAAAAATCGACTCAAAATTCAAATCCCGACTCCAACAACGAGTCAAACTGAGTCAAACACAAAAAACAAACCATTCAAAACCTTCTATACTAAGATTTCCCGGATTCATGAATGGTCAAGCACCAAACATGTGACTACAAATCCTAGGATAGTACAAATCATGATTGCATTTGTGTGAAAGTGACAGGACAACTCGAAGACCCGCGACGTAGCTCGCGCCTCTTTGAGCAGCCCAGGTAGCCAAGTCGCTCAAAACTCACACAACCACTTATTTTCCTATAAATACCCCTCAAATGCCCTCATTTGAGAACTTACACGAGTGTCCGCCCCCTCTTTCTCCCTTAAAATTCTAGACTCGACTTCCTAAGTCACAATCCGACGCGTATTTACGACCTACCGATCGTAAATACAAGCCTTACACATTTTTTGGTACCGTCATCGTGCATTAAATCACTTGACTGACCACTTCGACCACTACACCATCACAATCTTAACAAAACACTCTTTTTACATACTAAAACGGTTTTAAACCGAGTCTTTTCCAACCAAACGAGTTGTTACACTTACGTCGGTTTCTCGCCATAACCAAGCATTTAAGTATGAGGGTGTAAAAATCCTTCTTTTATCATGTCTTTACTTGCTTCATGACCATAACATGCTAAATCATGCATAACACGATCCAAAACATAGGATAGACGCCCCTTGTTATGCATAGAGGCTCGCGTCTCAATGGGGTGTCCAGGTCAGACTCAACCGTGTTTGTTCTCGTCTTTCCTCTTTAATCTATTTTTATATTTGAAATCAGTTTTTACCATTTCAAATATTTTCAAACCTTTTTTATTTTATTTTATTTTATTTTTACAAGTTTTTATCCATAAAACATTTTTCACCCTTAGTTCCTAATACCATGACGGTTTAATCCGTGTTTAGGTGATAATATTTGGTTAATTACATTTAAAAGGTATTTTAAAGCCTTTTATTTCATTTCTCTACATTTTGAGAGGTATTTTAAAGCCTTTCATCATTTCTTTACATTTTCAAAATAAATGTATTAGTCACCAACACAAAGTCATCCTTGGTTCTACATACCATGTCGGATTTTAACCCGAGTACGATGATGAGTATTGACTAATTATATTCAAATGAACTTAAAACAATTAGTTCATAATTATTTTCAAAACTATTCATGTCAAGCTTGTCAAGTCGAACCCGACATCGAATATCATCAAAATAATGATGATTATTCAAGTTCCGTTCTTCAAATCAACACAAATACGGTCTAAACGACCCTTTCAAACCAAAACAGGTTCAAAAACCCACTTTCCAACACATTTTTTAAACGTTTTTCAAATGGTCAGAATGCGTCTTAAACCGTTGACTGACCCGCGCCTAAACAGACCATTTCTTTCCTATTTTCAAAACCAGGGGAAACCCCCTTACATCGCCAATAGGCTCGCGCCTATTCTGGCTGCCTGATGCAGGGTATGTCCTCTTCTAGCATTAGTCTAGGACAATCCCGTCTCCGGCTAACCCGGATATAGGACGGATCAGATGACTACTTGCTCTTTCGAAAAATCACATTTGCAAAATGCCTTACTAAGACAAATGGATCACGTTATGCATCATAAACCTAATACGGTAACTGGATGTTTAATTTCCGTCTTGCATGCAAATCAATCATAAATCCAACTCAACATCTTATACTTGATACTTGGACTAAATCAACTGACTTAGAAAGCTCTCACATGTTAGGTTTAAATTATTGGATGCGCATTCATGCATTTAAACCGTTTTATCAACTTTTGCATTCAACCAACCAAGATCGATCAGTAGAGGCCGCTACCGTGGGCGGGATTGGGTGTCTGATTAAAGGGCTTCCCAATATGTACCTTCACCTCTTACTCAGAAACTTTGGATAGTGGACGACCTTATCCAGGGCGTACGAGAGTCATTCTAGAGATATGATGCTAAAGAGGGACGATTACTTATCTTTAGTACCTATGTCAAACACTGCTTTGTGCTTCGCTTGACCGAGGTATAAAGTGGATTCGAATGGGTTCCAAGCATCCCACAAATGCTTGGTAGCGACTCTGAACATCTCTAATCGTTTCGAGACCTTTACCGAGACGAAACCGACCGATCTAAAACGATCCGGTCGAAAGCATTTTTACGCCGCCGAGCGTGGCTTTCAAAAGAACGCTGCATGTCCACAGATTGGCTTGGCGTGCAGGAGGCCCGTGACCGCGGATCGGTAGGTGGCCTAAATCCACAGATCGGCATGTGGCCCATGTCCACAGGTACCCACAGCCGGAGAGCGGGGCGGACACAACTGAGCAGGAGGAGAGAGCTAGAGCTGACGAAAGGAGGAGATGGGAGCAAGAGCGTGACCCCAACTTCATGGTGGCTGACGAGGAGGAGGAGGCTGACGAGTAGCTGCTGGTCTACTCACTTCCCCGGTTTTTTGGCTAGTTTGGGGAAGTTCACTCATTTTGTAAGTATTTCTGCTTTATTTATTTTTCATCTCCATTTATTTATTTATTTCATTCATTTATTGGCTGTATTTATCCCATTCCCTTTATATATTCTGCTGGTGTATGCTGGAGGACAACGAGGGTGTTGTCCGTTTTGGTTTGGGGAGGGTATTGCATCCTTTGAGTCTGCATTTGCATTTGTTTTTGCATTCACGTTTATTTTCTGCTTGCATTGTTGTTTTAATTTCATAAATAATAAAAAAATTCATAAAATTCAAAAAAATTTCACGTTTATTTTTGCATATAGGTCGAGTCGGAATGGTAGATTTCCGTGATGATTTTGCACTGTAACTTGTCAATTCACTTAAGCCTTGCAACAGATTGTCATTTTATTAGCTTTGTCACTTGCATATTTATGAGTTAATGTCAAAAATACAGCTTAACATATAGACTTGACCTGAAAAAAAATTGGCAAACTACTTAAAATTTCTAAGTCTTTAGAGCCGTATAACTGGTATCATCTATGAGTACTATGACCAGTCATGTAGGAAGTGAGAGTAGTATACTCCTTGAATAGCATGTTCATTAATTTGCACTTTTATGAAATTCGATTGCTTTTTGCTTGCATACATTCGGGTTTGTGGTCGGTGTCACATGCAGGGAGGCGCTTGCAATTTCTCCCTCTCTTCCATTTTCACCCATTTAGCTCCACATTAGCCAAACTTAGCCTTTTTTACCCAATAACTACACCCAAATTAAGCCTGCCTGTCAAGCTAGTTTAGTGTATTTTGTGATATATTTTCCATTGATGCGAGGTTGGTTTGTTTTATATTGTTTGGGGTTGGTAGCAAAGAAAAGAAAGGAGGATATGTTGGAATTGGAAGAAAAGAATTGAAAAGAAAAATGAAAAAAAGAAGAAAAGATGTGGGCAAGAAAATGAGAAAAGAATTAGAAAAAAAAAAAACAGACCGTGTAAAAAAGGGAAGTTTGTGACGGTCTTACTCCTATGCATTACTTATATCTTCTGAGAAGTTGTGTATTGGTTAGTGAGTTTGTGTGCCAAAAGAAGGGTACTTATGCTTAATTTTCTAATTGACTGAGAAACGGATTTGCTTAGTATGGTATTGTTTAGGTGCTAACTTGACGCATTACCTCCACATATCCCATAACTGTTTTGCCTTTTTCTTACCCATTGCCTCACTAAACCATAATTTTTGTAAGCCCTCGGCTGTGACAGACAATGTTTGGTTGGAATGTATGTATGGTGATTAGAATTGTCTATCATTTTTGTTGCAAGCATGTTTATGTGGGTCATAGTTTAGGTGAGTGACTATTTTCTCTTCTTCTCTTACACTTATATACTTATCCTTTGCTTCATGAGAGAAGAGTGACCCGTGAGAATCCAATTTTAAAGGTCTTGCAAGGTCGACAGTTCAGCTTATTTATGGACATCATACAACTCGTTTGCGCTTGACTATTGTAGCTATAAATGTCAGTTTTGATTGCATTAAACAGTTTAAGTGGACAAGTTATAGCTAGCTATGAGTTTTAATTTCCGTTCCATTAGTTTGCATTTAGTTTACTCGAGGACGAGTAAAGGTTCGGTTTGGGGAGATTTGATACGTGCAATTTATATAGTCTTTTTGGCCTCTTATTGCACGCATTTCCATGACATTTATATAGTTTTATATTGCAAAATGCCCCCGATAAGGCTACTTTGTTTGTTTCGTCTCATTTGCAGGAACGGACCTCAAAGTGGTGAAATCGTGCCTTATTCAGCCCTCCTAGCATGCATTTATGGAGATGGAGGATTTAGAGCGGAAGTGTCATGCATCGGTAAGCGTGAAGGAAGTCCTTGGAAGCTGACCAAATGAGAGAAAGCTGTTTTCAGTGGCTGGGCACTCGATCGAGAGCTTTCTTGGTTGATCGAGTGGTTTTGACGGTTCAAGATGTTCGATTGAGTCCCTGCTGAACTCGATCGAAGTGTGCTATTTTGGAGGTCCTAGATCGAAGCCCTGACTTGTTCGATCGAGAGAATTGGCTGACAAATTGCTCGATCGAGAGGAATAAAATGCTTCGATCGAGAGGTTTGCTTATTTACACGGGATTTTATTCCGTGTTTATCGTAATTTAATTAATAAAACGCTTCCCTATATAAGGTGAAGAAGTCATTAGGTTAAACATATCCTTTTTACACTCTTTAATCAGTCCCTAATTACTTAAGCATACACTTTGCTCTTCCTTTCTCTTTTGCTACGTACTTGTGTTCTTATTGCCGGATTCATCTCTTTGTAATCTTTCTCTACTCTTTATACTCAATATAATTCCCTTTGCTCTTAATCGTTTGCTTCTTAATTTCTGTTTAATTATTGTTATTAGTTTATGATTAATTTTCATTACTCTTTCATTACGTCTTTCGCTAGTTTATTCACTGTTATTATTGTTTGTTTCATTAATAGCATGAGTAGCTAATTCTCTCTATGTTAGGATTAGGGGAGCCATGGTAGTGAGTTAACGATGTCGTGAATAGGTCAGATGATTATATTGTGAGAACTGTTTTATGACAATATAATTGTAATCGTTTAGTTGAGTGCACGCTTCTAAACTAGTTAAATCGGTTAAATTCAGACTTAGATCGGAAGATTGGACTGAACAGACCTGTTATGAACAGTAGACTACACTAATGAGGACGGAAGTTAAGTTAGTTGTATTCTAGGGCGGATAGCGGACCGGAAGGACCTTTCCCTTACCCTTATCACATTAGATCGTCTGAGCTATTTATGACTGAGTTGATTAATTGCATATGAACCGACTTCCTGACATATTTCTCTTTAAATGATCACATCTGTATTTCTCTTTATTCTTATTGCTTTATTCTCTTGTCTTAATCCTTTTAGTTTATTAGAAATCAACTTAAAACCCCCATTTATTACCTGAAAGACTTAGATAGAAGATAGATATAATAGCCTCCCTGTGGAGATCGATCCTACTTCCACTAGCTTCTGTTAGTTGTCTTAGGTATTTATTTTTGGTACTAAACGACGGTATCATGTGTGTGTGTGTGTGTGTGTGTGTGTGTGTGTGTGTGTGTGTGTGTGTGTGTGTGTGTGTGTGTGTGTGTGTGTGTGTGTGTTGTAGTTATGAGATTTCCTTCTTATTTAAGTTGCCTTGTAATGACCTTAAACTTTGATTGTAATAAAATGTTTCATTATTGGAGTTTTGATGCACTACCTCGGGAAACCGAGATGGTAACACCCTTGGTTACCTTGGCCGGGTAAGTGGGGGTGTTACACCATACCCCTGCCAAATTCGCATCGCAACACGAATCCTTCCTCTTTAGATCATTAACGTCCACATCCTCCTTGAAGTGGGACACTTCAAGGAGCGACCCGGGCGTAAGACGGGCTCCCAAACCGCCTCACTCTCCTTACCGCTACAACACTACCTCAACTCCACCAACATCCACATGTAACACAATATGCCAAATATATCACTTTCACATTTATCATGAATCTTAAGTATGTCATGACTCCATGTACCAACAATTACCACAATTAGTAAGACACATATGCTAACTCTCATGATATGATGCAATTCAAACATTTATTATAAGACTAACAACAATAATGACATATGCAAGCATTCATACTATTAAAACCGAGTAGGGAAACCCTACCTGTTAGCAAATCTCCACAAGCACAAGCACAATACTAGAAATCCTCCTTTATGAAGTCTCCTCCATAATTAATCAAGTAATTCTATCACAATAGGTTCGTACAACAATAATGCATATATAATGCCCTTTTACATCTATCTAATTACACAAATCCCCAATTAAAACACTCAAATGACAAAAGCCCCCAATTTTCCCCAAATTCTAGAGTTTGGGTAATAATAAAAGAGATTAAAAGAATAAATAAAGACTCACAAGATGAAAAAGGCAAAGAAAAGATGAAGGATGATGTTAAATCTTCAAATCCAAGGTTGAATTTTCTCAAAAGATGATAGGAATGTTCCAGAGAGGGTTTAGAGAGAGAGAGAGAGAGAGAAAGAGAGAGAGAGAGGGGGGAGAGAGAACATTGTTTATGGCCTCATATAGCACTCACCCAAAACACGGAACTGGATTCCACGTTTTCTGGGTTTGAACCGGAGTACTCGGTCGAGTACCCTGCGCTCGGCCGAGTGCGCTAGCTCCTCGGCCGAGTGCCACCTAATCAGACCCTGGGTCAAATCCAGAATACACTCGGTCCACCAGACTCGGTCGAATATGGACCACTCGGTCAAGTACTCTACCTTACTCGGACGAGTGCTCCCTAAAACTCATGGGTATTACAATTAGTGTTGACTGCTGAACAAAATTTTAAAGGGAGAAAAGAGAAAAAACCTAAAAAAGACAATACTATTATACCAGCACAATCAGTAGCGGACCCAGGAACATAAGGACGGGAGTGCACAATCGAGAAAAAAATCAAACGACATAGAAAAATGATTAATAATTAAACTTCATCATCGTCATACATAATAAACATCATGCCAAGTTTTTTTTTTTTTTTTTGCAATACGCTGTACAAAAGATTTAAACCCAATGTATGATATATCATGTGCTCAAAACGCTTCAATGCATCATCATTAAGCGAAATTTTAGTACTGTTTTTGTTAGTCTAAAATGAAACATAATATGCTTATACAGAACTAAGATTTCAAATTTGCAATAAACCTGAAATCGAGTCTCTAGACTCTGATTGAAATTTTATGAATTACGATTTGATAAATCTTAAATTTGGGATATTAATTGAATTACCATAATCAAAATTCACAAGACAAAATCATAAATGGACGACAATGAATCAAATAAAAGGTTAAAAAATGTTCAAAGAAAAAATAACAATCTAAATTAAAAAATAGTGGTTGGAAAAATACTGAAGAAATTGGAAATATAAAGTCAAAGAGAGTGAAAAAAAAATGGACTGCTAGTGGGAATCGAACACAGGTTCTCTTGCTTGGGTATTAAAAGTTTAACCAACTGAGCCATCTCTTAACTATTGTTAGCTTATACACGAAAATTGTACTCCCTCATATTCACAATAAACCTCTCATTTCATTTTGACACAAAAATTAAGAAAACACACTACCCACCATATAAATAAATTTGAACCACATAAATACACTACCCCACCATACAATTAAATTTGGACCACACAAACACTTACCAAAAAAGGAAATAGGGAAGTTATTGTGAATAGACGGAAATGGAAATAGGGAGGTTTATCTTGAATAGGAGGGAGTATAAGTCTATAGTTTCTGCTTCAGTTAAAAAAAAAAAAAAAAAAAAAAAAAGAAAAAGAATTTCACCAAGGGTGCGCACGTAGGGTGCTGTGCGCACCCCTGGGTCCGCCACTGAGCACAATGACTAAGCTGCATATATACGACTATACAAAGGTGCTTAAGTCTATAAATGGGAAATTTGGTGTTACCTTATATAAGTAAATCTCATACATTACTTGTATAAACGGAAGGAAAAACTATTTTTAAAAATAGAAATGGCTAACAAAATTAAATTAATAATAACTGTTCTTACATCTCTTTTGACACCAAAAATAATAGAAGTTGCTAAACACGTGTTTAGAATTTTAATACACAAACTTTAATTAATAAAGAGATTATTTCATAAATAGCTTTAATTAGATCGTTTTGGCTCACTTGTGGTCATTTTAGATCGGGTGGTTTGGAATTGGGTCATTTTGGGTGGAGTCGCTTCCGGGTCCATCTAAGTTCCGATTGGGTCGGGTTAATTCGGATTTGGGGTCATATTCAACTATGCAATCTCGGGTCGGCCTATTCGGGTCTAACCCGTTTTGCCAGGTAAATTTCCACCTCATAATTTGATTTTAGAAAGCCCATTATTATCAGGATTGGGCCACATTGATATTATTTCGATGGACTATATATTGGACTGACAGAACTCCGGGCTGCACTTATTAGACTCAATTGCGGCCTGTATTTTTTGGCCAGCTCCTATTAGAATTAATGATTTGTCTGGGCTTTTGAGCACTATGGTCTATGAAACACCAACACCATTAAAATTCCAAGTTCATGAGAAAAGGTTAATATATTCAGTTTTCGATTTTATTTTGATAACTTTATAATTTATAATGAAAACTAACATAGTTAATTATGTAAGTTATTAGTTTAAAATATTAGGTTATTAAAATAAAAGTATTATTTCATTTTTCTATTAAGTAATTCTGTTGGGCTTTATGGTATTGGGTTAGTCTTACCTAGATATAGGTCTCATAGAACAATTTGTGCACCATTAAAATTCCAAGTTCATGAGAGGTAGATGAAGTGATATTTATAAGACGATTTTAAAAATTAAAATCATGGTGCCCACAAATGACAACTAGTTTAATTATTAATGTTTTGAGAGCTAATATTCATGACCTGGGTTCAAACCTCATCAGCATCAAAATCACCCTGATAACTCCAACGTTTCTGGTATTAACAAAGAAAAAGCAGAAGACAAGTTCTAATATAGTTTGTGTTGATTTCAATTAGTATTTATTTAGTAGCTAGTCTTGCTTGTGACGGGCTAATCCCGTCACAAGCTTGTGACCTCTCACAAAAAGGGAGAGGGGACAAGGGTGGAGCCCTCCCCATGTGCTTCCCACTCACCTCTTAATGGGTATTTTGTGAGAGAAAAGAGTATCCGTCACAAGCTTGTGACGGATATCGCTCGTCTTCAATGAGATTTTGTGTTTATTTAGTAACACGCAATAATACAACACATAATACACCAAAAGGAAGGATTAATTAAGGTATTATAATTGAAAGAGAAATCATAATAAAGATATGATGCCCTTAAAATGTAAAAGAGGCACATGCGAAAGGACACTTAAGTAATAAGTGATGACCCGACAGAATGTGTTAAGGGCACAGTTTTGTGTTTGTTGGAGTGGGTTTGCCCGTCCTTCTACTTCTCACCTTCCCTTAACCCCTATTATTATAAATTAATTTTCCGCAAATCTTACTTAAGACGGATCAAATACTATCACTTGGTGATAAAGACAAAATATTTTAATTATGCGACAAACATTGATTATATAAAATATTAAACAGCTCTATCGAGATATGCGTATCTTTACAGACGTGTTACTCAATTATTTGATTAGAGATTAATCATGGTGATTACAATTCAGGATGCAACTAATCATGTCTTCATCTCCCATCAATTGCTCTAGACTACTTCAGATTATGTTGTATTGTTGTGTGTACCTTGTACGTACAATTTGTTACCAGGTTTGAATTTTCAGGTTTTTTATTAGTGTGTGAAATTATTGATATTTATTAAGAGTAATAATCATCAGTTTAAATTTTTATATATAATGATTTAACGTAAGGTATTAAAACCTCGATGACCTCAAAATCTGTAGTTCGCGCTAGTCTTGTATTATTGTAAGTGAAATTCAAACATAAGATTGAAGAAAATGGGTCATTTTATGGCAAAGGAATACAATTGTTGGCCGACAGTCTGCCTCTTTAGAGAGAGCATTTGATAGGGCAAGGAGGATAGTCGTTTTTGTTGATGAAAGACACCTAATTCTAACCAAACAAAACTTGATGATTTATCAGATAGTCTTACCTGTAATACTAATTGAAAATCTCTCATAAGGTTAATGTATTAAGTCAAATTATCATCTTTCATATAAGTATATAATTTTATTGTATGCAACTTGTATGAAAATGGACTAAATTTACAACTACGAATATCTTAATTGAAATACGAGTTGTGGTATATGTATATCAGTATATGTATCAATAATGTTATAAATTATGAAGTAGGGAGTAATAATTAAGCGAATAATAAAATTGCATTAACTATTTGAGGCGTATTTGCGTATTTCGTCAGCAACTTAAGACAGTAAAATTAGAGTATAGACCAGTAGAAGTTAGTTACGCATAAGTGTTGATTAAGAAATGATAATGTATGCATATAATTAAGGTGTCAGAAAAGTGTCTCCTTGACCGCCTACATTAGTGCTCCATAGTTGAACAAGTTATTATGGTCATTTATCACAGTACTCGTATAAGTATATGTCAAATTATACTGTATTTCATAGTAGTACGGACCTAACAACGTACGACTGGTAGCAATACTAGCATCCCCTCATAATCATAATTTGAAAATTTAATTTCGCAAAGTCGATCAAAAGAAAAAACGAATGGGCTTCATAAGTGTATATGATTTTTTATTTCAAATCAATTGACAATACAATGGAATATATCTCCTCAAATTATATGATATAATAAACTTTCAATCTTAATTTCCTACGCTGTTAGCTCGTGATGCAATTAATTTAGGTTGTGGTTTTCTCCATGTTTTGTCATAAGTTAGTCTCTTGTAAGAGCATTCGCAAAGGCGGAAATTTATTTCCTCATATACCCTCTCTCTCATCATATGGGGCACCTCATTATTGCATTACCCTCCCCATCACTTGGGGCTCCTCTACTTTTAGGGGAGGTCCCCAATAAAATGCAAAGCTTTTTTTGTGTTTTTTTGGGAGGTTCCCAAAATGTTGTGAGTAATTTACTTTTGTTGTGGAAACCTCATTGTTGCGGACATGATATTATGAAATGGGGAGGGTAGATGTAATACCCGTCCTTTTAGGGACCCGTTGTCCGACGTTGACTGACCCTAGACACCTATCTTGTCCTTCGGAAACCTTGCGAGTGATGACCTATGACGATGTGAGCTTTGGTTTGTGTGTAACTCGATCTAGCTGATGTTACTCGATCGAGTAGCTCTGGAGCTCGATCGAGTAGAGGTCACTCAATCGAGTAAGTTAGTTACTCAATCGAGTAGCGGGTTTGATGTAAAATAACTCAGACGAATTAGATTGAACAGTACGACAGTCTGTTCGTTGGCAGAATAGGATAGATTCGTATAAACCTGACAGTTTGTTTGATTGTTCATCTAAGTATTTTAGGATTAACGCAGCGGAATTTAACTGAAATTGTTGTAAAACGTGAAAAGTAACAAAGTAACCGGGATAGTATGGTGGATCTCGCTCTCCGCCTCGCAAGGTACGAGCTCGAAACACTCAAATGATCAACCTCGCAAGGAAGATTTGAAAGCGAAAGCTCGCAAGCTTTAAAACTCGATTGTTCTCACACAGGGAACGTTTTTTATTAAACTCATAATCTAAAATTTAAGGTTACGACGAAGTCCTATTTATACTCCTACCCAGCTTGACTAATAAGCTATCTTTCCTAATCCTACTTGATGTCAGAAATATGACTCGAGATCTAATTCCTTAGCTTGCTCCTCAAGCTATCTACTCCTTCCCTAAACTAACTAGAAAAATTATTAAACTAATAATAATTAAAATACAATCAAATTTAGGGTATTCTAATTAAACTAGGATTAGGAAATAACAAGTTTTCCTAATATGACTAGAATTAGGATAAGCTAACCTTTCCTATTCTTATTCGAAATTAAATAAAATAAGCTAAAGCTAACTCCACAAGGTTTAGGAAACCGTGTCTCCACAAATTCGGACTCGGAATCCGTGTTACTTGCACGCCAATTAATCCAGCTCCCTTGCTTGCTCACCAAGTAACCCGTGTTTCTTGCTTGTCCAAGTATGCTCCTGCATCAGGGTTTGCATCCAGCGGGGAATTATAAATCGTTAATCGTGAAACCCCAAATCATTTCTCTACCTTCTTCCTAAACCTAAATGTCGTCACCTCTCTTTTCCTTCATCATGGTTCACCTCCTTGATGCCTTTGTGAGTGAGAACACCTTAGGGATGGGATGCTTGAGTCGGGTAGCGGTCTTGACGCCGGATTGTTGTGTAATAGGTATGTCGTCGTCATCATCATCGTCGTCCTTGTTTTCAGTTATGTTTATAGAGGTGGTAATAGATAGTTGTGGTGGTTGTATAGGTGGTTTTCATAGTTGATTGGTATCTTGTGATCGGACGCGGAATCGCTACGGTTTGCTAAAGGTAGGTCGCCTACTCAGTACTATTGATTGTCTAGAGAGTCTGTTGGTGTTGTTTGGTTGGTTTATAGTCAGTATTGTTGATTGTTTGTAATAGTTGTTAATGTTGTGTTGGTATAGAAGTTGGTGATTGTTGTTGTACAGCTGATTGTGATTGTTCGTCTGTGGTTCTCGAGGTGCGTCCTCGGCTGAGTGGAGTCGCTTGCGGGAGTGGCTTCACGCCCTTGATTCGCCCTCCGTGGAACCCGCCACGGGAGGGGATGTGCACATTAAGGAACATGGGTTTATCGCTCGGATGAGATGAGCGGGGCTTAGGTGGGAACGGCTGCGGTCCCCCCTGGCGGTGTGGATTATTGGTTGCGATTGGTAATCCGGCAGGACTGGACCTACGGGCAGTCAGAGATGTGTGGGTAATTGGAGGAGGTGGTGTATGTGTGTTTTTGTGTTTCGTTGTGTCTGCTTTTGTATTGGTTACTTCGATTCTCGACCTTGTGTGGTTTTGTTGTGTTGTCTGTTTGTGTTGTGTGTCTGCCGTGATCCACTATGGTGAGCAGTCAGTCTTAGCAGGTTGGTATATGGATCATAGCTTGGTGCTTGGAGGGACGAGTCTATCACGAGTCATGGCAGAGATAGTTTCATCTAGTTGATAGTTATCACGGGTTGTATCTTTTATATCTTTTGTTGTTGTAATGACTTGTAATAAAACATAATCGTTCTATTATCGACATTTGATTATTACTGACCTCGGGCAACCGAGATGGTAACGTCCTTATCTACTAGGGAATGTCTTGTTAAGGCTCCTCGGTAGATGAGAGTGTTACAGTAGATGAAAAAGTTAGTGAAGAATGTGGTGGACGAATAAGAAAAAGAGAGATAAAATATGAGGAGCCTCACCATTGCGGATGCTCTAACTTACAATGGTTCCACAATGTATTTAAACGGGTGGTTTTCTATCAAGTTCACTGTGTATAATACTTCGTATATGTATAAGTGTATGTCATTTGTTTATGAAAGGCCTAATTTGTAGTTAACCAGGTCTAATAAGTAGTAATACCCGATAATGAATGAAAAGTATACGAATTGCTACTACCTATAAGTAGTTCTGGCAAATGGGTCATTTAAGTCGGATCACTTGTGATCGGGTCTATCGATTACTTTCGGGTCATACATTTAGGGTTATTTTCAAGTCTCGAGTTAACCTTATCAAATCGGGTTATTCGGATCGGGCAGTTTTGCCAAGCCTACCTACAAGCGGCTATAATGTGGTAAGCCGCACAACATTTTAATTGTTCAGCAATAGCACACCATATTTTTGTTTCTTTGACTTTGTAAGGGTGGTACCGGTACGGCAACTAGGTATTTACGAGGTCTTGTTTCCATAATATTCAAGGCTTTGACTTTTCTTATTCAATCTAAATTTAATTGAACATTTTGTCAAATTGGATTATAAAACTTTAAGTAAATTATGTATCTTTTTTTTTTCTTTTTAAAACAAAGGGGAAGTCAAAATATTAAAAATACTCCGTAACTAAAAGCCATATAAGAGACCGTCTTGATTTTTAAATACCTTTTCAGCTTTTAATTATTTTTTAGATAACTTTTCAGCTTTTATAGCCAAAAGGATGAATCTCTAAAACACAATTTGTCTACTTTCTCAACAAGTAGATTTTGCTCCCATAAATTTTTATGCCCTCGTGGCGTAAAACTCAGTTCATAAAGAAGAGGAAAGTAAGAGCAAGTCCAATGGTAAGTTAGTTGCAAACTAAACTGCATTGCCATATCATACTTTAAGCTTTCAATTATTTTGAGCAACCAACAATTACAATGGTTTAGCTTAACATTTATACTAGCTTGAATAATGGAATTATGCCCAACTAAATTGTTATTGGTTGTTTTTTTTTTGTTGTAGTAGGGTCATTTAAGCTACTTGCAACGAAGTTAGTTCTTAAACTAAGCAAGCTTACATGGCAAACTCCAATGGTGTAGAAACTAGCTTGCAATTTCTAAAATTGCAAAAATCCCTGAGCTATACCATTGGACTTGCTCTAATACTAGCTCAATTGCCCAACTCCAATCGCACCACTCAAGAAACCTGATTTGTTTATTTCTCAACCTCATCCTTAGTTTAATTTTCTACTCTAATATTGTAATAATAAAAGTGACTCCGAAAGTCGGATTAGTACTGTGTAAGCTACAATATCTTTACATCATTAGACTACCCGATTCACAATCATATATTTATCTAATGCAAAAGCCAAAACCGCTGACATGGCATCACAAAATTTGATCTCAAGATGACATGTCAATTAATGATTAATGAACCAACTAAGTTCAAAACACAAATGTGGCAACAAATTTAAAGCTTCCTATAATAAAAATGAATTTAAAATAAAATATGATGTATTCCCTATCTTCTTTAAAAATATTTTAATTGATTTTATAGTTAACTTATGAACAACTATAATAGTAATCCAAATATAAATTTTATAGGAGCTTTTTTTAAAATCATTTTTCAAGTACTTTTTTTCCAAATTACACGGGTGTAATCATTTCCGAAAGTATATACCGGATAAAGTGGGCTGAACTTATCAACTACGAGTAATTAGTGGAAAATGGAATTCATTCATTTTGAATGAACTCATAAATGTTTTAAAGATGTTAATAGCAGTATGGCTCAATACATCTATATAACTAATTTTATCAATCTTGAATATATAATAATATACAGAGACTTAATTTTTGTTATAAAATATTTATTATAAAGTATTTGATCCAAAATAAAATTGGTGCTATTATATGCAATGATTACTCCTAACGTTCAAATAGAATATAATTACTAAAAATTAATCAAATAAGTTAAAATAATGATACAATTACAAAATATCAAATTTTATATCGGTTACAAACATATTTAAACCTGACTTATCTTCATCACAAAGCAATGAATTATGTTTTTTAGTTATTTGTATTACATACTTACATATAATTGCTAATTGTGAGTTTTTTTATAACAAACCCGCGAATTTTGACGGGTTTAAACCTAGTTTGTATGAATTATGAAACCCTTTTGTAATGCCAAGATATTTTGCCATCCTCATTCCCTCCACAAATGGTATCAACTCGATCCGGGTTAATAATACAATGAGTCTCATAAGCTTGTGACGGGTCAAGTATTACCCACATGGCTAGATAAGACAAAAATTTAAGTGTCTAGAGAATCACAAATGATTTGTCTTATTTACCCATGTGAATTTTACTTGACCCGTCATAAGTTTGTGACGGATATCGACCGTCACAAATAAGAATTTGTGTAATAACATTGGCAATCTCTAATTTTTATACAAGTGCCAAATTACATGAGCAGTTGAGACTTAGAATGTCCTATGCGGCTCTACTTTACCATAAACTCTCTTTATTAAAATTTTTATGAGAAAGTCATAATGTCAATTTGCTACCTACATATTATCCTCGCTAAAATATGAATCTTTTAGTACTCTGAATAATACACATTTGATGAACGATCCAGTAAACAAAATAACCTACAAATCACTAAAGTATGTACTATCTTTTCTTACCAAAGTAATAAACTCTCTCAACAAAGACATCATCTCATATTCTCATTAGGAATTTAAAATGGTGTCAATTATTTTAGTTTATACAGTATATTCCATATTAACCTTCCTGATTCTTATCTTCTTTGCAGATCGTAATCACATCCGTTTAGCAGAGTAACATAATTGGTGGACGCCTGGACGGTTATTTATAAAACATAGGAAAAACTCCGTATGATGGAAGGATGCAAATGACCTAATCTGTGACGACCGTTGCACATTGATTGAATGAAGGAGTTGACAAATACGAAGTCAATTATATTTTATTTTTGTTCGTTAAAATTACGAATCTAGCGATTGTGACTATTTCCAATTTTCTACTCTCTCAGTCTTTGCTGAAAAATGAGATTTTGGTTCAAGAATTTGTGTTAGTTCATTGGGTATTTGGGTGGGTCACTTCCTGACTTTAATGTGTTTTTCCAACTAGACTTTGCATATAAATTAAAAAATTTAGCGTACTCTTGCTTGTGTTGGATAATATCCGTCACAAGCTGAAAATGGATAGTGTCCCTCTCATAATAAGTCAGGTGGGAGGGCAAGTGGGGTGGAAATAGAGCACCCCATAGATAGTGCCACTTGCATATTACTTCCTCCATTCAACTTCACTCTACCATATTGTAAAATGCACACATATTAAGGAGAAAATTAAACAAGTAATAGAAGTATAAATGGGTGTGTGAAAGATGCTTTATTAAATAATAGAAGTACAAATGAGTGTTGATTTTAGTGGGCCAAGTAGTGGCAAAGTATGTAAATAAGAGATTGTAATAAGGATAAAAAGGTAATTTTTCATGCTTTTTTTGGAAAGTGGTAGAGTGGAGTTGAATGGATGAAAATGGTAATATGGTAGAGTGGAGTTGAATGGAGGAAGTATGAGAAGGGCACTATCCGTCTTCAGCTTATGACAGATAGTTCCCGTCTTCAATGAGAATTTGTGAAATTGTTTAGTCTTTAGAAAGGATAATTTAGTAAAAATGTAAATCTAATTTACCTAAACATTTGTAAAGAAAACATAAATATAGTTCATTATATATTAAGCTAGGCAATCTTTTCATTCTACAAAAAAAAAAAAAAATAAAAAAATTGAATGGGTTAATACCTTCTATTTGTTTCATCTATTTTGCATTTTGATATCCAAACTTCAAATTCATGAGATATGAGTTTCTCGTACCCAAGGAAGAGGTGAGTATGAGATTGCACAAATTCTCATTATAGTCAGGAGATATCCGTCTATAGTTATATACGGGCCAAATATCTACCCACTTTAAGCATTAAGACAAGCAATAAGTTGCATGAGGGGTCCAAAAATGTCACCAATTTAAGCATATTTGACCCGTCTTTCACTTTACACGGATATGTCCGTCTATAGTGACACTAATTGATGAGATTGATACCTTGGGTATCAAATCAAAATATAGCTAGAAAACAAAAATTATGAAAAGTCCATATTTTTTCCCACAAAAATACAAAAATATATATTAAAAAAAATTATTGATTTTCTTGACGTTTTTAATACAATTAAGAATAAAACTATTATGATATTAAAAAATATTAAAAATATAAATATAAAAAAAAGCTATAATAAAGTTTTAACTAATTAATACGAGTACATTTTTTTTAAAGGAGGAAATTAATATTACATAAATAAATGGTACAAAATCAATAACCAATAATATAGATATACAACAAGGTTTGATTCTCATTCTAGAATTGAACCAAACACAAGGCGTCAGGAATCGAGTTCCAAACCCGTACTACCCTGAGTCGATTTTTGATTCTATACCGATACCTTTGTTCTGTTAAGAATAATTCCTAATTGTATTGTGTATATTTTTGTTAATATTTCCAATTTCCTAATTCTCGTTATTTCCGTATTTTAGTTTCTTGCTTTTAGGTAAACTAGTTTTTAACCCGTGAAATTCACGGGTCTGCTTTTAACCTTTTAAATTTATATAGTTAATTATAACTAACATATATAATGATTTAGTTTAGGATAAATTGATATTTTATACCTACTGTAAAGCATTTTCGGTATAAGTTTTGAAAGGAAATTAATAAGGGCCATCAAATATTGTACTCTTTTATAAATTCAAAAACATAATAAACAACCAATAAATATTAAGTTACTATTCAAAAAGTCCTAAAGTTGAGCTAAAAATTTAAATTTGATTTAATTTATCAAGAGATATCTCTCATTCCAAGTAAATAGTTTACACTTATTTTATTTTATGAGAGGGAAATAAATCAGGTGTAAATTATTGACGGAGACATAGGAAATTTACATATATGAAAACATATAAGTAAATATTTATTAGCAAAGAAAAGAAACCCACACATAAAAAAGGAAGAAGCACACAATGGATGGAACATACATTGAACATAACAAAAGTGAAGAGAGTGATTCACTCGTATAAGGAATTTATATTGGTATTTGAGGAGCGTTTTTGGTTAAGAGAATTAATTGGGATTTAGCATAATTTTCCATGATTTGAGCATGTAACAGCAATTTTGGAAGGAATCGTCATGATTTTATTCTGTTTCATTTCGAACATGGAATATTCTATATTCTATTCCAATTCCATATGCCATATGCCATATTCTGTTTTCTTTTTCCAATTAGTTAATTGACTTTTTTTTCAATAGTCTAACTACTCTAATATCATGACACGTCATATCGAGAGAGAAAATTGAGATGCCATGTCAGCGAATTGGCAACTGTATTAGAGAAATATATGATATATTCATAGCTTTCTTCTTCTTCAATCTTTGTAATTGTATACATTCAATCTTTTTATAAAACCTTACATGGTATCAATCGTCTTCCGATCTTCATAAAACAAAATCGTTCCTTTCAACCTTTCGCCATGTCGAGCAACACCATCGCCAACATCCATGAACCGAGTGTCCACTCTATCTTGTTAACCTCTCCATGGTTGACAAACTTACTCCATTGACGTTTATACAATGGCAAGACCAAGTCGCCTCGTTCCTCGTTGGTTATGATCTACTCAAATACCTTGATGGCTCTCACCCATGCCCACCCGACACCCTAACAACTTCCACAGACAACGCCAAAACTGCCACCACAACTAACCCTGTGTACCACACCTGGATACGCCAGGATCAATTAATCAAAAGCGCCTTGCTAGGCACCCTCAGTCCGGAAACTCATGCCCTCGTTATGTGCGCCCCAACTTCGCATGACGTGTGGACCGTCTTAACTAATACCTATGCCAAATCCACTCGTGGCCATATCTTACAAGTTAAATACCGTCTCAAATCCATAACCAAGGAGACTACCCAAACCGTCACCGACTTTATGCACTCCATCAAATCTTTCACCGACAAACTAGCCGTCTAATTAGGAAAACCAATGGACAACGATGATATTATTGCTGAAGTAATTCGTGGTCTCGACTATGCACCCTATAAACCTATCATCGATGCTATTAATGCCCGTGACGACCCAATTTCTTTTGATGCTTCATGAGAAACTCATCAACTTTGACCTCGCTCAAAAACAACGAACTCAACCTGCCCCGTTCTCTGCTTTCACACTGCCCAGGCAAATCATGCCACCACCCGTCCCTACACACCCAACAACTATCGCCCTTCAACATATGCCTCGCCACCACCATCATCCTCGACCGAACCCTTTACCCCTGCCCCATTCAAAGGTAAATGTCAGTATTGTCGCGCAATCGGACATGTCATCCCGAGTTGCTATAAGTTCAAACGTGATTATCCCAATGTCATCTTTCCACCCTCGAATGCCTTTCCTCCTGCCCGTCAAAACCGTGCTCAACCCCAGGCCAATACTGCTACCACCCAAGTCCCATCTTCCTCTGCTCCCTCGCCCTTGGCTAGTCAACAGTAGAGCCACCCACCACATAACTAACGACCTTGAAAACCTCGCTCTTCACTCACCATATGATGGAAGTGATGAACTTGTCATCGGTGATGGCTATACCCTCCCTATTGCTCAACAAGGTTCGTTCACTGTTAATTTACCATCCAATTCGCCTCTTTTGTTTAACAACGTTCTATTTGTTCCTCTTATTTCGCATAATATTTTATCCGTCTCCCAATTTTGTCTTGATAACAACGCTTATTTTGAATTCTCACAAACTTCGTTTTCTATAAAAGATCTTCAAACACATCGGACTCTTTTGCGCGGAACGTCTAATGGTGGAGTCTATGAATGACATCCTCCTCAACCTACCGCCTATACTAGCCATCTCTCCAAAGACTATGGGTGGCATCATCGTCTTGGACATCAATCGGCAAAAATACTTAGCTATTTGCTTTCTAAGTTTTCAATAAAAATTCCTAGTCCTATTGATTTTTGTAACTCTTGTTCTATACACAAGAGTCATAAGTTAAATTTTTCTAATTCAACATTATTTTCTCAAGAACCGCTAGATTTAATTTTTACCGATGTATGGTCTTCACCAATTATCTCTTATGATAATTTCAAATATTATATAATTCTCGTTGATCATTTTACGTATTACATTTGGTTATATCCTCTAAAATTAAAGTTCGATGCTACTACTGTGTTCATTCGTTTTCAAAAGCTTGTCGAATTTTTTTTAATCGACCCATAAAACAATTATTTTCTGACAATGGAGGCGAATACATTAAGATGACACATACACTCAGTGATCACGACATTAGTCATCTTACAACTCTTCCACACACCCCCCGAATTAAACGGGTTTGTTGAGCGTTGTCACCGCCATATAGTCGAAACCGGCATAGCCCTACTTAGTCATGCTCGCTTACCTTACACATTCTGGACCCATGGTTTTTCTACCGCTACTTACCTCATTAATCGACTTCCTACCTCCACCTTACAAAACTCTACACCTTAATTTAAATTGTTCGGAAATCACCCAAACTACGATAAACTACGTAGCTTCGGATGTCTTTGCTATCCGTGGCTTCGTCCTTACACCGCTCACAAGCTCGAACCCCGCTCCAAACCTTGTGTGTTTGTCGGTTAATGACCTACCCAATCTTCCTTTTATTGTCTAGACCCAACCACCCACAAAGTGTATGTTTCTCGACATGTAAAATTTGTCGAGTCCAGTTTCCCGTACCCACAGCCTGTTTCCCCTACGTCAACCACTACCACCACTGTTCCTTCCCATTGGCTCCAAGAAACTCGGCCACCTCCCTCCGCTGCCCTCACCACTCCACCGGTCATGTCTCCCGCTTCAACACCTCCAACATCACCTCGACGACCTGGCTCTACTACCACGAGTTCCCCTGTTTCTCCCAACACTAGTTCCCCTTTTTCCACACTCGACACCTCTGCATCGTCCTTCTCTTCGACCAGCTTGCCCATCACTCAACCGTCCCTATCCCCACCTCCTCCACCTCCACCCCCACCCCCACCCCCACCCTCTCGTGTCGTTACTCGACTAGTAAATAATATTCGAAAACCAAATCCAAAGTACGCCAAATTAGCCACTGTTTTACCACCATCTAACCTCCCTCACACCACCAAACAAGCCTTGATTGATCTTAAATGGCAAGCGGCTATGATTGCCGAGTATGATGCTTTACAAAACAACAAAACTTAAACTCTTGTCCCGCCCTACCCGTCTTACAATGTTATTGGATATAAATGGATTTACCGTATTAAATACAGACCCGACAACTCCATTGACAAATACAAAGCTCGACTTGTTGCTAAGGGATTTCTTCAACGTCCCGGGATTGATTTTTATGGCACTTTTAGTCCCGTGGTTAAGCCCGCTATGGTTCGTACTCTAATTTCTCTCGCTCTTGTTAATGGCTGGTGCCTTCGCCAACTTGATATAAATAATGCCTTTTTGCAAGGCGCCCTGACTGATGAAGTTTATATGTCTAAACATTGGGGTTCATTAACTCCGATCACCCCAGGTATGTCTGTAAGCTCACCAAGACTATCTACGGACTTAAACAGGCCCCACGCGCCTGGTACACGACATTGAAGCTTCACCTTATTGCCACCGGCTTCACGGGCTCACATGCCGTCCCGTCTTTATTTATTTTCACGACACCGTCGCACACCATTTATTTGCTTGTTTATGTCGATGACATCATTGTCACCGGCTCTGGCCCGACCATTGTGTCTGCCTTTATTGCCTCACTAGCCACACGCTTCTCACTTAAGGATCTAGGCACTTTGTCTTATTTTCTAGGAGTTGAAGTCACCCCCAACCCCCATGGTCTTCTCTTGACACAATAAAAATATATCCACGACTTATTGCACAATCACAAGATGCACAAATAAAGCTAAACCGGCTAAAATGCCTTTGGCTGCTCACCCTCCCCTTCATCACGATGGGAGTCCCGTAATTTCCAATATCACCGACTATCGTGCTATTTTGGGTAGTCTTCAGTACCTTTCTTTTACGCGTACGTACATTTCTTTTGCTGTCAACAAATTGGCTCAATTTATGCAACATCGTACTGATATTTATTGGTGTGCCCTTAAGTGCTTACTTCGCTATCTTAATGGCACTTCTACTGTTGGTTTACAATTGTATCGTTATTCTCCCTTCGTCTTCACGCCTACTGTGATGCCGACTAGGCTGGTGACCGTGACTCGTACGTTTCCACCACCGACTTTGTCACTTACTTGGGTCTCAATGCCTTATGTTGGGGTTCTAAGAAACAACGTGTTTTGGCTACATCGTCCACTGAGGCCGAGTTCCGTGGTGTTGCTACAACTTCTGCTGAATTAATTTGGCTTCAGTCATTGTTAACTGAACTTCGTGTTCCATTGTCTCTTCCATCGGTTATCTATTGTGATAACCTTAGTGCCACTCATTATGTTGCCAACCCGGTCTTTCATTCCCGTATGAAGCATCTTGCTCTTGCCTTTCATTTTGTTCATGAACAAGTTCAACAGGGGTTGCTTCGAGTTCAACACATTTCTGGTGACGATCAACTCGCTGATGCTCTCACCAAGCCTCTTTATAGCTCTCGGTTCATTTCTTTGCTTTCCAAGATTGGTCTCGCCTTCGGATCGTCCATCTTGCGGGAGCGTGTTAAGAATAATTCCTAATTGTATTGTGTATATTTTTGTTAATATTTTCAATTTCCTAATTCTCGTTATTTCCGTATTTTAGTCTCTTGCTTTTAGGTAAATATGTGCATAGCTTTCTTCTTCTTCAATCTTTGTAATAGTATATATGTTAGGTTGTAACCCTTGTAAATTTATCAATACATTCAATCTGTTTATAAAACCTTACATGTTTGAACCAAACATCCCCTTACCTCATTTGAACTTTTGACATCGAGTTTCAAATATTTACTACTTAGCTATTAAGATAAAGAGAGAAATAATGCTTCATAGTTAAATACATAACCAACTTAAACAGACAAATATGAGTCATCCTTTCAAATTATCAATTACATAAAGTAACGTTTTTCAAAAGAAATTACTAACACAAAATACAATATAACTTGAAATAAAAGTCGACAAAACTCATAATTCTTCCAAATTAAAACTAAAATCTACCACCGTTTTAGCTATGTTTTTTTTGGGTAAAAGTTTAGATTAAGGGTAAGCTTTAACCATTTCAAGGCCAGGGTAGACCACCGGCTTATATGAGGGTTTAAAGTGGTGTTTACAGATCACCTACCAACAAGGCTATATTTTAACTCAATGGAAATTGAACCCCTAACTTCATGATCAGAAGGTAAACTCTTTACCATTGGAACCAACCCATGTTAATACTGTTTTAGCTAATTTAAACTCGTAGAAATATTTACTTATTATTCAGCTAGTCTTGCTATAAACGGATATATCCGTGTATAACTAAAGACGGGTCAAATAGCGTGAAAGTGGCGACATTTTTTTGCCTCCACCACCCCACTTGTTGCTTGTCCTATTAAAAATGTAGTATTCTATTTGGCCCGTCTTTAGTTATAGACGGATATGTGCTGTCTATAATGAGATTTTGTGCTTATTATTGGTGATGGGACGACCTCGAACGTGTTAGACATTGATTGCTTGAAAAAATGAGACGACCTTTATAATTGATTTCCATAAAACGATGTGTTAACAAAATAAAGAAAATGGATATGTTAGATAAAACTAGTGATAAACTTTGAATAAGTCGTATTTATAATTATGGAAACAAGATCTTGAGGAGGATTTGTTTGGTCCATAGTCCATGGACAGACCATCATAATAAGTAGTCTCAAAGGAATGGTAGGGTCGAATGATGATGATTAATTTCACAAAATCACAAGTAAAGAAGCGTGTGTGGTTGTTGTCAATACGATGCACACCGATGCAAGATTCCTCTACATAGATGCTAAATTAAATAACATTGTGGTCTATACTCGTTTCATATAAAAGAGAAAAAAATTTGGATGTAAAATTCAGATTGATAGCATGTTACTGTAGTCATAAGTCTCGGTTCCAACCTCTCTAGCTCACATTCACCATATATGGTCCATAAAAATAATAAACCCCTGCGTAAAACAAGCGAGAGCATAGTATCGAGTATTGATTACCAAGACTCGTTACCATCCAACGACGCCCTACAGTCTACCGTTGTTCATTTATTTATAAGGAAAAGAACACTCGAATTAGCCATTGTTTTCTTACTTAATTTCAACTCATTTTAGTTTAGGTTATCTATTCACAAATTAACTCCATACAATCAACCGACTCCATTCAGATTAGTTGGTTTAAACATTTAATTTATTTTTTATTTTAAACTTCTTTCAACTGAAAAGAACACGACCACTGTTCATGCGCGCTGAAATACTCAATCAATTTTGTCACGGTTATTGGTACATAGTTATAAGTGTTAATACCTTCATTTGAAGGCAACTAGTTATCGTATACCAACCGGGGCACGAGAATGAAGTTGCAATCAAAACATGACCAAAAAATTTGGCAGATCACTTGATGAAGAATTGAACATCATTAATGAAGGAAAAGGAGTCTCCAAGTATGAAATCAGGATCACTTATGTTTATTTCAAATCTGCCCTAGATTACGTTTTGACTGAATGTATAAGGAATTTTGAGTGGTGGCCCCTCTTCAAATACCACGGACTTCCCAAATCCCATGCATGGTTAATGTTAATGCACTAGTTTTAACCCGTGCAATTTTGCACGGGTATGTTTTTAGGAATATTATACTCCCTCTAATTCACAATAAATTTCCCTATTTCTTTTTTCGATTATTTACAATAACCTCCCTATTTCCTATTTTGGTAAGTGGTTGTGTGGTCCAAATTTAATTGTATGGTAGGGTAGTGTATTTGTGTGCTCCAAATTTAATTATATGATGAGGTAGTATGTTTCCTTAATTTTTGTGCCAAAATAAAATGAGAGGTTTATTGTGAATTGGAGGGAGTATAATGTTTAATATGAAAAGAAATATTGATAATACACATGAATATTTTATACTCAATTTATTTTATAATATAATGATAGTAGTTTTAAACCCATGCAAAAATTATTTGCCCCTATTTTTGGAATTAAATAATTAGTGATACGTCCAATTTTGATATATTTTTGTTAAACTGAATTTTTTATCTTTAATACTTTTATTTATTAGTAATGTTTATTAAAAAATGTGATTTTTATCAATTGTTGTAATATTATTTACTTTGACCAATTATTGTAATTTGTTGTAATTATATTTACTTTTGCCAATTATTGTAATTAAACTTCTGACTGTATATTATTTTGTACTGCATAATTTCAGAATCGTATTATTTACATACAATATTTTGTTTATAAAAACTGAGGTATGCAAAAAAAAAAAAAAAAACATAAACTACAAAAAAATTAATTCAGATGTAAAGTAATGGATGGGGGCCCACAATTGCTATTTGGAAAAAAAATTGAATTTGGTGACGTGGCTTCACAGAATTACAGGAAATGTTTCTGTATTTATATAGATAAGATGGTTAATTGGCTATGAATGTAATGAATGGTGGTTATAAATGGTTATGAATGCATTGGGGATAGTCTACCAAAAGTGAGTAAAACATCATTCAATTTAAATACAGTAATTTCTCATTTTAGACGGGAGATATCCGTTTAAAATTAAGTCAGATAAAATGTGATCAATTTAGGATAAATGTTGACGTTTCTTGATAAAAAGTAATCATGGTTTTTTTTTGGTTAGAAAGTGGTAATTTTAGTCATTTAATTATTACATGGCTGCAAAAAAAATAAAAAAAATAAATAAAAAAAAAATCATTACATGATCACTTTTTATTATAAAGTTTTTTTTTTTTTTTTTTTTTGGCAGCTGTGAAAAAAGAGTTTTACATTATAGTGGTACGGCTAACTAAACCATACCTATAAACTACAACATAAAACACCATAGAACTACTAATAACATAAACTAAAGGATGGTAACAATTGCATCGGTAAACTTCGTGTTGTTGGCGTGCGACGGAAGTCGGAACACGTTCTTCAAACTCAAAATCCACCTCAATCTCTAATGGATGAGCAACGCTAGCCCAAGGAAAACACTCATCTTTACTTGTTTGGATTGATGTAGCTTCAGAGAAATACCTGCAACAAGACCCAAAAGAGAGTCTCGGAGATTCATCTCCTTGGCTTTGAAAATCTTCCTCAGAAAACCAACGAGCTTCCACATACTCATTTTTACTCGTCTTAATCAAATCAGCTTCAGAGAAATACCTACAACAAGACCCAAGAAAGCGTCTCGGAGATTCATCTCCTTGGCTGTGATACACCTTATCTGAAAACCAACAAGCCCCTTGACCCAACGAGAGAAAACAAAGTGTACTTACGCCACAAGGACGTAGAAAGAAAAGGCAGAAAGCAGACCACAAAAATCTGTCTCCAAAGGAGAGTAATCTCCTACACTTTGTAACACAAACCCCGCTGACCAGAACCGCATAGCTAAGAAAAGCGAGTAAATAGGTGGTAACTAAAGAAGGAAACCGCTTGAAATTCCCCCTAATCAAAACCATCTCTGCAGACCGCAGAGAGTTAAGCTCAACACATACCCAATACAAAGTACCAGTCGTCCTAATTAACCCGTGGGTAAGAGGACAGGACACCCCAAACCACCGGGAATTTATTAAATAAAAAACAGAAGAACAATAAACAAGGACGAAGGAGCCACATGGAGATGAGGACAGGACACCCCAGATATCCATGAAGAAGCCAGCAATCTAGAGAAGGCTATTATTCGGAAAAACAAGAAAAACAATAAACAAGGACGAAGCATTAAACAAACTGGAGACCACCGCATCCTAGCCAACCCACAAACACTGCCCGAATTCCGACACCACCCTACCAGGAACATCTCAAACAAAAGCCCCAACAACCATGACCGCACTCCGACCGAAGAAAGCGACTGACACAACGGACACTACGCAAAAGGCCCAGCCAATTCAGCAAGATACCAAGACACCAACAAAGACACCCTTTAATCCAAACGAGACCCCCCAGGACCACCAGCACACATGCAAACAGACCGACCAAGAGAACAACGAAAACAGACACTAGTGACACGGGAAAAGGAACCGATAAGTGGGGAAAGGGGCGAGGGGAAGGGGAACACCATATCGGTCCAAAACCACACACCACTAAGAACACAGCGAAACAAAACAGGATGAGCTATGCTCATCGACACGATCAGACCCGAAAGAGGAAGAAGCCATACCAGGGGTGGGGGAAGGGGCGAGGGAAAGGGGGAACACCCCTGGGAAGCATGCGAGACCACCGGTGACAGGACAGGGAATCGGTTGGACGGGATCAGAGACAAGACATTGAACACCAAAGAGACGGCCGGAGACACACCCGAGAGCACACCGTGAGCCGCCGACAAACCAGGAAGGAGTGAGGTCAGGCTAAAATGAGACAACCAAGAACGAGATGATACCTTGGATCACCGGAGACAGGCGGGATGATCCCATCTCCGGTGATAGAGTAGGGGAAGACGGAGGGGCAGTGTGTGGGAAGTGGAGGCGGCGGCTCAAAATAAATTAGGGTTTTTTTGTTTTTAAAGTGATGACATTTTTATAGTCTTTAAGTTAAGATTGTTTTAAGGAAGTTTAGTTGTATCTTTAAATATATTAAAGCATAAATTTTTATGTTGGATCCTAATACAATAGAGTCTGTTCTGTAAAAATCGATTTTCAACTAATTTTAGTATAAAACAATGTACTATAGACGTATACTTCATACGGAATTCTTCCAATTTCATTCAAAGATAATGATGCATCATATTGGCCATTGATATACAAAAACTATCAATAATAAAATTACATTTATGAAATACTTTTCCTTTCTACAATCTATAATTGCATTTGGTAATTGAATTTAACGATCGATTTGTTAGCCGCCATCGATAAATATCATTTGTCTAATTAACTAATTCTTGTAATATGTACTGGGCAAATACGACTTTAGGGCAACGTTAAGATGACTTTATATAGCCTATGTGCTACCCAAACCTAGCCACATCAACCTCCCATTTATATATGATTAGATAAAGTTGTGTATGAACTAGCAACTTTGTACAAACTATTTTTTCTTACTTTCCCATCAATAAAACAAAATAAATCAAATAAAACTATTGTATTTATGTTATAAACCTCATTTATTACACAAATTCTTGTTTCATAAGGTCTTAAAGTTAAACATATCCACAATCAATTAAAATAATCTTAGAATGAAAATAATCTTGTGAGAGGTCTTAACTTAAGACCGTCTTAAGCAAGACCTACTATATTTGTTAATATTTATTAATAACGATGCTAAATGCTTTGATCATATAATGATGTTACACAAGATGAACTATTTTAATTTTTAAGTGTGTCATAAAGAGTTTATTTAAATTAAATAATAATGTAAAGCAAGTTGGTTAATTGTAGCTCTCTAAAAGAAGATTAACTTATATAATTGAGATTTAGATTCCTCCAAACTTTAGAACATGATGTGTTAATGACAACCAAATACAATGAACATAACCAAACCAAACGTGTACATATCATTTAAGATGTTAGATTACTAGTTCTTTAACATGTACGTTTCGGCGTTTGTTTGTACATCTCAATTCTCAACAATATTCGTACATACAGATTACAGAATCAGTTATCAAAATAATACGATTAGTAATCAAATAATTGTATCACTAAACAAATGTTAATCTTGTACTTATCACCCATAGCTTGCAAGAAGCACAAGTTGCGAGTCTCAAGCGTTTGACATGTGAGTGAGTCCGTCCGATAATTGATACCTTAAGACTCTGTTGTTTCTGGTTTAATTTCAGCTTATTTTAGTTCAACTCTATTCTGTTTAGTTTTATTCAGATTCGGTAAGTTTTGTTCAATTTATCTTGTCACAAAATCAATTCTTACTTCAGTTGATGCATTCAGTTCACCTTGGTTCCATTCAGTTCAGCTCAACTCCACTTAATTCAGTTTAGTTCGTTTCAACCGGAAAGAACAGGGATTGATTACGACTTTGTACTGATCATGAGCACTTAGGTTAATTGATAAGGGGTTCCTTTTAATTTATCAATTTAAATACTGAGAATATAGCAGTGATAAGACTCAAGAAGGAGAATTTTATCGTCCGAATGGTCCCACCTAGCTCAAATCCAAGTTACACCAAACCAAAAATAAAAATAGATTAAGACTTTGTATAATTATAGTATTCATCATAAGGAGAAATCTTAGTATAAGCAAACTATTGGAGAGGTAGAATCATATGATAAGATGGAAATTAGGTTCCTTTTCGCCAAAATCAAGTGACATCATAATATTGACTCAATAAACACATGATATGTCTAATGAGTTAATCTCACATGAAACTAACTCAAATTCTTGTATATTACACCTTAAAATACAGAAATTCAGGCATTGTTTCACATAGGTCACCTATCTCAAATGATTTATTTTTTTTAAAAATTGTTAGCTTAGGTTCACTGCATCATCATAATGCACACAGGTGAACAGAAGATTTGAGGCGGCAACTGATCGATCACAAAAACTTACACGAATGTCATAAATCAACTACCCCTCCTATTCACTATTATATTCCACATTATTTTTGAGTAATTTGTAACAAGAATGAAATTTGTGGTGGAAAATGGAGAAAATGGAAAGTAAGAGAGGAAATGTGGGGGTCACAAATCCTAAGTATTAATAAGAAAAGTGGAAGATTTTAGTAAATTTGTCATTTTAGGAAATGTGGAAGATGTTAGAGAATAGAAGGGAGTATATAACTAACTATTTAGCTCACTATTTGATTACTCCGTTTAGCTCAATTATTTTTCGTGCGTTTACTTTGTCACAAAGATTAAGGAAAGTAAGTTGCTCAATAAAAGTAATAATTATTTCACAAATTCTCATTATGAACGATTTTTTGAAAAAAAAACCTTTTCAAAAACCGATTAAAATAAGAGTAAGTGGGATCGAGAGCAGTAAGTGGATTATACATCCGATGTATTACCACCAATTGCTTAGTTTTTGAGCATTACAATAAAGTTTTCGAGTTTTGTTTTAAAGTTTCTGAGTTTTACTATAAAATTTCTGAGTTCATTTAATTAAACATTAAGCTCAAACAATTACAATATAACTCAAAAACATTATATATAAGCTCAGTTAAATTTGAGTTTTGACGGCAACAAATTTAAATGTAACTTATAAACTTTAAAAAACTCAGAAAAAATACACATAAACTCAAAAACTAATGATGTCTGAGGTAGTACATCCGATGTATGTTCCTATTTCTCGAGAGAGTGTTGTGACTTGTGACTTTGTTAGAAGTCTTTTTGAAAAGACCGTCACAAGCAAGACTTGTTGCAACTATTTACACATACTTAAAGTGGAAGTTTAATAAAAAGAATTCCGTGACACCTAAATAAGTACAAATTACACCGTACAAAAATAATTGGAATAGAGAAAAATATAGTTCAAAATAAATTTGAATGTTATAAACTTGTAGATTTAACCTTTTTTTTACAAAATTTTAAACAAGATACTTCGTCACATATTTCTAAAAATGCTACAAGCATATGAAATGAATGAAATAGTTTACACTATTTGTAAACTAATATATTTGAAAACATTTCGGATGCTTGATTGGTTTAATATAAACTAGCTTGAATATAAACTCATGAGAGTTACCTAAAGATACAGGGAGTATAACTTAAACTATTTGATAGACCTAATTTAAAATTAAAAGCCATGTTTGACTTAAATCAATGAACCAGTAAATGAATTACTGCACCTTACATAATTTTTTTTTCAAACCAGTCATTCTATATTTTAGCAATTAAATATTTAAAAATAAAAATTAGCGACCTAGTCTAATAAATAACTAACATCACATTAGTTTAAATATTATCGGATTGCCATATTATAATGACACACATTTTGATTATATATTATACAATTAAAAATCAATGTAGAAAATAGAAAAGTTAAGCTAACCTAATGACTCAATTCTTCAAATAATAAACAAGTTGACCACCAATTATTTATATTATATTTATTGGTGTAACAAATCACAAGGCATGTTAAGTTGCTAGTAAGCAATAAGGATGGAAATAAGTCTTGAAAATTAGGATGATGAATGTAATGCATGACATGAGATGGATAGCAATGGACAAACAATAGTGACCTTTGGGATGGCCATGGGAAGCAAATCTTTAAAGGGAATCAAAAGAAATTGGCCTCTCTCTTTGCACCACTCCATCCACCTGCTCATTATTTCACAAAAGAGCCATCTCATTTCATAAACCACACCATTTGTGTGACATCAACTGTATCTTTTCAAGGATTTTGGCGGGCCCCTTTTCCCACCATCTCCCTTTTATTTTTTTTCTTCCTTAAAATTAAATAATTAATCCTTCTACTATGTTTCTATTGGTCTTCTCCCCCACCTCCCCTTTTCCTCTCTTTTTTCTTGACTTGTAATGAAAATAGATGTACTAATATTAATTACTTATTGAAAGGATAATATGAGATCAAAAGTGATCAAGTTTTTAATTGAAAAGGATTATTAATAATTTTATAATTGTGTACTTTCTGTAATAATATAAGACCGGTAAATAATATTCATAAAAAATGTAGATACCATTTGTGATTTTATCGACAAGTGAATTGTATATAAAAAAAATAGGAATTCCAAATTTATTTAAGATGAACTGTTTTCTTACTTGTATCTCTTACGAAGTTAGTGAGAATTCGTACCTAAATTATATTTCTTATATGCAACAAAAACAAGTCTTTACATTTCATATAATGTGGAAAATTACACAAAAAAAATTACGAGAAATTAAGTCACCACGTGTCTACATCATCGTATACTCTACCCAATGAGAATATTAATGTGACCACATTCTCCATAAATAATAAAGCAAAATCTTAATAGCGTAAAAATTAAGGTTTCTCATTGGTTTAAGCGTACGATAACCTTGTACATCTCGTGTACTCTAGAAATTTTCTTTATTTACTTCCGCATTAAAAATAATTTTAATAAAGTCGATTTTTTCACTTAATTTTAGCTCAACAAACTTTTGTTTAAGTCCATGTTCAACCAATGTCAATCGCGATATTGAGGACTTAAATAATTATTTTGTAAGACCGTTGTGCTTTCTCCATTCATATTCAAACACACCATTTGCTTTTTTGACACTATTAAGCGAAGAGAATTTCCGCGATACCTTGTGATCTATAAGAAAAAAAATATAGTCATGCGAGATCTTGGTTGATTCGCTTTTAAAAGAACAATAAAAAGATCAAACTTTTGTATTTTTTTTTATAATGTAAAACTAAAGATATTTACGGTCTAAATTGTGCATCAGTAACTAATCAAATAATCGTCTTACACAGTAAAGCCGACTTACTTTATAATCACTAAAACTTAGGAGAGGTGGTCTTTCAATAAGTTATTGAGAGATCGATCTTTAAATCTTTTTGTTTGTATTTCGTGACCTTTTGTTGTTGATCGTGACATAGTAATTTCGTACCTATTTACATAATAAATGTACTCATTTTATCTTTAATCATGATTTGTACTTATTTTATTACCTTTAGTACCACTTATTCTTAAAATTGTAAAATAGTCTCTTAATAAACTTAGTGAGAGACCGTCTCCTAACAGACCTACTCATTTATAATTTGTACAATCCTAGAGTATTATAAAAAGTTTTTTAAATTTGTGATTGGTGTAGTACATAACATACCCTATTGGGCATTGCTTAACCAGTAATTCAAAAATGAAGAAAACTTGGGTGAAAGAATCCTGAAATCCTGATTGCTTGGGCAAATCTGGTCAGATCTTACTTTGTGGGATTTGTGTTTTTTGGTGGGTCTCTTATATCAACACCAACACTCTCCTTTTTCTTCTCCTCCTATTTCCTCCACTTTTCTCCTCTCTACATTTTCTAATAATCTCAACCTCAAATTCCCATCACATTTACAACACCAACAAATCAAACAAAACCATCATTTATTACTGTAATTACCAACTATTTAACAACGAAATTTGCATTAATCAAATTCATATAATTTTTGGAATTTTGTTTCTAAAATGGGAATGGCAGCTGAACCACAATTTCATGTATTAGCAGTTGATGATAGTTTGATAGATAGAAAACTTATTGAAAGACTTCTCAAAACTTCTTCTTACCAAGGTAATTTTACTATAAAGTTGTAATTTTTCTTCACATTTTTGTGAAAAAAGTCATTTTTTATTGTTTATGTAACTTGGGTATTATTTACAGTACAATATGGTAAAGAAAGTTTGTGTCTTTTCCTTGTTTTGGGCAGTTACTACAGTTGATTCTGGTAATAAAGCACTGGAATTTCTGGGTTTGCAAGATGATCAACCTTCTGTTTCTCCTGATAATAATCACCAGGTTCCCTTTTTTCTCCTCATAACTTGGTATTCATATTCATTAATATCGCAAATACTTGTATTAGACGGTTTTACACAAAACACATACTTCGTAACTATCTTGACTTTGAAACGGGTCAAATAGTATACATAAGACAAAAGTAGAATGCCATTTGAACAAGTAGGGTGTTATTTGATCCGTTTTAATTCTATAAGAGACGTGTCATCTTCAGAGAGACCAACTTTTACGCATAACCGTCTTAAAAGAGACTAATTGTGATGTTGTTTTTGGTAATTTCAGGAAGTAGTAGAAGTGAATCTAATAATTACAGACTACTGTATGCCTGGAATGACTGGTTATGATTTGCTGAAAAAAGTCAAGGTATTTTGCTTTCACCTTTTTTTTAAGCCCTTCATTTTTCCCTCCATTGTATTGCATTCCTTTATCCTGCTTTCTTAACTCTGTCTCCCACTCAAATCTTTATTCCTCTCCCATGCCAGTAAAAAGCTATTATGTTTTTTATTGTATTTTTTTTTTTTGGGATCACTTTGTTCTTCTGAGCGAGTTTAGTTTAGAAAGTTTCGGTCCAAAAGAACAATACTAAGAGGAGGCCCTTCAGTACAAGGGATTGGGCTTTAAACATGTGACCTATGGTCCGCGGCACTCGACTTACCACTAGATTAAGAAACTTTGATCTGCTCCCTTAGTTGGGTGTGAGCATGAATATTATAGAATTTGTTGATTGGATCCACAAATTCAATTATAGAATTTGTTGTCAATGTGTTGCCTAATACTGTAGGAGATTCTTAGTGATTTGTCACATGAATAGGAATAATCCACTACCATAGCACTAACTAGCCCTAATTGCGAAATAATTTGGGTCAACTAACATGAACCGTTCTATTAAACTATATTACTCAGACTCGTTTAGAAGTATCTGAGATGGGTGGGTGTCTAAGTGTTGGACACAGAAATATATGCATATTTTGGATTAAAATGAGGTGTCGAAGTTACATACCCTTGTCTGAGTGTCGGACACGGGTACGTGAGGTATTTAGAAGAGTCGGAGTAACATAGCTATGAAACTACATGAAAACTCATCTTGTATTATTCTTATATTTCTTGCTGTGGTAGGTTTCTTGTGGTTTCGACTAATTAGAGGGATTAATGAGGGTCTTTCGAATTGACTGCGTTTTATTATTGTGTTCTAAACTTGAAAGTTTCCTATCCCCTGATAGATTGTCGTTGGCAACATTGTCTCGTATAGTTGCATCCATAAATGGTGTCTTCAACCTTTTGGATCACTTAATAGCTAAGAGTATTGTGATCATTGTTTGCATGTAATAGATGTATTCTAACGACATTACCTAATAGTTGTATTGATTAATGATTTTTTGAATAATTCTAGTACAAACTCGAAAAGTATATGTATTCTAGGGAACTAAGATGAAGTATTCAATTTCGTGCAGGAATCGTCTTTGTTCAGGAACATACCTGTAGTTATCATGTCGTCCGAGAATGTCCCTTCGAGGATTAACAGGTACAAAGCCAATTAGCTAATTTTATATTTGAAGAAATTCCAACATCATATTTTCCTGCAAAAGCTAATTAGCTAGTTTAATCAACTGTCAATTATAATGTGTATCAGATGTTTGGAGGAAGGAGCAGAAGAATTCTTCCTTAAACCAGTGCGGCTATCAGATGTACATAGGCTTCGGCCTCATATGTTGAGAGCCTTTGGTGGGCAACAACATCAGCAAAACGTACTCGAAGAATGTCATAAACCCGACCTAAAACAACAACCACCACCACCACCACCACCACCACCGCAACCACCACAGATAAGGTTAGAAGAGCAAAATTTGGCTGAAGAATCTCGGAAACCCGAGCTAATATTAGAACAACAGAGCAATAACAAAAGAAAGTCCATGGAAGAAGGGCTATCACCAGATAGAACAAGACCTAGATATAATGGTCTCACCACTGTAATTTGATTACTGCATTTTTTTTACTTTTTTAATTTTTTGGGGGGTAGTTAGGTAAATAAGATCATGGCTACTTTTGTGTCTTATTATTAACCCTTCACTTTTGTATTTACATGAAGAATATACCCTTTTAGAGGGAATGTAGAGAGGTCAAGAAACAATGTAAATTATGGAGGGGCCTTGTTTTTAGGGCATGGAAAAAAAGTGTTCATCACTCTGATGCAATATCCATAATTCTGTATGTCTTACATTCCAACATAAATCTAATTTCCAATTTTGATCTTTCTAAGGACGATATTGAGAAGAGTCGCACGACAGTTTATGAGACTATATAGCTACATTGGATCTCGTATTCTGCTAAAGGGTATAGGCGGAAGTTGTTGAGGTATTGTGTTGGTTCTTGGTAATTTCTTCCATTAAAATCCGATTAAAATAGATTTTATTCGAGTGTGGACAATTAGCTAATCTTGATGAGGATTTCTTGAATAATACAGTAGAGTTAATCTGTGACACCGTATATGAGTTGGCTGAAAACCGGCCAAAACAGTGTAGTGTTAAACAAACAAACAAACAAAATAGTTTAGCATCTTAACAACCTGGATAATAATGGAAATGTATGATTACCGTACCGCAAGAGTCGTGTCTCCATGTTATTATCTAACAGGGGAGCAAGGCAATCTTCTGACACAGTTTTAATGCTGACGGATTCGTCATAATAGTGTTTTAACAATCAAGTTGACAGGCAAAGGGAATAAGAAAGTTGGGGTCGCGACCCCATTTACGATACAAAATAAGAATCGTTACCTTGACTAGATAATATCTAAGCGAAACTTGACATGTATGTAAACCTTACGAGTTACAAGCTTCCGATTCTTAGTTTTTCTACCATGCTTTGGATGTCCTCTTCCTCTTTCTTTGGCTTTTCTTGCTTTTTCACGGTTTTACGTGAGGAAACCGCATTCCAAGGACCAAATTCATATGTACCCTCCTCAAAGGGACCCTTTTCACAGTTCCTTACTCCGTGTCCTAGCACCCCGCAACCATAACAAAAGGTCGGTAATCTCTCGTATTTGACAGGAAATTTTGATACACACTCTCCATTCATCCTAATAGCAATGTCTTTTTTCAAAGGCACCCGAACATCATGTAAAACTCGAATCCTCATTGCTAGTTCCGGATATAAAGACGAGTCCAATTCCAAAAACCCACCGAGAACATTCCCAATTTGCCTAGCATTTTCAATGTTGGAGCGTCCCTGCAAAGGAAGGTCGAAGATACGTACCCAGTGAGGAACGTGTACAAGTGAAACCTCAGACACCTTCCCATTAGGATTTGGTTCGTTAAAACACCAAACAAACCCGTCAAAATGCCATGGTTGACCCTCAAGAACTCTCTCCTTATCGCATTTTTCCTCGAATTGAAACACAAAAATCTTCGCCTGAACATCCACAACTTTACCCACTACACTGTCTTTCGTACTCCATAACCCGCACATTGTATTGATGGCCGCCTTAACATTTACGCGTTTTGAAGACCATAGCTTTCCGACGAGGAGAAGGCTAGTTCTCTTTTGTTCGTTTTCGTTCGATTGACTGTTCCATTCAATTACTTCATCTCCGGCCATGAATGCACCATGTGATTTACGCAGCATTCTGTTATTTATTCGATATTATTCGCCGCCCGTACGTAGTTGATCCTTGATGAGTGAACAAAAATTGCAGTGATACTCTTGGAGATTTTGATTAAGCCAACAGAAACCCTAACCCTGGTAAAAACTAGTCAAATTTGTTTTGGAAAGAATATTTGTAGCGCGGCTGATATGATTTCTGTCAAGTCTGGCCCTGTTCGGTAAACGGTCGTCCGTTAGATGAAAATAGTAGATCCGGCCTAAATAGTAAATGACATATTGTGAAAATATACGGGCCGAAATCTACTATCTATTCAATTTATTATACATGAAATTATGTAATCGTCATATATAATCTAGTTATCGTTTATTAGTGGTTTTTACGTGTAACGCGGTTTAATGCGGGACTTTCTCGTTTAACTTTAAAGAATGCAGTGCGTTTGAATGAACTTGTGGGAAAAATAGGATTAATTATTGATGTCTGCTTGAATTACAAATCAACATAATAGTAAGCCACCAATTAACACAAACAAACAGCCTTAATCACAAACTGATTAGGAATGGCCGGGATCATTCTAAACTCTCACATACTTAAATGTGAAGCTCTGATGGAATAAGCTGCTGCATTAAATGGATATGATCCATCATTTGGGGTCGGCTAACTTGAAACTGAAACAAAGGAAAACCCGTGAAATAGATAAGCGAGTCAAATCACATACACGGTGAGCATCACAGCTATTACTCCTGAAACTGCACGATTTTGGCAACTGACGAATCCCCAATCTTCTGAAAGACGACTACCATGTCATTATCTTTAAGCAATCCCATCCTTTTCCCATGGTCTAAAGCAAGCTTCAATACAGAGTCTTCATTGATAACTCCTAATGAAACCTGCATTTTACAGTTGACAATAACATTTTTAAGTCTTGTGGCCTGTGCAAAGAAACAACTGCGCTCTGTCGTTTCCCTTGAAATCAAACTTATAAACTCTCACAGAGGTCAGTAGCTCCTTACTTCATCGGAGCTGGCCAACATAGGAATAACTCCTCGCACACCTAGCAACTGCCGTGCCTGAAAATCAGCCAATAACAAAGTCCTTGCAATGTAATTAATTAACTCATTGAAAGTAGAATAAAAATATTACGAAGAATAAATTTATAAAAGAGAATGAAACCTGCATAATCCCACTGAGAGTCCATTTGACTGAATTAGACCTCAGGAAAGGGGTAACAATAGCTAAAACAGGCACAGATGGCCTATACTTGGCAATCAACCTATCAAAGAACCAAAAAAACACCAATCAAATTGAGCAAAACAAGTTGCATATACCCAAACCAGGCTTCCAATTACAAAATACAGTAACCCATTTTCTCCATTCCATTTCTATTGTACCCATTTGACTTTACGAATTTGTTTCACTGTATTTACTACCAATAACTTTTCAAACATGGAAATATGTAAAAGGGTTGTTTTGACAAAACCAAATATGACAAAGTTGATATCAGTTGACAATTGAAGTTAGAGTGGACTATAAATTTTGGTTGAAGGTAGTGCTCAATGCAATGGTTCCGAATACCTTGCTGCAGCTCCCGACGATGTGAACACAGCGATCATAGCGGCATTGACTTTGGCAGCAACACGCACCTATGGAAAATGAGCTCTATTATGTCAAACTAGTATAGTAAATAACATTGATGAGTAAATAACATTAGTGGTAATCTCTAGTACCGCAGATGAAGCAACAGATTCTGCCTCCGACATGGGTTCTCCGACATGTCTAACAATCCGCTTGAAATTTAATGCTTGGTTGTATACAAGTTCAGCCTGCAAGAAGCATGTTAAGTTAGCAGGCAAATTTCTAATCTTGGACTATATTTAATAGCTCCGGGAATCGCTTCGATTCTTATGGAAGTATTATTCAATCAAAAGCTTGAGGTTTCAAAGAGAGTCTGAGAAAACTATTTAAAATATGGTAACAATCTGTGTTACTTTGACACTTCACTTTGGATTTAGGCCAATCACTTGAAAAAATTTCATTAAAACTGTCATGGGCCCTCATGGCCGAAACTTCAAAATACACCCACGCCCGACACTTAAACTTGAGTCGAAGTAACACTGTAACATAAATAACAGCAAGGCTTTACAAATTTAAACCAATTAATGCATGATAGGGCGCTATTGTGTGATGAACTGCACCTTGAACGATTGCTGTTGCCATTAGACAGTGTATAAAGCTTGAAAATTGCTAAATCTTCTTCAAAATTTATTCAGAAAATCATGAAATTTATCCATTTCTCCCACTAGTTTTTTACTCCATAAATGACATTTTCTGGCTTCGTAATTTGACCGTCCCATACAAGCTATTTTGTAGAGGGAAGATATGAAACAAAACGCTCACTTCAGCACAAATTTTTCTGACGATTTTGATGGCTTCAACAGGGTACATTCCTCCAAAAGTCTCTCCACCTAATAATATCCCATCAGCTCCTGCAAATACAACTCAAACAATCAGTGGCCAAACAGTTACAGCTAACTACAGCACAAACATGAAGACTCCACACTCCACAGACCATCGAGAACAGCGTTTGCAACATCTGTTGCTTCGGCACGTGTAGGCCTGAGATTGCCAGCCATGCTATCCACTACTCTGGTGATAATGACAGGTTTCCCGGCCATATTACACCGATATGCCGCAGATTTCTGAAACAAAAAGACCTAAAAAAGACGACAATGCACTGATTAGTATTTATGAGAGTATATTTTATGTACTTTTTTTAGTATAAGAATTCCTCATTTTATTAATGCTAAAGAAAAACAGGTCTGACCTTCTCTGGTGGAAGGTCAATGCCTAAACTGCCTCGTGATAAGATCACACCATCTGCTTCTTTTAAGATTTCATCAAAGTGATGTAATCCCTGAAAAGAGCAAGGAAATCATCATAAGATATCATACTAAAGGTTTCATATAGAGTCTCTTTCTCAACTATTGTCATATAGACCTGCTCTTCTGGCTCTTATAGGAGACGTATTCGAATAGCAAGGGTCGGTTATGGATTCCACATCCATATCCTTGAGTGTTGTGTTAGACACACATAGAATCCAAAAATGAAGAGTAGAAGTAACATAATAAGTAACTTACTGCCAGTGTTTCAACTTTAGCAAACACTTGGGTTTCTTGAAGATTTTGAGATGCAAGGAAAGCTCTGACCTGAATAAAGCAAGGCATCATGCAAAAAAGAAAAAGACATTAATAATCCAGTGACACAGTGAAGTGCTTCCATTTTCTGTCAAGTGTACCGGTCTACTGAGTGTGGCCACAAAGGCAGGAACGTAATATATATATTTAGGCAAAGAACTGGTCAAGTGAAAAAGTTAAACATACTTCTCGGACATCATCAGCATGCCTGGTATAGTGCAGAGAAACGATATCAATATTGTTGCGAGTACCCCAAGTTGAAATGATCTGTTGTTCCAAAATTAACATTTGCAATCAGGCATTCCCATTAAAAACCACCAAATCCACTCAAAAACAGAAAATGAGCTGACAGATGTAATGCAATAATAATTACTCCAGCACATCTAGAGTCATACAGACTTTACATTGATTATTGTATAAAGTTTAAAGTACTTGCCGAGACTAAGTAGTAGTACCTGTTTATCGGTATCAGTAAGAGTTGGCAGATCGACTTGGACTCTCGAAACATGCAAGTTAAACATGAAGCCTGTTAATTTGGCATTGTTTTTCACCTGACAGATGATATCTGCACCATTTGTCTCTGACACCTGATATTAAACATAAGCTGATAAGAAACATTAAACAGAAACAAGTATAAGTGAACTGAGAAGGAGCTTCAGAAAAGACACTCTATCTCACCTCAAGCCATACGGATGTGGTTTCACTTCCCGTGAAGAGATATTGCCCAAGAAAAACAGTATCTCCTTTCTTAACTTTCTGCAGTGTGCAAAACAAAAGGTTACTTGCTTGTTTAGATATTAAAAATCATTTTTAAGCAGGCGCATCACAAGTCAAGAATGGTCCCATCCTAAAACAAACTGGTAATACTGCGAGATCCCACTAACTTATAATCGCATTAATCTTACTTTTACTAATGTGGGAAAACCACATAATGAAGCACTTAATGTGGCTACAAGAATCACAATCACGAGGTGATGAGTTTAAAAGACGCTTAAAAAACCTTGATGCAGCTGAATATATGGACAGGTATCCCCTCCCCTCAGTTTCGTAAAAATAAAATCATTTCAAGAAAGATGGGAATATAAGGCATAACTTGGATACAAGAGGCACATGTGAAGAACATAATCGGAACTGGGTGACATTACTCAAAAACAGAACAACTTTGCATTTAGGAGAAAAATGTTTGAAGGATGTTAGTTAAGAGAAATCGCCTCCCAGGCGAAGAAATATCAGTCTTCATACCTTCGCAAGTCCAGCGTACTTGATAGGCAAAACTTGTGCTGATGGCTCTTTAGTGATATCTGGAGTGATTGTTACAAGATCTTCAGCTTTTAATTCAATTGGGTTTCCAGATTTATTATGAATTTGGATTTCTGGACCCACAGTATCTAACATTACCTGAAAGTCAGCACTTGATCAATTATATTCTTGTTAAAAACCACTTAATAAGAAACACTCTGGAAATCCCATCCATGAGCAAAGTGAACTACAACCGATCAGATGAAACAGAAGCAAAGCGTGTGTTCCGACTATTAGCATATCTAGTTATGAGCTCTATTCATACTTAGCAGTGAAAACTACGCGAAAATTGTATCACTTGCCACTATTTCAACTCTCACAAGATACATTTATTATTAATTATTGCATTCTCAAGTTGATGAAAAATGTATGCAAAACTTCATCAATGAAGCTATACTTATAACTTACAGCACATAGTTTGTTAGCACTTTTCACAGCAATCCTCAAGTTATCAATCGTCTCCTGATGGTAATCAACGTCCAAGCAAGAAAAGTCAAATCTTGCAACTGCGGCAATGTTTTAGGAGAAGAGAAGTATTAAAAAAAAAAAAAGAGTACTTGGTATACCAACTAATAGAATTAGATAGAAAGACAAATATACCTGACATTCCTGCTTTTAAACAAGCCTCAATAGTTTCAACAGAGTGCGATTTGGGTCCAAGAGTTGCCATGACTTTGGTAAGGGACGGAGAGCCATCCTGCATGCATTATACAAAAATGTCAAAATACTGCATCAGTGACTCACACGGAGGTCAATATTTGGTGAACTACAATCTCCGGTTTAGGTAGACCTTGTATATAGTGAATTAATCAGTCCATAAAAAACCTGAATTTGTTCTCATCGTCACAATAACTATGAGTAACAGACCATAAAAGGCAAATCAAAGGCGATGCTTCCAATCTGGCGGGGGAAAAACTAAGTGTCCTAACCAGTACTGATTATAGGTGATGGTTGAGGCCCAACTATTATAAATATTCCTATTACGCTCCCTAACTCAAATGCCCATTGGGCTTGAAGAGTGGTTGGTTGTGCACCGGCTCCCCCGTAACTCTCCCTCACTCAAATGCCCATTGGGCTTGAAGAGTGGTTGGTTGTGCACCGCTCCCCGTGCCGTGTCTTTGGTATTCCACTTCCCGGAGTTTTTGAGGGGTTTTGAGGTTGCTAGGATTCGAACCCGTGACCTTCGGTCACACTGGCTGTGATACCATGATAGATGAACCAACTCAACCAAAACCTTAAGGTGGTGGTTGAGGCCAAGCCCAACTATTATAAATATTCCTATTACTGAAAATTGTCCCTTTCCTATAGAACTAGTAGCTAACTGCCTAACCAAGCTTCTCCTTTCGAATTAGCCATGATCCATACAACTCCCGGCAAATACAAAATAAGTAAAATCTCGATCAACTCAAGTCTTATTTTGAGAATTTCTTAGTAGCAACCTCTTCCAGCTCATTAATCAACAGATTCCACCATGACACCATCCATTCATGTTCATTTAGTAGAAATGCCATTCTTGAACCATTCAAATAAATTCGTTAGTTTTCTACTTTCCCTAAATTTGGCAGTGAGAAATTAAGCGCAAATTGTCCCACTAAAACAAGGCAACTTGCAACCCAATCATCCCAACATCCCTCAACACTTTCAAATCCAGTACCTCTCCCAGTACGTTTCCTTTGGTTATTCAAGAGAGTACCTTTCTTAACTACATCCAAAAAAAACCAATCCTTTTGAAGTATCCAATTCCAGTTATTCACGGTCTAATTGTCTTTAAAGCTCCCCAACCTCAGGGGTCAATTTTCATTATGGGTCACGAGGTCATCAGGAAATGAAAATAGTCTCTTCATGTCCAAAATGTAAATCATACCAGGTGTTTAAAACACAACACAGGGTTGATCGCGTTCATACGGCCCTTTTCTTTGCCACAACCTAAAGGCAGGACTCTAGGCAATGAGGCAATGTTGTCCTTGAACTAAAAATAGTACTGTACCTAACAATTACTCCTCATCCATAGGCTAACCTAAATCTTATATAACCAGCAAATCTTTGTATGTATATCCTATCATATAGTACAAGATCAATGATAAATCTGAATTTTATCTTCTTTAGTAACCAATTTAAGCAACTACACAAAGTAAAATCCAGGTAACACAAAAATGGATACATTTCAGTGTGGTTTCGGATGTACAATGACGGGGTACACTTGAGAAGATAACAAAGGGATTGAAGGTAGGTATTAAGAGATGAGTAGTACCGATTTAGAAGGAGTAAGCACAGAAGAAAGGCGAATAGGCTCATCAACAACCATCTGACCTCCTTGCATTTTGTTTTTCTTCTGCTAACAAACAATCTAACCAACAAAAACTAAATATGATTAATGTGGCAACAATAACCCATAAAGGCTCATATACATTATACTACCACATAGTACTTAATTTTACTACAGTAAGAAACTATGATTAATATTTAATGGGGGTAATTAAACAGTAAATTTAGTAAGTAAAATGCATACAAAGTTGATATAATACCAACTCACTTTAACTAGAAGAAATTACAGTTGCTCAGATCCCAAGAATGTAAAATTGTACAGTATATATAAAGAAGGTATAGCCAATGATAGATGAGGTAGGTGGAGGTAAGGAAGTTACATGAAAATGACGTAAATGCCCCTGTTTCATTGCCCCCATGCATCACGCTTGCTATACAAGAGAAGAGCACGTGGAAATAGTGCCATGGCTGTCGGTGTAAACTAAGAGACACTGTCACTGTGCAGTAAAAATAATACACTACTGTACTGTGGTGGTCCAATTTGGTGGTCTTGAAAAAGTTTCCTACTGTGCTTTATTTATTAGTTCATATTTTGTGATTTTCATTTCAGTCAGAGTACAGTTGTGTATTCATGGAAACAATAATGTTTGTACCACAACTAAAAACTAAAAATGGGAACAATAATGCGTTTTGGCGTATTCAATTTTCACTTTGCCTATATTAGAGTGACATGTTACACAATCTATATATATATATAAAAGAGAGTTTTTTCGAGCGATCTGAGAGCGTCCACATCATCAAAAATCAATTTAGGAAAGTATAATTTTTGATGTAAAAAATAAAGTGGGAAATCTTTTAATTATTATAATATGTATATTTCCTAAATTATATTCAAGTGATATTTCCAATTTTTATATCAAACTTTTACATTTCATTTGGCAAAAAAATATCACTAAAAAAATTATGAAAATAATATAATTAGCTTTGTGTTAAAAAATGCTATCATTAGAGTATAAATTTCATATTATTTGCACATATTAAAGATGGTGTACTTCTTAATACGTAAAATTGTGTACTTTTTAGTATGTTTTGTCCCACATTGGAAAATAAGTAGGTGTGATGAATATACTACATATAAATAGTAGAATTGTCCCACATCGAAAGATTAGTATAAGGTGATGTGATCCTATGATTATAAATAGGATGCATATTTGGAACTTATGCATCCACCCAAAATTTTTTGAGTCTCATAAATATTGTTTTAAAGAGCTCTTAAAATTTTCTATCATTATCTACGATATGATGTAAAAAATAAAGTGGAAATCGTTGGGAACTACCCGGAAAAGAGTTAAGAACATGAACAAGAAAATCAAAAATAAAAAAATAACTAAAGGTTTTGGTAGTCTCCTGACACAATAAAAAAACTAAAGATTTTACTAATGTTTGTCTTCTGAATGCTGTAATAGAGCGTTAATGAGTTGTTATATGTACGATATAGAGATCTATATCTAATGATCAAGACTAAGTGGTTTTACCTTCAAAGAAAAATAATATGTATACAATAGTGATTTTTTAAGAAGAGACATGTATTTCTTGGTATGTTATATCTTTCACATTGAAAAATAATGTAGGCATTATGAACATACTAGGTCTAAATAATTAAATTATGTATCTCACATTGAAATAATAGTATACGGTAGGGTGATTCTAAAAATATAAATAGGAGGCATCCTTGAAACTTAGGGTATTAATCCAAAATTTTTTGATATAAAAGATATAGAGTTTTTAGTATGTTATATATCCCACATTGAAAAATAATGTAGGTGTTGTGAATATATTATGTATAAATAATAGAAATGTCCCATATATATACATTTTCTATATTATATTAAAGTGATGTTTATAATTTTGATATAAAAACTATATTTCATTTGAAAAAAAAGTATCTTATGAAAATTATATAATTAGATTGTGACAAAAAAAAATGCTATCATTAGAGTGTATATTGTATTGTATTGTATTTTCTCATTATTAAATCGGGTTGATGTCAAAGTAGGTGCAAAAAAAAAAAAAATGGTGTACTTAGTATGTTATTTGTCCTACATTGAAAAGTAACGTAAGTGTGGTGAATATACTATGTATAAATATTAGAATTCCCACATCGGAAGATTACCGTAAGACATGGTGATCTTATGATTATAAATAGAAGTCATAACCCAAAATCTTTTGATTCCCTTAAGTATTGACAGAGATAACTCTTAAAAGAGTTTGTATTACTGTTTCTACAATAATGATTTCTAACCTAAGTTATGTTTGGAAAATCTTTTAGTTATTATAATACTCCTATACTATGTATTTCTTATTTTATATTCAAGTGATGTTTCTAATTTTTATATAAAAACTTCTAAATTTCATTTGACAAAATAATGTCGGTAAAAAAATTATGAAAATAATATTATTAGATTCATGGTAAAAAATGTTATCATTAGAGTATATATAGATTTCATATAATTTGCACATATTAAAGATGTGTATTTCATAATATGTTATATCTTCCACATTGAAAAATAATATAGGTGTGATAAATATACTACATATAAAAAAATAGAATTTTCCCACATCGAAATATAGCATAAGGTGGGTGATTCTATGAGCATCCTTGGAACTTAGGCATCAACCCAAAATCTTTTGACTCACTTAAGTATTGTTTTGGAGAGCTCTTAAAAGTTTATATCATTATATTTTCTACCTATAGATTTTATATGTCTCATATTGAAAAATAATGTAGGTGTGGTAAATATACTATGTTTAAATAATATAATTAGAATTGTGTTAAAAAATATTCTATCATTAGAGTATAGGTTCTTATCATTTTGCACATATTTTAATTATGATAAAAAAAAAAAATAGAAAACAAACGTCCATGGTAGCATGTGTAATCTATCAAAGTTCAAAGTTACCATGAGAAATTTCCAATATTATAATGATATAGTAAATTAAATTTGCATTTAGAAGAGAGATATCCGTACTAATAAAATAATAAAGGGGGTATTATTTTTTAATTGTTATTTTATTGTCACGCCATCAAACTTAACGTCCATTTAACAGACTTTACATTAGGAGGTACCATGGGCAAAAAAATGGAACTTCAAGTGTACCATAGGCAGATTTTTAAAAGTAGGGGTAACATAGAAAATCTAACAAAATTAAGGGGTACCACGGGAAATTTCCGTATCTCAATTATGTTAAATTTTTTTTCGAAGAAAAACAACGTACAAATATTAATGGAAAGTACTTGATCATATTATTAAATTTAAATATAACTATTAGATATAATGAGTAGCAATTGTCTGTATTCGGTATTCGAGATCTGATTGGATGTCGAACTAAGTGCAATGAAAAATAATACAGGTTTGATAAGTATATATTACGTATAAATATTAGAATTATCCCACATCAGAAAAAAAATCCAATTTTTGTGAATATATTACATATAAATAGTAGAATTGTCCTACATCGAAAGATTAGTATAAGGTGGGATGATCATATGATTGTAAATAAGAGATATTTTAATAATACGTAAACAAATCATTAGACATATAATGTAAACATTAAACGCTTATAACGTTTTTTTTTCATTATAAATAAGCTAATTACCCCGTTGCAACGCACGGGCATTCAAACTAGTTGTAGACTAATATTGAAAATTTTGACACAAATAATTACTCCGTCTCCCTCGTCCCTAATTATGCTGTACTATTCTGTAGGCTAGCCAATAAATTAGAAGGTATACCCACTTAATCACCGTTGGAGTCAAGATAATTAAATCATACACCAACACGATGTTAGATGATTTGTCATCAGACAAGAGGTGATGCTGACCAAATAGTTTGAACTCGTCTCGGTTAAAGTTTGGCTTTGGTTTGAGAACTTAACTAGTTAAGTGGATAAATGTTAACTTATCTCGAACTTGTGTGATTAAATGATATTTTTCTCTTATTTTATAATTTTGGATATCGTGATTATATGTTTGTATCAATTTATCAATTGTTCACATTGATTTGCACAATATTAATATGGAAATATATTAACTATATATTTCATATTATCTCAATGTATATTATTAGATATTATTCACATCTTGTATGGCGGTTGTTACCATGTTTGTAGGATACGGTTTTGACTAGGGTTTTACCTTTTTCATATCTTAGGATTGTATATATGCACCCCCTTGTACATCGTTGATTATTCATTCAAATACATAAGGCACATTGCCTCTACTTCTTCTGTTCGTTCTTAAGTTTATCATGGTATCATCGGAGCAGGTTTGATCCTCGCATCCGTCTTCTTTTCATTTCGTTTTTCTTAAAATAAACACAGAACAATTACATCGAAGCTATGACAAAAATCGGAGACAACGGGAAAGGGATAGGTTCAGATAGTGGCCATGACAAGTCGTTTATACCACCATCATCACCCCTTTTTCTCCACCCCTCCGACAGTCCGAGTCTCAAATTGACTCAGACAGTGTTCAATGGTGAAAATTACGATCTCTGGGCTGATGCGGTTCGTAATGAGCTAGACGCCAAGAACAAATTAGGTTTTGTCGATGACACCGTCACGAAACCAGCAGGCGCTGAAGACGACTCTTATGAGGTCGTGGCATGGCGTCAGTCAAACGCTATGGTAAAATCTTGGTTGCGTAATGTTATTGACGAGAAATTGCACCCAAGCATCACCTTCTCAGCCACGGTTCTCGAAATTTGGAAAGAGTTGAAGGAACGTTACTCGGCAGGCAACGCACCGCGTGTTCATTAACTCAAGAGTGAATTGACTGAGTGCAAACAAGGGACTCGGTCAGTTGTTGAATATTACACCCATTTGAAATCCATTTGGGATGAATTAGCCAAATATAGCAGTGTACCCGACTGCACTTGTGGAGCTCGAGCAGCGTTCATCAAAGAAAAGGAGGAGGAAAAGGTGCACCAGTTCATCATGGGTCTCAACACGTCATTGTATGACCATCTTCGATCGAACTTGTTGATGGATGACACTCTCACTTCTTTGAGTAGAGCCTATGCTCTGGTTTTGCGAGAAGAACGTCACAAGGCCGTTACTCGCATTAGATAAGAGCAGACCGAAGTTGCAATGACAGCCAAAACAGGCGGAAGCCGTGGACGTGGTAGCACTGTGACAACTGACCAGAAAGAGTATGAACCGCCAAAATGCTCCTATTGCAACAAATGGTATCATACTGAAGAGTCATGTTGGGACAAACTTTGCATCAATGGGAGAGGACGTGGTAAAGGGAGGCGTGGTGGACGAGGTGCTGGCCGTGGTGGAAGAGGAGCAGGTAGCACGAACCAAGTAGCCAATGCTACAACCGCTGGTGAAGCTGCAGAATCGTCCAAGAAAGACCTCATAGGAGATGAGATTGACCAACTCAGATCTCTCCTACATGCTAAGGCCGAAGGATAAATTTAACGAAAGAGGAACTCGATGCTTATTCATAGGATACCCGAAACATCAAAAAGGGTGGCGTTTGTATAATTTAAAGACCCGAAAGTTTTTCGAATCACGAGATGTCATTTTTTATGAACATGTATTCCCATACAACGAGTTGGGTGATCCTTCTGATCTGAAGCACGATAACCAGCCCAATGTAGAAGAGAATGTAGACTTGCTAGCTGGTCCATATGAGGAGATGGAATTACATACCACTGAGCGAGTTGCACAAGAAGAACAAGCTGACAGTGGTGACAATCTTGTCGAGGGAGAGAGTGCCAATGTTGAGGGGGAGAGTGAAATCATGAAGGACGAAATAGATGCAGCAGCCGAAGTGGAGAACGTGAACGAGGTAGAATAACCGAAACTAGGCAGGGGAGAACGGCAAAAGTTCGAACCTGCCTGGAAAAAGGACTATTTATGCAAGTCAACCCGTGTCATGACCACAAATGCAGCTCACGTCCCACAATCTTCGTCTTCAACGAAAGGTACTCGTTATCCAATAATTAATTACATCACAAGTAGTTGTTTTTCGCTGTGTCACAGGAACTTCATAGCAGCTATCGATGCCGTCAAAGAACCACGGAACTACCGTGAAGCAGTCCAGCATGATGCGTGGAAAATCGCAATAGCAAACGAGGTTGAAGCACTCGAAAAGAATGGCACCTGGAGAGTTGTGGAATTGCCAAAAGGAAAGAGACCAATTGGATGCAAATGGGTCTATAAAATTAAATATAAAGCAGACGGTACCATCGAGCGTTACAAAGCGCATTTGGTAGCCCAGGGCTATACTCAAATTGAAGGAATTGATTATCATGAGACTTTTGCACCCGTTGCCAAAATGACTAGTGTGCGATGTTCGTTAGTTGTAGCAGTGGCACGAAACTGGAATATTGCCCAATTAGACGTGAATAATGCTTTTCTTCACGGAGATTTAGAAGAGGAAGTTTATATGAAGCTGCCGCAAGGTTTTGAAGCAACCGGAACAAATAAGGTATGTCGACTTATGAAATCCTTATATGGTCTAAAACAAGCTTCGAGAAACTGGTTCGCGAAGTTGACGGATGCATTAAAGGGATATGGGTTCACGCAGTCGTTGGCCGATTATTCACTATTTACTATGAACAAAGGAGACGTTTTTCTTGGCATTCTAATCTATGTCGATGATATGATCATTGTTAGTGATGACACAAAGGCTAGTGACGACTTAAAGCACTTTCTCGACATAAAATTTGGCATTAAGGATCTTGGTCGACTTAAATACTTCTTAGGGATCGAGGTTGCACACGGAAAAACGGGTCTATTTCTTAGCCAACGCAAGTATGCCATGGAAATTGTTAAAGAGGCGAAAATGGAAGGAGCTAAACCCATTAACACCCCCATTCCTCAAAATCACGAGCTGGCACTTGCAAAGGGCCATGTATTGCGAGACCCTACTGTTTATAGAAGGCTAGTCGGTCGGTTAGTGTACTTAACTATCACACGACCGGATTTAGTCTATGTGGTTCACACCTTGTCTCAATTCGTGCACGAGCCAAGGAAGGAGCATTGGGATGCTGCACTTCGTGTCATTCGCTATATCAAAGGCAGTCCCGGAAAAAGAATCGTGATGAGTAAAAAATCGACATTCCAACTACACGGGTACTGCGATTCTGATTGGGGTCGTTGCCCAATGACGAGAAGGTCACTTACGGGGTATTTTGTATCCCTGGGACACACGCCCATTTCTTGGCGAGCAAAGCGACAACAAACGGTCTCAAAGTCGTCTGCTGAGGCTGAGTATAGGGCAATGGTGGCTGTTATCAGTGAGTTACTTTGGGTCAAGAGTTTCTTGACTTCACTCGGGATTAACCACACTCAGCCCATGCGTGTTTTCTGTGATAATCAGACAGCTATGCATATTGCCAAGAATCCTGTTTTTCATGATCGAACAAAGCATATCGAAATTGATTGCCATTTCATCCGGCAACATCTCGTTAATAAAAACATTGTGACGGGTTATGTTCGTAGTAAGGAACAAATAGCGGATCTTTTCACTAAAGCTCTTGGTGGGGAAGCATTCGACTATTTGCAGCGTAAGTTGGGCATTCGTTTGCCCGATGCACCAACTTAAGGGGGAGTATGAAAATATATTAACTATATATTTCATATTATCTCAATGTATATTATTAGATATTATTCGCATCTTGTATGGTGGTTGTTACCATGTTTGTAGGATACGGTTTTGACTAGGGTTTTACCTTTTCCATATCTTAGGATTGTATATATGCACCCCCTTGTACATCGTTGATTATTCATTCAAATACATAAGGCACATTGCCTCTACTTCTTCTGTTCGTTCTTAAGTTTATCAATTAATACAACCTTCAAATAAATATTGAAAGAAAAAAAAAATATAAATTTAGTTATATATAGGCTCGAGCAAAATTGACCTTGCTAGTTTAAACAAGGTGCTGCTTTATTCTTTTCAACTTTGAGTGGGTTTGAGATTGGCACAAGCTCGATGTTTATCGAACATAAAAAGGTTAAGCTAGTGCTCGGCTAGACGAGTTAGGTTACCACCCTTATCTTGGCCTCTTGGGACATTGTTTAAACGGCGTTGACAGCCAAAAGTCCAAAACTCATTGTTTAGCACCGACAAACCCCATCAACAACCATCCCAAGTTCTTCAAAAACTAACCAACAACACTCACATACACATCCAAAATTCAATCTCACTTGATATTAAATCACCAATAATAAACAGGTTAAATAAACCTGTAATGTGAGCAACAATGGCGATGCCATGGAGTGTAACACTATGGATGTCTGAAATGGTTTGGTTGGCGTTAATTGGTTGGGTTTCTTCTTGCTTCATCATCGCCGATGAGATCGCCAATTCTCTTCGCTCTGCCGATATCGCCGTCTTTCATCTTGCTTGATTTCTCTCTCCCTTTCTTCTTACTCGTCAGTTTCTCCTTTTATTCTCTCTCTTTTGTTTCAATTATTCTAAATTTTGTGTTATTTAGATTTGTTAGGGTTTTGATTATGTGTGTACTAGGATTGGTTGCTGTTTATCCAGATTTGTTAGGTTTTTGCTTTTGTGTGTACTAAAGCCGTGTTCTTTTCGACTTAATTTCAGTTCAATTCAGTTGAGTTCTTCAAATCAGTTGAGTTCAGATAGTTTCCATTCAAAGAATGATGCCTATGATTGATTTTTCAGATTTAGCTTGTTCGTTTAAATTTTGTGTTATTAAGATTCTTTAGGGTCTGATTATGTGTATACTACTAGGATTTGTTGTAGAAAAATCATGGAAAATTTGTAGGTAATCAAAATTTGCTATTTTTCCGCTTATGTGTGTACTAAGGGTGTGTTCTTTTGGATTTAATTTCACTTCAATTTAGTTTCGTTCTTCAGATCAATCAGTTCAAATAGTTTCAGCCTAAAAGAGCGAGACCTGAATTTGACTACTGTTTTTGGTCAATACTACTGGTAGGATAGCATGGGATTTTTGCACTTGCGATTTTAAGGTTTTGGGATGATGTTTTTACTTGGATGGTTATAAAGACCTCCTCTTTTAGCAGATAGAGACTAGAAGTTATGAACACCATTACAAAACAACATTTTGTGACACATAAGGTATTGAGTAGTCATGTTGTATACTCTCTTTGATTATGTATAAAGTTCCTCCTTGCTTAAGCACAAGAATTGTTGAAAACTAACAAATGCATTGGGAAAATATAAGCTAAGTAATTTGAAGAGAAGCAAGCCACGGTTTTGACCCCCTCACACAAAACGAGGTCCAACCAAAAATCCGTCTAAGAACTCATGTCGAAAAACGTTACTACTCAATTCTATGGAGAATCTGGAGTATTTTTGTCTGGGAACCTTGCCTAATAGAGCCACCAATAATGAAACAAAATGCAACAAAACCGAGTGATGGAGACATCTACACGGTTTGAGAGGCTTAACAAGGGGTCACTTTCAACCTTTTCTCTTTTGGACAAGCAAGTTCTAAAACACCTTTGGAAGGCTACAAAGAACATGTGCGGGTTTTGTGAGCTTCTAAGAGGTCCATTGTAGTCATAAATAAGTCAATAGAACAAGCCAAAGGAAGGTTGTATTTTTATGCTTTTACTTTATGTCATTTTCATGTGTAAGATTGTGTAAGTCATGTAAGGCCTAGAGGGCCGTTTTCTTTGTTGTTTTTTCAGCTCAATTGTGAGCCTTAGATCTTAGTTAACTTTTGAGGGTCAAGATTGTATGGCTTGTAGTACAAAAGCCAAGGTTTGGACATGGAAAATTCAGATTTAGAATGATAAAAAAACCCAAGATTGAAACCAAGTTTTCATCTAACCATATTCATTGCTTAGTGCTTGAATAGCCCTCTTTGCTTAGTGCTTGAGGTTTGGACGAGTCCTTTACTTAGTGTTGGGATTAGTCTTAGTTTTAACCTATTGCTGTGTGTTCGGGTTAAAACATATCTTGCTCAATTTACGTCCATCAAAGGTATTTGTTGAATGCAAAACCGGACTCAAGTAAATTGTTTTTCTTTTAAGGTTCTCTGAATTGAACAGTCCTCTCGACCGTTTAATTCCCCTTTGTCCGTCCACAATTTCAGTCCTTGTTTCATCTTCAGACAGTCCGCTGCACTGTTCAAATCCGAGTCTTGTCTAAAATTCTCGAGTCCTAGAGGATTCACTTCATAATTATGTGAGATCACAAATAAAAATGGACGAAAAAGGAAAAGGTTACGAGTAGATGGCTTGTACTTGGTCAGCGGAGAAAGGAAGTATTGAACTTTATTTTTGGTGAGAGAGAGTATTAGTGGGGTTGATTATGTATGTTTGTATCATTTGTCATATATCGGGGCTTTTGACATCAACAGAATGTGTAGCTTGTCGTTTTTTAAAATGCAAATAGTCTAGTTTATTTGACACTAGTAAAATATACTTATTCTCAAATTAGAGTTTTGGTTGATTCATCCGCAAATGAAATAGAACAAATACGGAGCATGCAAAGAGAGTGGCAGTAGCAAACTTAAACAGACATATCTCCCAAACCATAATTCACCTTAAACGGGACATATATGGTTGGAAACTAGACAAAAGAGCTACAATTTGTATGAACAAAGTTTTTCCTGAAATGTCATATTGATCCTTGAACAAGTCTTACAAACACATGCATGCAAACTGTAAATGCTGATCTTTGTCCAAGTTTAGTCCTTTTTTGTGCCATGTTTCACTCAAGTCATTGTTAAGCCAATTTAGTCATATTTAAATCCTTGCGTGTCCTCATTAATCATAGAAATGTTAAGTTTCATAGATTGTTAGATTAACCATCCATGGTTAGACATGAAACATCAAAGTTAAAGCTTAAGGGCGCAATTAGTTACCTTGTTGAGAATATGCTAGTACAAAATCAAACCCTCTTAGAAGATAAATTAAATCCTCTTAAAAGATAATTTAATCCTCCTCTTCTAAGTCTTATTAATAAGATTAGATGTATTAGTGTATATTCATAAGTAAACCAAGTGTTGTCTAAGTTTGAACTTTGAACAAAGGAGAAATTAAAGATGAATGTTTGAGTTTTGGGAGCTCAAACCACACGCCTACAAGGAAGGGGGCATAGAGCACTTTATTTCTTGTTTTATCCTGATTTTTCACTTGGAGTTTGGTTTTTCACGTTTTGCACAGCTGAAATGTGGAGTTGAATGGTTGTTTTTCTCTCACTTTTACACTCTTACTTACTTGGCCTACCGCCTATGGGTATGTTGATTCGTTGTTTGAGAATCTTTTGGGTAAAACTTTCAAGTGATTTTTGGCCTCTTAATTACGTTCTACTTGAGCTTAAGGTACCCATTTCTATTTTGCTTAGTGACCCATTGAATATCATTAGTGATCATTTCAAAACTATAAGTCATTTTAGTTTTAATATCATTAGTATCATTTGATTCATTTCAAACTCTAAGTTGCCGTTTTACTTACTAGACGTTGATAGACCATCGGGCATCATTCTTACATCCTCTTATATTACTGCCGTGGAATCTAGGTATTATTCTGTTCTATTGAAGAGTGAGTAGGTTGGGAGCGTAGTTTAAAGAAGCGCACCTCCTGTGCGCATAAGTTGCGCCCTGGATGGTGCACTAGCTAGAGCGCCTTGGTTCATTTTAGGTGCGCCTTTTAGATAAGGCTCACCTCACGAGGCTCAATAGTTCGATCTTTTACTATGCCATTCCTTTTCACCATTATTCCTAAATTTTACTCCTTTACATGCAGCCAACTTAAAAACTCCTAAAAAGGGTATTATCGCCAAAATTTATTCCGTATACTTTTTGCTACCAGAAATAAGGCGCCTCGCGTCCAAACTACGCATGCCTTTGCCTTGCGCCTTGACCTTGTTACCTCGGCCCCTTGGCGCCTCTTCAAACTAAGGTGAGAAGGTTGTTTTGATTTCTTTGTATTAGATCGAATCATCAAACGAAACAACAATTCACGGCTTATTTCAAACGCAAATTCGGAAGTCAATCTTGTGATTTCATTTGATTACATGTACTATTCCTTTATTTTATTTTCACCCCAATTCGGTGTTCTTCCCCTAATCAAACATTCCCCTGAAATCCACCAATTATATTCCTCTAATTGCTTTAATTGTTATCATTGTACCATTTTCTGCTCTTCATAATCTCCATTACCTAACGGCTAGCGTATCTTGATCTGAGCACTTGTTTCTTTCAATTTAGGATTTTGTGTTGTTACTTTTAATTTAGGATTTTGTGTTGTTACTTTTAGAATAAGTTTTTGTTGTTTTATAATTTTGACATTTCAATACTTATATTGTGTTGTTTTATTTCTTCATAGAAATGGATCTGGATACTGAGAATAGAATTGCGTCAATTCTATTGAAAGAGGCTGCAGAATTGCGACGTCAAGCTCAACAGGAGGGCGTGCTTGCTTATCTACACAAGCCCACTGTTCGTGGGCGTCCTAATTCTCGTTTTCTTAGTGCGACAATTCGTGGGATTGAGCAAGGTAATTTTGATCTTTAAGTAATCTATTGTCTGCTTGTCTATTTGTTGTCTTTGATTATTGATAATGGTCCCTCGTTTTATTTGCGAGGTTTGAGCCATTTGGGTTAGCTCTAGTACTTGTAAGTGGCCGCTTGGATTGCGGTTATTGTTAGGGGGTAATGGAGGGAAAGACAAAGGAAAGTAGGGGATGGTGGGGGTGATCATGGTGTATGAAGGAATGAGATGAAGATAGGCTAATAACTACCTAATAAGTACCCAAGGTTGATGCATTACCCTTCCATGGGAGTAATAATTTCTTGTTTAATGTTAGATTGACACATGTAGCGTGATTTAGAAAGATCCAACATTTAGTTTGTCTACAGTAAAAGTTTTTTGGAGTAAAATGGGATTAATGTTGTGTCATGCGTGTGTTAGTTTTACATACATTCCTTTGATGAATGTAGTGATTTTCATTCTTTCTCTTCTATTTTGACTTTTTATTTTATCGTGACTGTTAATTTTTTGTTACGAATGAGGTTTTTTAGATCCCTAGTTGAGTGCGCTGTTTGGTTGCCAACTTGCCATTGGAAACCAGATGGTGTAGAAATTCTTGTAAAATTCAGATAATGAGAGTTAACATGTGGCATTTAAAACTCTGTAAGAATTCTCATTCCCTGCAAAATGGATTAGGCATCTCACTTTCTCTCCTCTAGGTAAGCGAATAACATGGTACATAGTAAATCGCTTTTAAGATATTCTCGTGAAAAATTGAAATGTTCCACAAAGTTTTGTTTCCTAAACTTACCAGATAAGCAATGAGGTCAAATCCTCCTAGCTCTTGCCACAATGTCTCTTTTATCATTTCAGTTTCACCACGCTTCCATGTGATAGCTGTACCCCATCATTCACTTACTAACATTACATGCTTTTTAAGAAAAGCTCTAGCAGGTCATAAACATGTGCGAGAATATTAAAGCACTTTGCTGCGGTAATATCTTGCCCTGAATCTCCTGGCTGTGTGATTGTGTGAATGACTAACGTAAGGATGAAGGATGAAGGATAACAGGATATAATGGTCCATAAGTTTTCTTTTAGTTCTTCAAAATTTGATACGTAATTACGTATTATAACTTAGTGAAATGTGAGCTGCTAGTGACACTATTTCAATGGTGTCCTAGCACAAATAACAGGTGTTACAGTTTGGTCTTTAACATTCTGATTTTGATTAGTTCTTTTGTGTAAATCATGTAAAATAAATTTGATTAATTCTTTTGTGTAATTTTTTACCGTGACAATTTGACATACCGTGACATGTGTTAAGTGTGTTATATTTGCTAGTTGGTTAATGGGTTTAGTAAGTCATGTGAGTTGAATGGCTCAAAAGGTCAAAATTCATCCATTTTCATATAAATAGGTTAGCCCTGTCGGGTTGGGTTATGAAAAATGTAGGTGTAGGGTGTGGGTCATTAACTCATTATGCACGACCTATTTTGTGTAATTGGATCATCTAAGGGACTAAGGGTTGCAGGGACAGTGGGACACATGGTTCGTAGCTCGTGTAAAAGTTCCAATACAGGCACACTTAAATTGGAAATTTTGCAGTGTGTTAAGTATTTTTTAATATGTACTCTGTGCCATTCTTCTTATTGTTTACTGTAGTAATGTAGTTTAAACATCGTGCAGACATTGGAGTAAATGGTGTCCCTTTTTATTACGAAGCGACTCTGGTTTCCTCATAGTATACTAGCTGAATTGATTATGCTTTTATGTATTTAGGCACAAAATACTTCAGTATTCTTTTGGGTAAACTGTGAAACAAGCTGACAACATGAACAAATGGGAGTTGAAAAATATTGTTTTAGCCACATAGAGATGGAAACATGTACTTCGATTCCGTGGTTTCGTCAGAAAAAATTTAAATTCGTGGATATGTGCTTTATAGTACTAAGTTACCCAGTGATATTGTTGTACCTTGACGAGGAGATGTCAAACTATCAATATTCAATATGTCATTAAAATCAGTCTTTAATATCCAAAGAAATTTACCCTTAGACTGGCACTTAACTCTGCCAAAAGTATCTAACCAATCTTGAATTTTGTTGAGTTGGAGGCTGGAGCTCAATTCCTGCAAATAAATACAAGGAGACAAGGCAGAAGGCTCTGTCTATACACTTGTTTAGATGATGGGAGAAAACTTAGTACTAATCTAGGAATATGATTCGGCGGTATTTCATCCCTGTAATGCGTTTTAAAGTTCAAAATGAAATACCTTTTTACAGACCATAGTAGCTGTAGAAGTCCAGAAAATCAATGCTATTTGCTGACTTCTGAGTTGTTCTGATTAACCATGTGTCACCAATCACCATCTTGATTTGTTTTTCAGTTGCAATTGTCTAAGAAGCTTTTTTCCATGTTAGCAGCTAATCGAGTTGTAGAGGTGAATGAAATGTGGCGGGCTCGGAAGAAAGAGCTAGAGATGGACCGTAGGTCTAAAAGTAGGCGGAGAGATGAGGGTAGTAACAGTAGCAGGGACATAAGTTCTGACTCACCCAGAAACAGAAGCAAGAGGCATGGTCCCACTTGCTCATCAAGCAAAAGATCATATGATAATCATCATGTTGGGGAAGATAGCGGCTTGAAGGATGAAGAGCTCGAGGAGTTTCTTCAGTCGAGGTCTTATAAACACCTTACCTCCTAGCGAGTTTGACATGAGACAGTCTCACATGTTCTACCAACCCAAAATCTTATGTATATACATACTCATTTGATTGAAGAGTCAATGAGCTGGTTTTATGTGTGACTGTCTCATACTCATTTTACTTCATCTGAATGAAAATACAAAGCTTCGAAATATTACATTATATAAATGTTTTAGCATAATTTAGGCTTAGAGGAACCACAAGTTTTTGTATCTCCTTCAATATTACTTGCTTTCTTCATTTATAGTCTTGGTGGGTTTTTGACAATTAACTCGGACTCGGATTATTTACCCTTTTTCAGGGTGAAACGTGGAAGGGGCTCTGTAGGGTCAAGGATGGATGAAACTGGTCCCTATCTCCCCGCTTTACCAGAATCAGATGATCAATTATGTACAAATTCTAATCACTTTGACAATGAGATTCCCCAGCGGGTTCTTTTGGGTCCTGAAAGGCCTTCCTCCTTGAAACGTTGTAAATTTTCCGGTGATGAGTCTGAAGAAGAGCAAAAGAGATCAAAGAAGGGTAGTTCAGGAGGGTCCAGAGAGAGACTCTCAAAGAAGCACAAGTCGAGAGATCTGTATTAAAAGAAGAAGAAAAAGGAGAAACGACGTAAGCACTAAGGCAGCCCAAGGTATAGAAATACTTAGCAATGTAACATACGATCCTGGTTTATGATGTTAATAGACATTGTGATTCTACATTCGAGTTGTGTTGTATACCTGTGAAATTATTTATTTGACAAGCCAAGTTGGCAACCTCCAGCAAGGTGAATACTCAATAGGTTTGGGTGTCAGTTGTCAATACCTGTCAATGATGGAAACAACTTGTATTAATATTCATTCCTGCAATTGAATTCCATGTGATCCAACCTCTTAAACAAGGCTCTTGTAAGATTGGATAGTAAACTTTATTGTGCAATTAAAGCAACCACTTCCAATATGTTTTAATATAGGCTCATTGGCATGGCTGTGGACCTGTGGTACCATGGACTTCATTTATTGCTGCTCTGCTATCAAACTATATCATGCAGCAGGTCTTTTGTTATTTGTTGCTGTAGTGATTGAGTTTGGTATTATGTGTATCTCAAAGGCTTGCCTTCATTTTTATTTTATTTTTTGTTCGTTTTAGATGTTAGATTAGATGTGAATTGAGGTACAAGGGCGAATTTGATACTGCCATCGAAGTATCTAACGGGTTTTAAACTCAAGTCTTAAGCATCACTCTTTATAACATTACCAACTAAGTTAACCGACATTTGCAGTTTGTCGTCTTGAGTTCAAAGCACAAGTAATGATATTCAATTCGTGTTATGAATTTGAAATTCAACCGTCCTCATGACTTGTCTTCCACCAAGAAAACCACATAAGTAATTGTATTGTCTAACACAGCTGGTCGTAATTAGTCATCCAAAGCTTCTAAAACAAGGAAAATCCCACCAAATGACGCACATAACCGAAACACACACAATAATTACACATTGATTAAAGTTTCCGTTCAAACAAAGCATTAAAAACAAACTCCATTCCCAATTAATTAACCCACCTCCATTAATACTCCATTTTGTCTTTACTCTAAACTTCCATAATAATCACTTTTTATTAAAAGATAATACACCATTGTCACATTATACTCCCTTCACTTTCTAATTTCCCTTTTTTCTCTTCTATTTGACAACTCCTTCTCACCTTCCGTCTCTCACTTTCTCAAGCAACCTTCAAACTAACTCCCACATAATCTAATTGTTATCTTCCACTACTTATACCAATTTCTTTTCGTAAAACACTATCAAAAAGCTCAAAATTTTGTCAAAAAAATTGCAACTTTTTTCTTTGTTTTATTTCAATGTTGTAATTTTTCACTATTGCCACCATTTTTTCATGAAACACCATTAAAAAGCTGAAACTTTGCCAAGAAATTTGCAAAATTTTCATTGTTTTCATTCCAATGGTGTAATATTGTACTACTTGTTCAATTTCTTCATCCAAAACTCATTAAAAAGCTCAAATCTTTGGCAAAAAAATTGCAACTTTTTTCTTGATTTTATTTATTTAAATGAAGTAATATTGTGAGAAATTTTTTCTTGGTTTCATTTCTAAAGACTAAAATTGCAAAGCACAATTTAAAAAGCTGAAAAGTTGACCAAAAAGATCAAAACTTTTTACTTGGATTGACTTCAATGGGGTGTTCAGCATCTCGTCTTGATACACTAATTGCGAAAGCAATTGAAGATCCTTCATCTTCAACAACATCATCTTCATCACAATCTTCATCAAATAACTCATCTTTATGTGTTTCTTCATCATCATCTTCATCAATTGTTCCAAAAACTCGTTCTTTTTCGACTCCGCTTGTTCATCACCCGGCTATAGAAAAAGGGGATACGCATCATCTTGTTTGTCTAACTTCTTCAACTTATGGTTCACTTAATGTTACTGGTGTTGAAAATGGTGATTTTTCTGGGAAATCTTCTCCTGATTCTGTGATTAACACTTGGGAATTAATGGAAGGGTTAGAAGATGAAGAAAATGTGATTAATTATCGTAATAATAATGATTTTAAGAATACCCATAAATTACCCACTTCTAAATTTGTTGATTTTGGTAGTGATTTTAAGGTGAAACTTCCTGCTTCAAAATTAGGGTTAAATTTGATTGATTCTAGTCGTGATTTTAATGATGCAAAAAAAGTACCCAGTGAAAAATTTGGGGTAAATTTGAGTGATTCTATGATGAAACTGAGTGATTCATATGTGTTTGTGGAAGTTCCTGATGAAATAGTTGAGGAAAAGGAAGTGGGTTTTGGAGCAAACCCTAATTCTAAGCCTCTGTGGAAACATTTGTCTGAGGAATCGCTTCTGTCGAAAATGGACCCGAATGTGTGTAATGCTTATGATAGAGCATTGTTAGCTAAGAAATTGGGGTGTAGTCAATCTGGGAAGGTAATTAAATCTGTGGGTTCGAGTCCGAATCTGTTTGTTTCAAAGAGTAAGAGTATGGGGACTAATGCTCCAGTTGTGTCGAAATTGGGTAGTGAGGATGATGGCATGATACGCGAATGTGAGAATAAGATTGTGTTGTATTTTACTAGTTTGAGGGGTATTAGGAAGACATTTGAAGACTGTTCTTCTGTTAGGATGATACTTAGAGGGTTTCGGGTGGTGGTAGATGAGAAGGACATTTCGATGGATTCAAGCTATAGGAAGGAATTGCAGAGTGCACTTGGTGGAAAGGCTATGAGTTTGCCGCAGCTCTTTGTAAGAGGGAAGCATATAGGAGGTGTTGATGATGTCAAACTGTTGCATGAAACCGGGGAATTGGAGAAGATTTTAGAAGGATGTCCGACAAAGGACTGTGGGTCTGTTTGTCATAGTTGTGGTGATGCGAGGTTTGTTCCGTGTTCATATTGTAATGGTAGCCGGAAGGTATTCCAGGAAGAGGAAGGACGAACGAAGAGGTGCCCTGATTGCAATGAGAATGGATTGGTTCGCTGCCCTGGTTGTTGCTCCTGATTCTTTAGTCATTCTCAGTTAATTCATAGAGATTCAGTAATTATTTCTTTCGATTTTCTGATGCCAAGGTCAATCACATTACTTGTTCTTATGTATCTAGTATCTACCATCTGTTTGGCATTAGATGGATCGAGTTATGGTTCATTATCTCTTTGAACTTAATTGAAAAAATAAAATTGCATTTTTATGTTACTCGCAATGTATCTTATACTACATAAAAGCTGTAAAGGTTGATCATTCTTGACTACTAACTTAAGTATAAGAGAACTTGATCTTTTATCATTCATTCTCGACGATTTCTGGTGGTGTATTATGATTAGTTCATATCATTGCAAATTGGCTACAATGTTGTGTTTTTCTCTTTGTACGATCCAGATCACACTACGATTAACAAAAAAAATGTAATCCCTCCATTTCGGTCAATCTGCCACATTTTACTTAAACTACTCGCTAAAAAGTTAAAATGTAATCCTTCCCTTTAAATCTAAATTTATCATATTTTAAAAATCTCTCGTGAAAACATAGGGACGGGGACACCGAGTCATTTGGATTTGAATAGACGCGTAGGTAAATTGACTTAAACTAAGGGAGCATGCTGAAAAAGTGGAGCATGTAGCTTGAAGATTGATTGTCAGAAATGCATATCAATAGTGAAAAGTGATATTAACTGGTTCCCACTAGAAAGAGTACAAATGTTTTTGTTATTTCAGTTTTCAGTCCTTTTGTTAACATATTTTTATGTGCAAGACATGTTAGTTTAACAGGATAAAGAACGTATTTTTAGATGCATGGGGGTACCTTGTTTATCATTTTGTTTTTGTAGTTTGGCAGGAAAACAGAAAAGAAGCATCATTGTTCATGTGGATTGTTTAGGTGGTGGTTGTGAATTTGTGATTGTATTGTCACATTCTGCTCTTGCTGGCTGCTGTTACTATGATTGTGATGCATTGCCTGAATTGTGATTAGATTTAATGTCCTTTTTATCATTTATTTTTATACAAATTCGCAATTTTAACTCGTCATATGCTTATGGCGCCTCACTAGAGATCACAAGGATTCTCTACATTTCCTCAAAAAAAATGGAGGTTTATTATGAGTAAACAACACTTGAAGGACCCAAACTAACATGTTATGAAGCTTTAAGGACCTAATATATTATTGCGTGGCTTTGAGGACCTATCTCTAACAGAGTTAACATTTCTGTTAACTTTGCTTCATCCAATCTTAATATATGTATATTATATATTACTTGATTTAATTCCATGAATTTGTACGTACACTTCAAAAATATGAGTTGGCCTTGCTTAAGACGGGTCGAATCTTAAGCCGGGTAGTTACACTCACAAAACGAATATGGGGGACAAGGTGGGGGCACCCCCATGTGCCTCCCACTATCCTCTATTTGGACATTTTGTCTCACAAAATGGTATCCGTCTACAACTTAAGACGGATAGTGCCCGCCTTAAGTAAGAATTTGTGCAAAAATATACCTCTTATTAAATGAGTCGGAAACCGATAATCACACAATTTAGGCCTTTGATTAGTTCCGATAAAATGAATTAACGTATATAACTGGAGTTAAGTGTTTTTTAAAGACCTGAAATATGGAGAAAAATAGAAATGAGGACCTAAAATACTAATGCGTAGCTATATATAAGGACCTCGTTTGTACTCTCGTTTGTCGGGGCCAAACTCTGGTCATGAGTACGTTTGGGTCCAGTTCGGGTTGCGTACGGGTCAGGTAAGTTGGGTCATTTTTTAGCTCGGGTTTTGGTTGGATTCAGGTCATTATTGAGCCGGGTCATTCAGATAGATTTGTCAGGTGGTTCGAGTTTTGGTTGGGTCGGGGTCATTGTCGGTCCGAGTTAGAATTGGCCATTAGCACGGGCTGACCCGGCCGGCCTTGGCCCGTTATTTTATGCAACTTAGCCTGACCCAGCGCGGTCCGGCTTTGGCCCGCCGTAGGCCCGGGCCTGGTTTGGGTCCTAAAATTCCAGCCCAGCTCGCCCTTGGTCCGCCATTTTAGCAAAAATAAAAAAAAACAAATAAATAAATTGGCAAGGCCCGCTAGCGCGGCCCGCCATTGACCCACCTTGGGCCCTGACCCGGGTCAAGCACATCCCAGCTCGGCCCGGCCAAGCCCCCTGTCCTGGCCCGGGTTTGACCAGGAGAGACCGGCCCGCCCGGCCCGGCCCGAGTACAGGTCTCCGGGTCATAATCAAGCTCATTTCTGGGTCGGGTAATTATGATAATTTGTTCGATCTAGACGGACTTGGGTCGGGTTTTACTTATTGGTTGGCTCATCAATTTATTATTCGGTCATTTTTTCCAATAATTTTATAAGTTTAAGCTGAGTTATGATCATTATTTAGAATAGTTATAGCTTATAAGGTTAGTTAATATTAAATACCTTAGAAAAGTTGTTCATAATGTCGGTTTATTTTTGTTTTTTATCGCCTTTGACTTTTCATTTCTATCGTTGATATTTTTCGAGTTAATATCGGGTTATCTTTTGGCTCAGCCAACTTTCAGGTCAAATCAGCTATCAAGTCGAGTCTCGTTGAACTCATCAAATGGGAGAGAGTATTTTAATAAACAGACAAACAGTAATATAAATCAATGGAGTATGATAGTTTATATAAATTGAGTTAGTTTCCCTTGAGATCAAACGGATATATCCGTTTTCTTAACAATGGTAATTTATTCATACTACTTAATCCGCTTAAGTTTAAGATTAACAATGGTAATTTTCCTATTTTTCTGAATTGTTTCACGTAGGCATAGCATGTGTGAGTGTGCATGTCACTATCTTGGACAACAGACGGAGAGTAACCGACGTTTACCATAGGTCCTCAAAGCTCCCTAAATAATATTGAGGTCCTTAAACCTCCAAAATGTAATAATTGAGGTCCTTATACTATGGTTTACTCGGTTTATTATCTTTTAATGGTCCGGATCTAATTTAAAATAGATCGGGTGGCTGTAAATACACTTGAGTAGGAAAATGTAATTGAATAAGAATGAGATATCTAATGTAATATGAGTATATTAAAGAGGAAATAGAGAGAAAGAAATGGAGAGGATTCAAATTGAAAATTGGCTTGTTCAAGCTATTTATTTAGCTTCGAAGAAAAATATGGAATCTACAACTTTAAATGTGAGGAATAAATAATTGGCCGAATATTAGCTTAACATTGGAAGATATTATAGCTTAACAAATATTGGTTTGTAAATATGATGTGACAACTCCAAGCTAGGTGGGGGAGAGTGTAACATTGGAGGATATTGTAGCTTAACATATTAGGTGGGGAGAGTGTAACATTGGAGGATATTGTAGCTTAACATATTAGGTGGGGGAGAGTGTAAGGAGCCGCATTTTACTCGCAATTCAGCATCGTAATCCCTGAAATTGCGCGCGCAATCCGGTTCATTTCTAACCCTTAGATTTTTATTTAGTATGCACTTATATATTTTCGTTTCTGTTTTTATATTCTAGTAATACTCCAAGATTACTTCCTGTGTGTCAAATCTTGGAGTTAACTCTTTAGTTTAAGATATGTTTTTATGCGTTTAGAAAACATATTGCTATTCTGCACAATTCATGTTTCATGCTACCAGATATGTAATATCAAATTTGCCTCTGTGGGAGGTACTAGTCAATCAATCTGCTTCCCACTAAATGCTTTCTTATTTACTCGTTGCTTACATTCTTATGAACTGTTGCCTTCATTCTTACTAACGAGCATGTGTGTGTCGACCGTTGATGATCGAGACTAGGGTCCCGACACATGCAAACCGAGACCGATTACGAATGCACTACTGGGCTAGCATTCTTGTCGCGAGATTAGACAAGGGTGCGCGCCACGTGCCAGCTCAAAGTACCGAACCGTGACATTTGGTATCAAAGCCCGCTCTTCACGACGGACTGCTGCATACGATGACGGGAAAGACCGCAGAACCGAGAGGGAACAAAGGAGAAACTAGGGCCAAGGAGGCGGCCTTAGAGAAGTTGTTTGATGAGAAAATTTCATATTTGGAAGGACTCGTGGTGAGTCTGGAGAGCACTGACCAAGCCGTACACGAGACGTTAAAGGGGCACGAGGCTCGCTTTGAAGCCGTAAACGAGCCTGTAAAGCGGAATTAGGCTCGCTTTGAAACCGTAGAGGCATTGATCCCACCTGAGTTCGCGGAAGAGATGGGCTACGTCCACGAGAGACTCGGATAGCTCGAGAACATGTGTAATACATTGATGAAAATGGCTGCAGACGGAAATTTTGCTGGGACTCCCAAGGTGAAGCCGCTTGCACCTCATAAGTATAGTGGGGCGAGAGACTCAAAAGAAATGGATAACTTCCTCTTCGACATGGAACAATTCTTCCGAGTGAGTGCACTCGACGAAACGCTGAAAGTCACTACAACGAGTATGTACCTGATCGATGATGCCAAACAATGGTGGCGCTCCAAATACGCCGAGATTTAGGCAGGGACCGTGGTGTTGGAGTCATGGGACGACTTTAAACGACTCTTTAAGGAACAATTCTACCTGGAGAACACCGACTTTGTAACACCCTCATACACCAAGGTGTCTTACCAAGACCACCTTAGCATATCATAGTGCTACCATCTCGGTTGTCCGAGGTAAAGTATATCAAATAGACCATCAAAGAACAATTATTAAGAGTACAAAACTGTTTAATCGAAATACAACTCAAAGTTAAATCAAAACGATTACAAATCCAAAACAACAAAAAGAACTAAGATATAAGTGACACCGGAAGCTAGCTAAACGAACGGTGATGACACGACCCCATCCATAATCCGCGAGCTACATCCACAACCATTACCTGCTAAACCAACTGCTCACCATCCCCAAATGGATCACCACAGTTGATGTGTCTAATTTATAAACGATTTTACCCCCTATTTTAGCTCGGTTTCATTTGATTATTGAACTTTTATTAGTGTATTTTTGAGCTAATTCCGTGTTCTAGGTGTCTTTGCTTGTATTCATTGTATTTTGTAGGAAATAAAGCATTCGGTAGCTTTTTCCCGTCAAATTTGCAAGCACTAAAGTTCACGAGGCTAAAATAAATAAGACTTGAGCATTGAAGGGCATTTTGGAAAATTCCGAGCAACGAAATCCCGAGCATGAAGAAATTAGCATGGGTTGATGCACAAGTAAAGAAATGAAGATAAGGCCCAAAATAAAGTCCAAATGATCAAGTGGACTTGCAAGCTTAGGATTCCAAATGATGCTCTAACTCGAGGAATTTAGGAGCATTAACACGGAACATTGGATGCCATTTGATAATTAATCAAGGATTAAAAGCATTTAAGCGTGATTACTGCGTCCCCGATCGGGGTGACCTTCCCCTTCGAATTTTACGTTTCACCATCTATTCCTATATAAAGGGTGCTTAATCCGTCATTAGGGGATATCTTTTCTTACACTTTTCATACTCTTAAGCACACAAATACTCTTAGTTTTTAGAATAGTTTACATTTCCTTAAGCATTTCCTTTATGTTATAAACAATTTACTTAAGCATTTCAAGTTATAATCAATCTTTCCATTCAAGTTTGGGTTTCTCATTTGTGTTCTTTCTTGTTCAAGTTCTATTTCCTTGTTACGGTAATTTCATTTCTAGTTTTGATTCGTTAATTCCATTGTTATTAGCATTTCCTTATAATTATTAGCATTTCCTTATTGTTTTTGTTATTACTTTTCATTGTCAAGTTACTATTATCATAAGTTTATTCATAGCATTTTCATATTCGTATTTCATCATAGTTAATTTGCTAAGTATTGTTTCTAATTTCTATGTCATTATCATTTAGCATTATCTCATTTCTCAATTATTCATTTAGTTATAATTCTTTTATCATCATTTTATTCATATCATTTCTTATTAGTTTAGTTTCTAATATGAGTGAGTAGTTTACTTTGTCTAGGGAATAGGGAAGCCATGCATAATTAGTAATTGCAATTGTTGAAATAGGATGTTATGATATCGTCTAATCGTTTCTATCACATGCTTGTATCGTTTGCTAATCTTTGGTAATTGATCATTATCTTTGATTAAATTTGTTAATTCACTTTTATAAGTCGAGAGGCACGAAATTGAATTAGACTAAACATATTTTAGTAGACCGATCTAGTCATAGCGAGAGCTCACTAGAATCCGTTCTATGGTTGACAATAAGGCCGAGAGGTGGTTTTCATTAGACCTAAATAATTAACGGTATTATCAACTCCTAATTTAGCATGAACATTTACATATTTTCATGTGTGAATTCTACTCATAGCAATTCACTACGCAACTCCCATCTCCTTGTATTCGACCCCTACTTTACTACATTCATTTGTTAGCCAAGTCTAGGGTATATTTGTTAGGTGCTAGCAATGTTGTCAGGATCGAGATCCTACTTTGGATCGATCGAGGGACTCAGGATTGAATCGTGGGATCGGATCATAGGATCGTAAGATCCTACAATTAATGCACAATTAAGTTAACTTAGGCCAAATCTCTTGAATTTAAGTCAATATTGTTCAAAGTAACACCAAAAAGGGCCTAAAATCCAATAGTTACCATATAAAACAGTCAATCGTGCAACACATGGGTTATATAAGTACAATGGTACCAAAAACAAAAGGGCTTTTAAATTTCAATAGCCAAAGTTTTGTATTAGGCTCCTATTAGATTACAATACCACTAAAATCATAAAATTCTAGTCATTAGTCAACATATCCAAAGCTGCCACCTTGCACGTCTTCATCTCCAAACCATTGACACTAATACACATGCGGTTTCGATATTTTCGTCTTCATCATCAAAGATCGGACTCATGATCACCAGCATCATGAACATGACTTGTTTCATTTGAGCCAACAACAAAGAGCTCCAACTTCATCATCGCTTATTTCAAGATATTCAACTTCGTTATCTTGCATAAAGGAAGATTGACATAAACAAAATCAGATGTTTCTATGAGACAACTAACAATGAAATAAGCACAAATAGAGGCGTACGTACATTGATCTTTATTCATATCTTCATCTATGTTCTCATTCTCGGTGTGTGATGATGCTTCTCGTGCATATCTTGTTGGTGCTCTATCAATAACATTTAACCATGTTTCACTAGAAGAAAGAATGTGTTCTTCCCTCTCGTAATCCACTCATCATCCGAAGGTAAATCCTCTAATGTAAATTCTTGAATTCTGACTTTCTTCATCGTCTAGGCTTCAGTTTAAGATTATACATTATGAAGACTAAATCATTCATCTTTCGTTGATGTAAACGATTACGCTTCTTTGTATGCACCTGTGAAAAAACTTATTAGAATTAAAATCTTACATACAGCTACTGGCAGTATTAAATATTTAATGGAAAAAAATCATTTACCATCTCAAAAGCGCTCCAGTTTCGTTCACAACCAGAAGAACTACATGTCAAGCTCAGAATCCGTATGGCAAACCTTTTTAACTCCGGACACTCATCTCCGTATGGATCCTACCAATCAGCTAAGTACATGATTTAAAACAATGTTGCTAAACTTATATACCAAGTGACTTGTAATATAGTGTAAGATGCTCAAAGAAAATAACTTACCAGGTGTCTTTTTGTTTCTGGTCGCCACAACAGTAGGCAAGCCAAAAAGACCTTTTGCATTCTTAAAAGCATCCATTTGAACATCTATACGCGTCCTTTCTTCGGGGTCTGACACCATTCTTTGCAAACAAGTATATAAGCCCATTTTCACTTCTAGGGTTGATTTAAAATCTGGACTGTATTGAAATTGCGGGTTTAAGAAGTAGCCAATAGCATGCAGAGGCTTGTGCATTTGAGCCTCCCAGCGTTCATCAACTATGTCCCATATCGGCTTATAACTAATCAATAAAAGAAAGACAAAAAACAGTTAGAGGTAGTAAATAAGGTTAAACTAAAATATTAAAATAGATATGTGTACTTTGTGTAGTGTATAGAAAGTGCTAACATACTTTTTTTCAACACTATTAAAATTCTCTTTGATTTGATTTTTTGCTCTTGACATCGCCTCATAAATGAATCCCATAGCAGGGTTCTCATCGGAGTCTACCATATGAAGAACTTTAACTAATGGCAAAGCAGCTTTCAAACATGTGACAACTCCGGGCCAAAATCCTCTAGTATCTAAGATGATCCTTTGTACTTTCTTCCCTTCAATTGATTTACCAAATTTGCTATTTCTCCATTTAGCAGAAGCAAAAAATGCGAGGAGAGGGGCCTTTTGTTCATTTAAGCACCTTAACATCAAATATGAAGTAGCGAATCGAGTAACTACAGGTCTAATCAGCTCCCTACCTTTTGTAAACTCTTTCATCCAAGTATGGACCAATGTCCTCGAGTAAACGTAAGTGGTTACCTTTCTTGCTTTAGTTATTGCTACACCATGACTCTTAATCTTTTTATCAAGATCCTCCAACATTTGATCAATACAATGTGCTGCACAAGGTGTCCAGAATAGTTTTTGTCTTTTCTCCATCAAGCGTTCCCCAGCTGCTTTATAGTTCGCAGCATTATCTGTAACAATCTGCACAACGTTCTCTTCACCAACCTTCTCTACAACAACATTTAGCATCTCTAATACTTTGTCGGCAGTTTTAGAAATGTTAGATGTGTCAATAGATGATAGAAAAACAGTCCCCTTAGGACTATTTACTAAGAAATTACAAATGGAACGTCTTTGTCTATCACTCCACCCATCAGACATTATGGTACACCCTGTTTTCTTCCATTCCTCTTTGTATTCATCAAGTATTTTCATCACATTTTATACTTCTTTGTCCAAAAATTTCACTCTAATCTCATGATAAGATGGGGGTTGTAATCCAATACCAAATTTAGCAATCCTTTCAATCATTATTGGAAATTCGGGATTGTTGACAACATTAAATAGGATAGCACTTGTGTAAAAAAAGCGAGCAATCTGTTGACACACCTCCTCCAAAGGATCGTATAATAATCGCGATCCCACCGATCCTAACGATCCTGGACCGATCCTAGTGAGTACCGATCCGGAACGTTGGGCGTATTTTGGATCGTAGGATCGTACGATCCTACGATCCGGATCGCGATTTTGACAACATTGGTTAGGTGTGCTATAGCCTATCAAATTTTGGCGCCGTTGCTAGGGAGCCGGTTTTGTTGCATTTTGAATTGTTGACTTCTATCTTATTTTCTTTTGTCTTGAGGAACACTTGTTCCTTGAGACCGTTACTTACAAGTTACTTGAAGATTGTTATCTTATGCCCATGTCCTCTCGCACAGGAGAATTGCTTCCTTTTGATCCGGAGCCCGAGAGAACTTTCCGTAGCTGACTCAATTATTTCAAGGAGCTTTTCGAATATTCTAGTCCCGGTGGTTTGCCAATTACCAACTCCGTGACGAAGAAGAAGGTTCTAGTTCATCATCTCCACCACCACCACCATCACCAATCAAGAAGATGGTGAAACTTTCTGATCATTCCAAGCCCACCGCGGCTATGCTTCCTAGGGGTATCACTGCTACCCAAATTGGAGCCGCGGATTTTAAGATCAAGCCGGCTTTCATTAGCCTTGTGGAGAAAAAGCAATTTGGGGGAAGTCCTTTGGAGGATCACAATTTTCATGTGCAAAACTTTTGTGACTATTTCTCAATGATTAGGCAAACGGGAGTCACACAATCTCAAATAAGGGAGATACTTTTCCCTTTCTCATTGAAGTACAAGGCTAAGTTATGGATCAATAGCCTTGATAGAACCACCATGGAGATCACCAATTGGAATACTTTGGCTCTTGCTTTTTATCAAAAGTATTTTCCACCAGAGAAGACACAAACTTTGAGGAGTCAAATCACGGGGTTTCGTCAGCAAGGGCTAGAGAGCCTTTATGAAGCTTCAGAGAGATACAAGGAATTACAAAGACAATGCCCACATCATGGGCTGGATCCTTGATTTCTCGCTATTACATTCTGCAATGGATGTTGTGCCGAGTCTCACCGTGTTCTCGATTCCGCTAACAATGGGAGGTTTGATCAAATTGACACCGATATTGCTTATGCCACAATTGAATCCATGGCGATTCATGATTCGCAATATGTCAATTCCTGAAGTACACCACTAAAGACAAAGGATGAGTCGTCCGATACATCCGTCTTGAAGACTCAAATTGCCTAGCTTCAACAAAAATTGGAGGCCCAAAGTGCGGCTTCATCTCTTCAACAAGTCAATGCCATGTCCACTACCGGCCAAATACTTGTTTGTGAAGGTTGCGGAGGTGCGGGACATTACACTGCCCTATGTCAGGCTACCATTGAGGAGGTAACTGCTTTTTAAAGTTTTAGACAAAGTTCATTTCCATCAGGTACTTTTTAAAATACTTACAATCCTAATACCAAATACCACCCGAATTCGTCTTACAAAAGTGCAAATGTGCTAAATCCTCAACCCCAAAATACTTTTGTGTCCCAACCACCACAAAATAATTTTGTGCCTCAACAACAACAACAAAATACCTTCATTCCACAACAACAAATGTTCAATTACCCACCGGGATATCAAAATCAAAATCAAAGCCAAAACCAAAATCAAAGGCCACCACAACAAAACTTTCAACAAAACTTCAAACCAACCCAAGGTCAATCTTCAAATTCCCAACAAAATGACCAAGGAGGGAGAAAACTTGAAGCTTTGGTGAAGCAAATGGCTAATACCTAAATCGAATTGTTGGCTCAAATGCAAAAGAGCGATCAAGCTCACAATGCCGCCACCAAGATGCTAGAGAATCAAATGGCTCAACTAGCCACTTCTAGCTCTCAAAGGAAAACAGGTCAACTACCACCTCAAGGTGAGACACCACATGATGCCGTTATTGCTATTAACTTGAGGAGTGGTACCAAGTATGATGAGCCCCTTATGCCCAAAGAAAGTGAGAAGGTACTTATTGAAATGGAGGTTTCTCCTATCTCAAAGAAAGTTGATACCATTCCAAAGAAGGTTGTTGAGCCTATTGTTATTGAAAAAGTGAAAGATGTGGAGGATGCTCCTCCAAAGAAAGATGTTGAAGTCAAAATTCCGGAAAAAGTCAAAGTGCCTTTCCCTCATCGATTGGCTAAATACCAAAAGGAGACTCAATTCGGTAAGTTCATGGAAGTGGTGAATAATTTACAGGTAACCGTTCCTTTTACCGAATTAATCACTCAAATTCCATCTTACATTGAGTTCATGAAAGACATTTTAACTAAGAAGAGGACTTTTGATGATGTTGAAACTATAGCATTCACCGCTGAGTGCAGTGCTCTTTTGCAAAATAAGTCCCCTCCTAAGTTAAAAGATCACGGTAGCTTTTATATTCCATGCACCATAAACACCTATATTATTGACAAATCTTTATGTGATTTAGGTGCTAGTGTGAGTGTGATGCCATATTCTATTTGTGATAAGATAAATATGAGAGTCTTGAAATGTACTAGTGTCACTTTTCAAATGGCGGATCGTTCTATAAAACGCCATTTCGGAGTTTTGGAGGATGTTCCGGTAAATTTTTCATTCCGGTTGATTTTATTGTTCTTGACATGGTCGAAGATGCCCAAATCCCAATCATTTTGGGTAGACCCTTTTTACATACTGCGGGTGCGGTAATTGATGTCAAGTACGGTAAGTTAACCTTGGAAGCTGGTGACGATAAGGTCACATATAACTTGAATAGTGCCATGAAGAGTCCAATGCTTGAAGAGTCTTGTTAATCTATTGACGTTTTGGATATCGTCGATGTTGTTATAAAAGACTCTATATCTCGATCTTTGGCTAAAGATCCCTTGGAGGCACTCTTGTTATTGGAATCATTTGCAGGTGATGATGAGATTAGAAGTGAGGAAGTGGATGCTTTGGAGGTTGATTTGGATGGTGAAGAGCTATCATTGGAGGAAAGCTCACAATTTTTAGATTTGGTTTCTACTCCTCAAGATCTCGAGGTATAAAAACTCGAACTTAAACCCCTCCCCTCTAATTTGAAGTATGCTTTTCTAGATGAGTCGGAAATGTGTCCAGTCATAGTTAGTGCTCATTTGAGTGAGAGTCAATTGACTTCATTGCTAAATCTGTTAAGAACTCACAAGAAAGCCATTGGTTATAATCTTGATGATTTGAAGGGCATAAGCCCGGATTTTTGCATGCATAGAATTTACCTTGAAGAAGATCATAAACCATTTGTCCAAGGTCAACGGCGTTTAAATCCGAACATGCAAGAAGTGGTTAAAAAGGAGGTCATTAAATTGTTGGATGTGAGAATTATTTATGTAATTTCCCACTCTAAATGGGTTAGTCCGGTCCAAGTGGTTCCTAAGAAAGGAGGAACCACCGTAGTAAAAAATGATAAATAAACTCATTCCCACTAGAATTGTGACGGGATGGCGCATGTGTATTGACTATAGGAGGTTGAATTTGGCCAATAAGAAGGACCATTACCCATTACCCTTTATTGACCAAATGTTGGAAAGGTTGGCATGTCACAAGTACTTTTGCTACTTAGATGGTTATTCCAGTTTCTTTCAAATATCCATTCACCCAGATGACCAAGATGAGACCACGTTTACATGTCCCTATGGTACCTTTGCTTATCCTAGGATGCCTTTTGGTCTTTATAATGCCCCCGCTACTTTTCAACGTTGCATGATAAGCATCTTTTCTGATTTCATTGAATCTATCATGGAGGTGTTTATGGATGACTTTACCATTTATGGTTCTTCATTTGATGCATGCTTAACTAACTTGACTAAAGTTTTTAAGCGTTGTGAAGAAGTTGACTTAGTGTTGAATTGGGAAAAGTGCCACTTCATGGTCAATGAAGGAGTGGTGCTTGGGCATATTGTTTCCGAAAGAGGAATTGAAGTGGACCGTGCTAAGGTCCAAGTTATTGAATAACTACCCCCACCAGTAAATGTCAAAAGTGTAAGGAGTTTCTTAAGCCATGCGGGATTCTACCGCCGTTTCATTAAGGATTTTTCTAAGATTGCCAACCCCTTACGGAGCTTCTTTTAAAAGATGCTCTATTTGTATTTACTAATGATTATCTTGAGTCTTTTCATAGGATCAAGAAGGTTTTGATCTCTGCACCTATCATCCAATCACCGTATTGGAACTTGTTGCCATTCGAACTCATGTGTGACGCAAGTGACTATGCGGTAGGTGTTGTGATAGGACAAAGAAAAGACAAGGTGATCCATGCTATATACTATGCTAGAAAAACCTTGGATGCGGCTCAAATCAATTATGCCATCACGGAGAAAGAGCTACTTGTCATTGTCTATGCCTTAGACAAATTTCGCTTTTATTTGATTGGGTCCAAAGTCATTGTTCATACCGATCATGCCGCTTTGAAGCATATCCTAGCCAAACAAAAGGCCAAGCCAAGGCTTATAAGATGGATCTTGTTCTTACAAGAATTTGATCTAGAGATTTGTGACAAGAAGGGGCCCGAAAATGTGTTGCCGATCACTTATTCCGTTTCAAGTATGAAGATGGAGGTATTGATATACCTATTGATGATTCTTTCGCCGATGGCTCCTTGATGATGTTGGGAGCCAATACTCCATGGTATGCCGACATAGCCAACTTTCTAGTTGGAAAAGAGTTGCCACCCGACCTTTCATATCAACAACGGAAGAAATTCTTACATGATGCCCAGTTCTTCCTTTGGGATGATCCTTATTTGTTCAAACATTGCTCCGATGGGCTATTCCGGAGATTTGTCCCGCATTGGGATGTGAAAGGAGTGCTTGAAGGATGTCACTCTTCTCCTTATGGTGGTCATCATGGACCATCCAAGACCATTTCAAAGGTGTTGCATCCGGTTTCTATTGGCCTACCATGTTCCAAGATGCCAAGATTTTGTGAGGGCATGCGATGCTTGACAAAGAACGGGCTCAATTTCAAGAAGGCACGAGATGCCTTTGAATGGTATCTTAGAAGTGGAGGTGTTTGATGTGTGGGGTATCGATTACCAAGGGCCATTTCCTACATCTAGAGATAATCGTTACATATTGGTCGTCGTTGATTATGTCTCTAAATGGGTAGAGGCAATTGCTACTCCCACCAATGATGCCCAAGCCGTGATTAAATTGTTCAAAAAGATAATCTTCCTAAGATTTGGTGTGCCTAGAGCGGTCATTAGTGATCGTGGTACTCACTTTGGTGAGAAACAACTTGATGCATTGTTATCAAAGTATGGGGTTTCCCATAGAAGTGGCTTGGCCTATCATCCACAAACAAGTGGCCAAGTAGAAGTTTCAAACCGTGAGCTCAAGTCCATACTTGAGAAAGTGGTTGCCAAGTAGAGCATAAAGCTAGATGACACCTTATGGGCCTACCGTACTACATTTAAGACACCTATTGGTACCTCACCATATAGGTTGGTCTATGGAAAAGCTTGCCATATACCGGTTGAGATGAAGCATAAGGCATATTGAGCGGTCAAGGAGCTTAATATGGATGCCAGTTAAGCGGAGAAAACGATTATTGAAACTCAATAAGCTTGATGAATTCCGCTTACAAGCCTATGAAAGTTCCCCTCTTTATAAGGAGAAGACAAAAAGGTGGCATGCCAAGAAGATTTTAAAGAAATAATTCAAGATCGGTGATAAGATACTATTGTTCAATTACCGTTTTAAGCTATTTCCGGGAAAGCTTCGATCAAGGTGGTCCGGTCCATTTATCGTCACTAATGTCAATAAGTTTGGTTCCGTTGAAGTAATTGTAACACCCCGGCCCAAACCGGGTCGGGAGCGGTTACTTATGATAGCTCACCAGGCTGTGTACATGGCCCACAGATCAACACGGGTCCTTTATAGCGCATTTTGTCCTCACTCATACGCATCCCGGGAACCTTCCCAGGAGGTCACCCATCCTAAGACTACTCCCAGCCAAGCACGCTTAACTTTGGAGTTCTTTCGCATGGATGACCATAAAAGAAAGTGCACTTTGTTGATATGAGTAGTACTTTTAATCCTTTTAAGCACTAGTCATTTAAGCCTATAACTGGACCTTTTCAATTACCGTAGGGTGTTACATTAATGACTACCAATGGAGAAAAATTCAAAGCTAATGGCCATCGTTTGAGGGTCTATTATTAGAATGTGATCGTTGTAGTTGTAGAGGAGGTCACCATGAATCCTCTACCTTTGGAAGCTTAACTCATTCAAGCTTCTTACGTCGTGCAGGACGTAAAATCAGTGCTTCTCGGGAGGTAACCCGTATTTTTATTTGTTTTTGTTTTTAATTTTCGAACAATTTAATGTTTTTATAGATTTAGGAATAATTTCTAGGCTAGTTGGTATTTTGAAATGTGATTTATAGGTGATTGAAGATGATAAGAAGGCCTTTTGGTGAGTTAGCACGCTTCCCCATGAAAGGAACCCCGTTCGGGGTCATAACTTTTGATTTTCGAGAAAGGAATAAAACATATCCAATGAGGAAGTCAACACACATAATGTTGGTCAACCCCGATCGGGGTGGGGCGTCCCCGATCGGGGACGTGATTCTCTATTTTTTTTTGGCTTTTTGTCAAAATATGGGAATGTGCTTCAAGTTCTATCATTTGTTCTTCACCTGATGGTACTCCTTTACTTCTCTCATTTTTCTTCATTTTCCAGCTAAAATCACACCAAATACCACTTCCATCATCAAGAATTAAAGGTTTGTTCATCAGTAATCAGCAACAAGTAAGTTTCTACTCCATTTCTCTTTGGTTTCATCCATTTAATCCTCTTTAATTCCAATTTCTCAAACCCTAACTCAATTTGGGGTTTTTTGATTTGTCACTTATTTATGCTAGAAATTGGTTTTATTATGTTCTATTAATGTTTGTAGAATGAATTAATTCACTAATTTGTTCTATTATGCTTGATTTGGATGATTATATGCTTGTTTTGAGTTGAATTTCTTGTCTTAAATTTCAGAAATTCAATAGCACCTAAGAAGGGAAGCAGGCAAGGTTCTTCAAAGAGGAGGAGGACTGAAGCGGAGGCCTCCCATGCTGCGGAGGATGTCGAAATGCAAGAAACACCGGAATGGCATGATCCATCTTTCCCAAGAGTGATCTTCACTACCAAGAGACAATGGGAAAATTGGGTTTCTCTAAGGAGCAAGGGTATGAAAGCTACTAAATTCGTTAATCATGCTTCTTTAAAGAGTATTGGTCAAGATAAACATGTCAAATCTTTGTTAGTAGGCCTAGACATGAAACTTGCATACACAATAAACTATAAGACCTTCCCCGAACTCACCCTTGAGTTCTTGAGCTTATTTAAATTTCATAAGTAAAAATAGAAGGACTTTGTTTATGGTGTTAGTTTCCGGCTATTTAATGAAGATTATAGGATGACCCTTGGTGCTTTTGTGGAGATATTTAGCTTGAAACATGAGGGCTTGCATATTGAGTCACCCGAACATTATAACCCAAGAAATACCTGGAATGCTATTTCCCACTTCCCTTTTAAAGATTGGAATCATGTATCTCACCAATACATTCACTACCCCGCCATTCGTATATGACAACGATTCATGGGTTGGACCTTTTTGGGTAGGAATGAGTCTCACTCGGTGAGGATTTTGGAGGCGGAAATATTGGGTGCATTTCTAAATGTTGATGGTGATGAGAAATGGGAATCAATCTCCCCTACTACTTTGTAGTTTATTTGAGAGAAAATTGTTGATTACAGCCTTTTATAAACCTCATTTTGAAAATTACAGCCTTATATAATTTTTTTTGAAAATTACATCCAAAATATTACTTTTCTTCTAAAATTGCACCAACTTGAGTTTTCCGGTGAATTTTTATGATGTTTTTATGATGTTTGGGGTGATTAATTGGTTTGTGTTAAGGAGAGGTAAGAAATTTGGGTAAGTAGGCTCTCAAATAATAAAGGGTACATCATAAAAAACATCATCAAAAATCACCAAAAACCTCAAGTTGGTGCAATTTTAGAAGAAAAGTAATATTTTGGATGTAATTTTCAAAAAAAATTATATAAGGCTGTAATTTTCAAAATGAGGTTTATAAAAGGCTGTAATCAACAATTTTCTCTTTATTTGACTAAACAATGTAACCCATCCACTAGTTCTATTGTATTGGGTGGGTTGGTGATTAGGATTGCTACAAAGGTATGCTGGTTTAACCAAGAGACTACCCATTTGCGACCTTTGGATTCAACGGGGGAGGCGGGTGATGGACTCGATTATGAATATTTTCTATCTTTGTATTGGTTTAGAAATTCTCACCCTAATATGTTTTGGAAAATTGGTAGGAATGACTCAATTAGTCTTCTGGGTGAAATTTTAAATTAAAAGCTATTGTCCACACTAAACCTTACTGCGGGGGTGCCCTGTTTGAAAGACCCACTTATCTATTACCTTTAGGTAAAGATACCTAATGAACCCACTCTAGTGAGACAAGAAAGAGGTCAATCCTATAATGCTCCTCCTTCCACCTCTAACAATGAATTGATGGAT